>NW_026138065.1:30800000-31157500 GCF_025592945.1 Manacus candei
GGGGAAATCTGGTAATTAAACTCATCTGCATTTTATTTACTAATGAACACTTTCCTTTAGCTGACCTGGGGTCCACTGAAAGTAATAGAAATTGTTCTGTTAAATAGCAGCAGGTTTTGGGTCCAGCTCTTATTGGAAGTACCTCAGCCCTTCCAAACAATCTATCCAATCTTAGTGTCATGGTATTTCTGAATAATCACTCATATATCATTTATAGCTCTGCATCTTCAATTAATTAGGCCCAGCACCTTCATGGCAAGGTCTGAATCTCTCCTTCTTACCGTATTGCTACATCTATGCCAGCTGGAAGACGTAGAGAGATATGGCTTCCCCTGACAGGGCAATTTTGGGTAGGAGATTCCCTGCAAGACCCAGTTTGGCCTTTTTGAATAACAGGACGTAGCAGTGGCCAGACACACAGCATTATTTCACATTTTACAAATAATATGGCCGTTTGTTGTCTTTTTCTATTATTTTTCCCCTCCTCTCCCTTTGAAATGGTTATAATGGTTATAATATTCTTAAAAGTTAACATATTTATTGCACTAGCAAAAGAGTCTCTCTCTAGTCACAGAACAGCATAATTTTATGGACTGTGAAGAGAAAAGCTTTGTGAAAGCCTGCTAGTGTTTTGCCATGTCTCAACTCTTATTTGAACAAGGATAGCTTAGTTTTCACACTGTAGGCATCTTGGCTTCTCCTGAGATGTGGTTTCAAGCTCCTCAGTGGTGGTTTGGATGGTGCTGGCTGACAGCATGGCCTTGGGTCCAGTGCTTTAGCTGGGAGATCTTTCAAAGGCTGGCTTTAGGTGGTGTCTTTGTTGATGTCTGTGGTAGGATTAGGTGGCAAACCTGCCAGAAGCCTGGCCAGGAGAGCTGATGTTTTGTACTGGGCAACCTTTCTGAAGATTTGCTGAAAAAAATGGAACCCAAAGCTTTCAGTGAAAAGAGTCTTTTTTGAAGATTGTTTTTAGTTGCTGAATTTCCCAAACCGCCCCCCCTCCTTTAAAGCCTTGCATATGAGTTTACCTGTCAGGAAAAGAAAAAATTCATCACCAAATTGTTGCTGTGACTAATACTCTGTGACTAAACTTTGTGAGTCCTTCACCTCTGAAAGCCCTGAACTGGGGATCCTCTTTATCATTCAAAAAAGAGGGGCAGTGAAGATCTTTCCTACTTGTCTGACCATAAGCAGTTGTTGGTACCAGTGTGAGGATTTCCAGTGCCTGGTATTGCCGATTGAGTGCTGTCCATCTGGGAAGTAAAGCTGTGCTTTGTCACCAACGCTATTGTTGACAGAGGGCTTCCTATTCCTATTGGGGGCTTTATCAAATATAAAAGGAGATTAATTTCAAATGGCTTTGAGGTTTGCAGTGAGCACTGCAGTCTGCAGGCTGGTGTCATTCTCCTATAGGAACTGAGGAGTTTGATTAACAGTATTTTACAGTAATCAAAATGAAAATGGAGGCCCTTGACTCTAGAAATGATTTTTGTGTTGGTTTTTTTTTTTCTTTCCCTAATAGAAACTTTACTCTTATCCCTTTCTACAAGTTTTATTTATAGGAGATGGATAAAAACAAGACTGAGGATGGAGTTAGGATGGCATACTGTGGCACCATCCCTTTTCTGTGCCCATTTGGGATTTTAGTCCATGAGACTCTCAAATTGGGATATATGTGGGGCAGGCAGAGACATCCTGGAGACCTATTTTCAGTTTGGACATAAGAAGCTGGTGTTATGTCCTCCCTGCAGTGGCTCCATTCTCATTCAGTTAAAACTGAGCTCTCTGGGCTCTCAAATGAAAATCGCTTGGTACTGAATTCTTCCTCAAGAGCATGAGGTGGGAAAAAAGGTGTATGCAGCAGTAAATCAATACAGCTGGACTCCAAACTGAGAAATGCAACATTTCCTCTGGGGTTGAAATTAAAATTGAATCTTTTGGGTGCTGATGAGCTGAACCTTTGAAGCGTCAAACCTCTGAGCAGTGTTTGTGTCATTAGCATCATTATCCTTTGACTGTGAAAGAGGGCTTTATTTCAGTGGTTTGCTCCAGCAGTATTTTCTAAATCTTCTCTCGTTATGCAGCTCTAAAGACAGGACACCAGCCATGCTGCTGCTTGCTTGTTGCAACTCCCATGCAGGCCGGCAAACGATAAACAAAAGTCTTTTGTATAATATTAATAAGCTTTCAGCACTTCTCAGCGTGGCCTGTTGTCATCAGAGTAAATCATGTGTATCAAAAGCCCTTATATGTGAAAGTTTGTTTTCATATCAGGCCAGCTTTTCTATTCAGACCCTTTTATCATCTTGTAATAAAAACATTTGTTTATTTTTTCAATAGCACTTCAGTCATGATCCAGGAACCGCTTCTATGAATAGAACTGCACTTCTCTAAGGAGCTTTCTTTCAAATCATTTCGACTGGCCCCTCCTAGCTGCCAGTGGACTTTGAATCCTGTTTACACTAAAACAATAGTAGCAGCTTCATAAATAAACAGGGGCACACATGCCTCAAAGCCGTCTTGTATTTGAAAAGTTAGAGTTTTCTCCTGCTCAGGCTCTTCTATTTTATCCAGCTCACTGTAGGTTTGAGATAAATTTAAAATTCCGTCTTTATACTTAACGGATAGATCATAATCTGTTGATCTGTCCTACAGTGAAAGTTTTGATTTAAAACACTGAGGTTCTGCTATGTCAATATTTTAGTACCAGCAGATATTTGGTAACACAAACAAACACTTTTTCCCATCTGAAGCTACAGGATAACATCCTGTCAATACCTGTGCGTAAATAAAACCCTGAGACTGAGCAACCTTTTATGTGCACTTGAGCTACTGTTACTTTTCTGTTTGCTTCCTAGCTTTTCCTGTGGCTGGCTGCAAATGCCAGATGATGGAATTAAGGAGATGATAGAGAGATTTAATGTGTTGTGTTGCCTAGTAAGTACTTGTTAGGGATCTTTCAAATCTCTAAAATCTCAGGTTCAATGTTTGCTCCTGGGCACTGTAGGGAAATTTGTTGTACTTAATTTTGAACCCATTTACATTTATCATTTCTAGCAGCTTACTTGTAATTTCATGGTCAGAAAGGATGCAAAAGCACCCAAGTGACTCCAGAGTTGAAAAGGGCCTTGGGAAAACTGAAATCAGAATTCAGCTAGCCCAAAATACAGTCAGACTCTGAGTGGATGTTGAATTACCTGGACAGGTAAGAAACTGAGTCTCTGCACCTTGGATGGGACACAGATGTGATAAATTACTTGTCCCAAGTTAGGCATTGGTCTTAGGACCAGTCCCATATTGTCACATCTGTGTGACCCAGTATGAGCAGAGCTTTGCACAGACAGAAATCTTCTCGTTGGACCAATTGTCAGTTTGTTGACCATGGGCTTACGAGCATCTTTGCATGTGAGTGCCACACAGAGCTGTGAGTATAATAAACATCCCTGGATGAAATGCTGTGCTTTCGATTTCTGGAAAAGTATATCCATAACTTGTAGGAAATTTCTGTAATTAAAGAAAACAGAATCCTTTAAGTTACACTTCTTATGATCAAGCTCTGAATTCAGGAACTTGATAAAGTACTTTTAGTCTGGACTATTTATATATTTTGCCCCCTGCAAGTGAAACAATGGCATCTCTAGCTGGCCTGACATCCTTGCTGGCACATCCAAAGGAGCAGAGGGCTGGGAAAATGGCTCAGCAGTTGGTTCAAACACCCCATGCTTCTCTCGTTAAGACAGAGGTTTGGAAACATTTCCACAGCTCTAATTTGATCTCTGGGAAACCGAAAGGTTAATTGCACAATGTACAGGGGCAAAATAGATTTCCAAGAACATCTGGCACTATATTATTGAGTCTGAAATGAGATTAAAGCCATTCTTCTGGGACACGAGCTCTTGCCAACCACCATGGGGAAGGTGTACAAACTTTATCTGGGTTTAATGAAGACATGGTGTGTATATTTATACACACATAAATGCACAAGCACATGTTATTTTTTTTTCTTTAATCTCTTCTTTTGCCTATGGCCTGTGATATCTGGGTTTGGTTTTACAGGCTTTTCTTCTGACTAAATTTCCATGAGTACCAATTATGGAACATTTTGCTGCCTGCAATAAATCTATGTTGCAGGATATGTGGTCTTTTCCCTTTCTTCTTAAAAATGGACAATCAACAGGCATCTTTTCTCCCTTATCTGCCACCATCCCTCTTTGTTACCTAGCAATAACCTACTGCTACAGAAAGAAAACACGGAGGAGCCAATACCAGGGGGCACAGTAATAGCTTTTGAAAGTCACCAGTGCTAAAGGTCAAGGCAAACATTTTCCACGTCTTAAACACCAACTTTATCATGGAGATATTTGGGGGTGTAATTAGGGGTGGAAGAAACACTCACTTGAAAAATATGAGCTGTACTTGTGCCCAAGGCAGGTGGGGAAAAAGACATGTCAGAGGGGTGCAAGGGTGGGAGTGGGTGGTGAGGAGGTGACTCATTTCTTCTCAGGGAGTTTTTCTTTGCTGAGGTCAGCTGTGATCTGCACTCTGTTCCCCAGCCTTTATAAGGGTGGAGGAGGAATCAGTCAGTGGAAGAAATGGTAATGAATAATGATCACAAGATCATCTCTTGTACTAGAGAAGTCCTAGTGGAGAGATCCTCCCTGAGCCATCCGTTTCCCTGAGCGGATGGCTCACTATTACTGGCTTATCTGCCTGATAAGTGACACTCTGGTATCTTTAATATGTCACAAGTTCTGACAGATTTGGCAGGTCTTTAGCTGCAGAGCTGGTTGGTTGAGCAGACTGTAGAGGGCAGTCTGAGACCGCCGGTGATGGGCTGCTGCAGCTGCTGGAGGTGTGCAGAGTCTAATATCTGCCACCTGTGGGGAGGGAGTTCTGGTCGGGGGCTCGGGGGGAAGATGCAAGAAAAAAAATAATGGGGAAGCTGGTCTATTGGATTTACAGTAAATATCTATTTGGCTTCACCTAAAAGAAATTCTTTATAGGACTTTTTTCTTTAAACTCCCCCCTCCCCTTCCTCCAGTTTGCTCTGTTTGAAAACAGCTAACGCTGCTACTGGCTGAACAGCGTGTTTTCACACTGCAGTCGCTCTTCGAGGGAGAGAAGCAAGTTGTGTAAATCCTCCTGCTGACAGTTGAGATGATTTTTAGTCCGCTCACAATGGGCTTGACTTCACCACACAGCGAATGAACGTGACAGCGAGCAGGGTGGCTTTCTCCAAACACCGCTTTGCCGCTTGCCAGTGCTGTAAAGCAGACAACAGAAATCCTAGCACCTGAGGCAGGGTGCTGCCAAAGCAAGCAGGAATGATGGATGTGGTCCCCGTGCAAGGGGAGGTAGGGAACTGTACGCAAAACAGTGCTGGACCTGGGCAAACATTCCTTCCCTTACGTGGAGGGGCAAAGCAAACTTGTAGCTGGGCAGAACGCTTCATATTTTTTGTGTGCTTTCAGCCATCTGTGAAGTTGTGAGAGTTGGGGCCTGACCCCATGTCCACGGTGGTAATGTTTAGCCATAGTGGTGATGTTATGTGTTACAAGGTAAGGGCATGTGTCGTTGGCAGCTCTGTTAAATGTGGCCACAGGACTATCTAACAGTGGGGTCACCAGGAGGAGAGTTGCTTGGCACAGTTGCTCCTCTCTCGATGGCCTCTTCACAGCAAGAGGACCAAGTCTGAAGTGTCTCATATTTTTAGTGAAAAAAAGGAGCTGGCTCTGGTATAAATGCAGTGTCAAAACAGTCTCACTTTTTTGCATGAAATCCTTTATAAGAGAGCATCATCTGAATTGATAAGCTGGGGGAAAGAATCAGTCCTGTCTGATTCTAAAATTCCTAACAGTAAAGTTTTTAGCTGCTCTGCTTTCTGCAATAATCAGAGGACCAACCATTTTTTTTTCTCAGGACCTGATCCCACCAACCTCATTTCTGCAACTGCTCTTCTGGGTAGGCAGGATCAGTCATGCAGAGCCTGCCCCTGTAAACACCTTCATGCATATTCTTATTCATGGTAATATTCTCTTAGATTTCATTGGAAGAGTTTGTACTTGTAAAGTTAGAGTCTGTAGAATTTGGTCCAGAGCTTGATCTGATTTTAAGTACCACCCTCCGCCCCCCTTCCTAACAAGTCTCTGCAAGGCAGGGTTTTTCATGTAGCTGTCATGGTTTTGATACTGCCCCTTTGCTTACAGTATGCGTGGTATTTCTTGCCTGTCTTCTGAAGGACTTAGTAGTTGCCATTATTAATTCAGCTTCACAGAGGTCCCTTGGAGGGGATGAGTAGCTTAGAGCATGTGTAAACTGAGGCAGAACAAAGCCAAGAGATTGTTTTCCCTCAGGTCTCGCGGCAAGCCTCTGGCAGGGCTGGGAATGCAACTCAGCTTTCCTCATCCCCAGCCCTCTTCTGTAACCATGGGCAAGCTGGAGCAAATTAAACCCAGGCAAAGGGGGTACAACTCCTACAGCAAGCGGGGAGGATTGTGCCCATCGCACGAGCTCTGCACTTGGCCCATTGCCTGCATGCTCCTAGAATAACAGGCATATGGAACACGTTGCCAAGTAAGGTCCTTAAATCAAGCTTTTATAAATGAGTTCAGGAGGAAAGGAGACATATTTTATTTCTACAGAGAGAGGTGGGGGGATTGAAGGAGGTGGTGTTCAGCTAACCCCAAAGGGGGAAAGTTTATTAGACCAAGTGGCCTTTTCCTTCCCTGTAATGCCTTTTGGTTCATAACTAAGAATTCACTTTGCTAAAAGATAACAAAATACCAGCCTTGCTTCCAAGTACATGTTAACGCTTTCATTTCAGGTGATCAGATTCTGATAGGGACTCATGCTGTAGCCCAGCTGCTGGAGCAGCTAAGCAAGAGTCTGTGGTACTGCCTGCTATGGAGTAGGGAGGAGAGCTCCATTTTTAGGCTGGAGAGCACATATTCCGTACGGACCTCTTTTGCAACAGAGTAGGGGTCCAAGAATCCACTTAAGGCAAAAGAATGCTGCCATGTTAAGCCCTTGGCTGTAAGCCTCAGTCAATTGCCAGCATCAACAATTGCTTTTCCCATGAAAAAGGATGTTTTCTCCTCTGGCAGCGTGAACATTGCCTGCTTTTAAATCAAGGCAGACTGTGCTGATAACAGGGCATGGCTTTGCAGTGCCAACCTACTCTGTGTTAGAGCATCTGCAAGCCTTCACCTCCATTCTATTTACTTCTGAGCTCTTACAAGGTCCTCTATGTTTTCTTTTCCCTGTATTATTTTTTTTTCCCCTTTGGGTGTAGGCTTCTGAAGTATCCACATTTAACATTGGGAGTTGCTAAGATGTGGGCCATCTACTTCTGTTTGATCTCATCCTGCTAAAAATAAGCATTGGTGGAAAGGAGAATTTTAAATCATTCTGTTGGTTTGGAAGCCTTTGCAATCCACAGCCATACCTGTGTATTCCACATGCTTTTGTAAAGAGACAGTGAATGAGAGAAAGGGAGACATGATGGCTTACAGCAGGAATGGGGTAGAGTGGTTGGTTGTTTTTGAAGCTAAAAAAAAGAAGGAAAGAATCTATTTTGTGTGTATTAGGATCTTTGAGAGTCCTCAGAAACATAAAATATGTAACTGTGTGCTTTATGTTCATGTTTCCAAGTGGAACTACTGAAGTCCTACGTGCTTAGTCAATCTCTAGAGGAATGTTAGATGTGCCTTTCCTCTTCACTGTTTTTGGATGTTTATTGTTGTATTTAGTAGGCAGAGGTTCACCGTTCTCACAAAAAATTTCCTCATGTAAACAAGAGATTTACTATCCAACTTTCTTTGCTGTTCTGTCAGAAATCAAAATTAAACACAAACCCCCAAATTCTACATACATTCTAGCTATAGGACTATAGTGTGCAAGACACTTCACAGGTCTTGAATGGAGGATGCTCAAATGAACATTTCATAAGCATTGTGTTGGCTGAGGTTTTTTTCACATCTGTTCTTTGGGGAACAAACCATGTGCTAACCCTCAGAGGTCTTGGGAATAGACAAAAGTGTATTTTTCAGGCAGCTTATTCATGACCAAGAATGCAGTAAACTCTGTTCCTAATAGTTTTTGCATACTCCTCCCTATCTTTGTTTACAGAAGGAGATCCTGCATGATGAAGACAGGTTGATGATAAGAATCAAGCTGCACTGAGTTGTTGGCAGACACATCTAAAGCCACATTGAACTATTTACTGTGTTCAGTAATTTAGCAACTGAAAGGTATTTTTTGAATGCAGTAAACAGTAGTGGTTTTCATTCATGTCAACATCAAGTTCTCCCCACAGCAAATCTCTGTACACTAATGAGATAAATATCACCCCTGTCCCTATGCCAGGTGGATAATCATTGCTACATCTACGGTGGAGTTGGCCACGTGTGCGCAGGTCTAGTGACTTTCTAGAAATAAAGGGCAAGTCAGAAGTAAAGAATGATTATCAGTTTTGAGGTTTTGTACTTCTCTTTCCTTGCTGCTAGAACTGAACCAGTACTTATTTAGGGCTTAAAACTCAAACCCACCTGAGAACTGGCAAAGGTCATTTTTGTCAGGATCACAGCTGCTAAATCAATTTATTTTTTCCTAGTAAATTATTTGTTTTAATGATATCTTCTTGTTTTCTTAGCTGATCCTGACAACTGCAAGTGTGTTCCTTATTTACAAATACTTTTCCAGTGATTTAAGAATAAGATTGAGCTGTATTCAAAAATCTCTACTCCGATGAGTAACTTTTTGTGACCCATGTTTGGATTTGGT
This sequence comes from Manacus candei, assembly GCF_025592945.1. Taxonomy (NCBI): domain Eukaryota; kingdom Metazoa; phylum Chordata; class Aves; order Passeriformes; family Pipridae; genus Manacus; species Manacus candei. The sequence continues at coordinate 30,808,782 of NW_026138065.1, forward strand.
AGTCTAGCTCATGCAGTACTTACTCTGCACCCTGATTGGATGGCAGAACTAGTTTAAACAGAAAATAAGTAATTCAGGTTTACAGCAAACAGCACAGAGTATTGACTACCCTTATTTGCAAGTGAATGTGAACAGTCATATGATGAACAACTATTCCTTGGATGCTAGGTTTGTTTAGTTTTCTTCTTCATAGCACTCCTCTCAGCCAATTGTACTTTTTTTCCTAAATATAAAAAAGTGTGGGGAATAAACTCAGGCTGTTGGTAATATCAGGAATGACCCTAGTGAAGAAAACATCCCAACTTCCTGCAGTTTTCTGGTTTTAGACAGTCCTTTGAACGAATACTCCCTGGTTGCTGCTGAACTGAGGTTGTGTATTTCAGTTATGCTGCATCTGAGAATAAAAATACCTTAGCAGTGCATTTTTGTGGTGTTGTTTGGGGAGGTTATCAAATGTATCAAATATGCTCGACCACTTTCTTCTCTGGCCATGGAGTGGTTTGTCTTGGCAATGTTGTGAAGACCCTTGGTTAGTATTGACTTCACTCCTGATTGAGGCTGAGACTCCATCTATTGTCACCCTCAGCATTTTATTCTTAATGAATGATTTGAGTGACTTCTGAAACTAAAAAGTAAGTTCAGGTTTAAAATTGAGCATATTCTCTATTACTACAAAAGTCTCCTGTTGTGTGATAGCTGGATTTTCTGTATTCTGAGGAGAAATAAGCTAACACCAGGACTTGGAGAAATCACTGTTTCCAGAATGTTCCAGTGACACCATCCATCAGTTAAGAATCTATCTGGAAGAACTTCACGGGACTGATTGTTATTCTGTTCATATTTATGTATGTTATGGTTCTTTATATAAGTGGTGACATAAAAAAGTTCTCAAACGATGTTTAAATGACATGTAATTCTACTGCTAAAGCTTTTCTCTACTGCTAAATTCTTGCATGCAGTGATCAGTCCTTTCCTTTGTACAATTAACAATCATCCAACTTAGCCCCAACCTGTAGATATAGATTTTTAAATAACATGGGTTAGAAATATTTTCCGCTAATTACAAGGAAAAATAGCATATGGAATCTAGGATAAGAGCAAATGGAAGAAAGACATCCTGCACTAAGTGGTGTGTGTACTTAGACTGAGGGCACTAAGCTTAGAAGGCACAGTCTGACTGACAGTCTGTACACCTCCTCAGCTGATGATTGATAATGCCACTGAGAGTATTTTAAATGAACAAAAGTGCATATAGTTGCTTTTGGCCTCCTTTTGAAGTTCTTTTAGAGCAACTCAGAGCTGAAAAGCCACTCCCTGCAGCTGCAGTGGGGACATGAAGAAAGCAGCTGCAAGGGTTTGTTTTCATATTTCATCCATTGCAAACAGGAATGCTGGAAAGGAGTTGGTGTGGGATCACCCACCTATGGGGCATGGACCAAGCCTGCTGTCCTTGCCCAGGCAACAGTCCCATTGATGGATATCAATTTTTTTCTGGGCAGCTGCAGCCCTTGTTTTCAAAGGGAACGCTGGCTTTTGAGCACAAGTAGAGAGCAACAGCTTGCCAGCTGTGAGCTGGGCTGTGAACCTCTGTGTGTGCACTTGCTGCAGTTCTTTGTGGTGGGAGTGAGGTATTTTAGTTGGTGGAGCACTAAGCAAACAGAGTTTACTTTGGATGGCTGTTTGCATGGGATCCCTGCTTTCCCCAGGGCCCATCTCAGTGTTAGCTGAGTGCAGTGGGTGCAGCCGTGGTCTCTGATCCAAGAGCAGTTTGTCTTGCTCGGTTTTCCTTCAGGAAAGCCCTTCTGAAAAGTGTCAGCCTCTGACCACAGCTTGATCCTGACCTGAAGATCTAGGACTAGTTGCCTCAGAACATGTATCTCTTTCTGCCCTCCTGTTGAAAACCTAGTGGGCAATTTCAATTAATTGTGACAGACTGAGGTCTCAGAGTTACATTATTCTAACATGCTTTGTCAAAAAAAAGCAGTGAGGTGGAGGAGAGAGACCTTCTTAGTATTTCTGCTGGGAAAAAGACACCTCACACTGCCTGAAATCTCAGAGGGATGAAAGAGCCTTTAATAATGTGTCAAACTAGAAGGCACTTTTATCAGAGCAGGTATATTTCTAAACACCAGGGAACTTCACCATGACAAACAAACCTAGAGAAAACCAGATTTCAATAATTCTGTTACACACAGATTTTTTTATTTTTAATTTTTTTTTTGATTATTATTTGGAGAATAAAGCAGTTGATTCTAATAGCAGCACTAGTCCAAGAGTGAAATCCATGTACGGATGGATGCCTGTGGACTTAAGGATTTAAAACTATGTTGGATCTAGGCTTCCTGGAATGGACCCATTTATAAAATCATAGAATATCCTGAGTTGGAAGGGACCCCCAAGGATCATCAAAGGAAGGTGAAAGAGAATTCTGACAGAGTTCAGTGCTCCATGTTGAGCACTCAGAATTTCACACACCTGGTGCTCAGCTTCAGCTGGGATGAATAGATAGGAAGGTGGACTTCCCATTCCAGGCTCTGTTAAAGCTGGGGAGCAGTTTCCTTCACAGCACTCCCTTAACTCAACTTATGCTAAGAGAGCTTTCTTTCCTGTGCAACAGCTCACCTAATTAATTTTTACCTGAATCTTATCCAAAGTAGCTGAACTTCTGCTTTTACAACTGCTCAGAAAAACTCAGACTTTCTAATGAAATTTCCTTTTCCTCCTGCACCTTCCTGGTCCAGTAACACCTCAAGAACAGCCTTTCTTAAATGTGTCTATATTCCTGCTTCTTGGGAATAAGTGTGGGAGTTCATTAACTTAAGATAACGAGTAAAAAAAGTTATTAAGTTATTTTTAAATCCACATGAAATTCTTTCCAAGTCCAAATTTTTACTTAAATTTGAAAACTTGAAAAATCATTTAAGGCTTTCTCCCTGTCTCACGGGGAAATTTGGAAGGGTCTTGGAGGCTAAACGTACACAGTATTCAAGGTATTCCTGTGCTCAATCTAGACCCAAGTTTTGCTTGAAAAAGGTAAAAATTCTAGATAATATATGGGGATTATAGGTTGGGGGATATTAAACTAGTGTTTTAGAAAAGCCACAAATATTTGGTTTGTGATTACACAACAAATCTGCGAAAGTTTTGTAAGCAACTGGTTGTAACTATCAAGTTACACAGAAAAGAAAATAAAGCCCATTTCCTCCAGAGCAAGATAAATGTAGTAATGAGAATGATAACTGAAGTTCTAAAATGGATATGAAACCAAGCAATGACCCAGAGTGACCCACGTAATGAATCGCATAACAGGAAATCAAATAGTAACAGAAACTCTTTTGGAGGAGTTGGGCTTTTGCCTTTATTCTTTATAGCTTTGTCTAGATGGTCATTAGATATCATCTTTAATTATGAATTATTGCTGAATTTAGACCAGACAGTGAGATTTAACCAGGTATTTTTCCTCCTTAAAACCCTCAGTTATGAATAACTCCATTAAAATTCTATTTTGTTTGTTAGTTTTTGACTCTGGGCCCACTATTTTTTCTAATTGAGCCCTAAAATGTTACTGTTGTTGATTCACTTGAGTGTTTGCTGATTTTTTAAGGGAGGTGGGAGGAGGGATGATTCTTGTTGCCAGGTTTGGATTTGCTCTCTTTCCCCTATGTTGTGGGTCATTCATAACACGTAGCCAACGTATTTGCCGTGAGTTGGATGCCCTGCCTTGGCACTGATCATCCCAGAAACCTTTTGGCAGAGATTGTGAAAAATCTTCCATTTGTTGCAGAAAGCATGTGAAGGCTGCAGAGAGATGGCAGCTGATTCCACACCGGAACTCCCGACCACTGCAGCCACCAAAGGGGAGAAAAGTGGGATGCTACAAAAGAAACAAATTTGCAATTGGATTCATACTGTTAGGATTAATGATAGGAGGTAGAGGAAAACTGGAGTAGCATTCCTAAGCCAACACGTTGGAATGATTAATTGCTTTAAGGCACTGAAAAAGAACAACAGCTGCAGTCCACGAAAAGCCAAATTTATCTAAATTTCTCCAGCTGATCAGTCAAAATCATCACTAAGACTTCGACTTTGTAATTGATTTTTCACAGAAAACCAGAGCAAGCAGGGAAGAAAAAAAAATTCCTGATTATAGAGATGTCTGCATTTATTCTGCCAAATTTTTATAGCTAGTAAACCTTCATGTAACAGAATTCCATATTGCTGCTAGCCATGGGGATTTTCAGTGGAGCTTGTTTGGGAATATACATCCTTTTCCCAGGAAGGTGCAGTAAGGGCCCTTTTAAATAAACGATAGCTGTTGCAGCTTGGAAGTTCAGTATCTAGATGAACTTTTTGGGTTCATGTTTTGAAGGCAAGGTCTGCCAGAACACCAAGACTTCTCATAGGGGAAAATAGGTTACTGTATGGACATGAGTCAAGACACTCACAAAGGATTGTCTGGACTTTATTATAGCAGCATTTATAAGTCTCCATCAAGATCAGATATAGTAGGGTTTGTTATCTCCATGTAACAGCAGAGTGACTGAGATGGGGGGTGATTAAATTACTTTTCTGAAGCATGTTTTGGTCAACTATAGCAGTACAAGGATTTGAACCATCTATACTAGTGGGTCCTGTCCAAGATTGCCTTTTTTCTACTTTTGAAACCAACCCTTTCTCTAACCATATATGACCTAATGCTAAATCAGTCTCCTGCTGTCGATCCTTCCATGGGGATCTGTGATGTCCAGTAAGTACTTTTCCATTATTGTTTTCTGTACATGTATTTGCTGCTGTTCCACAGAAACAAGGAGAAGGGTTAGTGGGACACCACCACTAAAGAAACGGCCAATTTCTAAAGACGGGATGTGTGGGCTTGTGTTAATAGATACAGAGTTTTCTTATTTGATATTGCATCCCCAAGTATCCTCTTGGGTGTTATTTCAGTATGTGAAAGGGACCTGATCAAGCTGTGCAAGTTTTGCTGCTTGTACAGCGGGTGGCTGGTGGGCAGCTCTGCGAAGCTCCTGTGTTAGACAGGTGAGGAAAACATCATCTCCCAACTTTTGGATGTGCTACATAAACCTGCTGGGGTGGAGAGGAAGGAGGACTAGCTCCTGGCCTTCCCGAGGGAGAGAATGGAAATAGGGTGCATGAAAAGAGAGGAAAAGGAAAAGCTGGTGTTTCTCTTCTTCCCCTTGCATGCCTCCCAGTGATGAAAGAGCCCAGGATGAATTCAAAGTAAAAGAAGGAAGTCCAGAATGGAAGTTACTCTGAGCATCCTGGAAGGCTCAAGGGGAATGGCACTGGGGTGTCCAAGAGCAATCTGACAGCCTGTGTGAGGTGGTTGGGTTCACCTTCTGCAGCTCCCACAGCCCCGTGTTGCACACTGTGTACCACCGACCCCCCTGGGATTCCAGACCTGCTCCAAGCGCCTCAATAAAAGGGTCCTGCAAAGCCAACACTGAGAACAGAGTGGAAAACGATGCAAGCTCCAGAAGTTAGGATGTGGCTAGATTTTGTAAGGGAACCTGTTCAGGGAACTGATAGGAAGAAGCTTTATCTGCTTGAGCAGGAGGGAATCGTGGAGGCTGTGTCATGCTGGGTTGTGTAGCTCTCGTTTACCTGCTGGCAGCTGTCTGTCCTTCTCAGTCCCACTGTGGGATTGGGGCCAAGGAAATGATAAAATAAGTGAGTTTGTATATCTGGGCTTCTGCTCAGCAGGTGTATGTGATACAGCATAAATGTATTTCATATTTCCTCCAGTCATTTTCATTATGATGTGACTTAGTTTCCATAGATTTATGGGAATAATTTTATCCTAGATAAGGATATGTTTTTTTCATCTTTTTATGGCATTAAGTAGGTTTCAGTTAGAGTTGTATGTGTGTGCATATGTGAATTTTCTGTGGTTGACTATAACATTAACCTTCCCAGAAGCTTCCCAATCTTGTGGTTGATTGCAAGAACTTAGAAAAATTGAATATAAGGAAGTAGTTTTCCTTCTACGAAATACAGCTGTGGATCACCAAAAGAAGCAATGTTCTTGTGGTATTTTCCCTAGTTGTTCGTTAGGAAACGCTATTTTCTCTAATGTTTCCATCCATTACCAGCCACTTACCCAGCATCCGGAGCTGGGTCAGTGATACAAGGTTTCTCTGGCTTCCCAGTGCCAAGGGAGAGGAAGCCACCCAAAACCTTGACCCCCTTCCCTGTATAGTCACCCCTTCAAATTCCTACAGCAATGGTTTCATTTCCTGACCAGCCCAGGAACACCAAGAGCTAAAGAGTGAGTGTTTAACTTGCCCTTTGTTTCAGCCTGTGCTCTGTTTATTTTATTTTCTTCCCTTTTAGTTGCATTCTGCAGGGGTAACAAGGGCATATTGATGTGGCAACTCCACAGCTACTCTGAAAGGTTAAAAATGTCCACTTTGGAGTTGCAAAGTCAATGAGAGTTTCAGCTCTGACTCCAGAGCTATTAAATCGGTGAAACTTTCTGCTGAAAAACGTCATATTCTGTTCTGTTGGACCACATTTATTTAACATGATCAAAGAGAGGAAATACTTTTTCTCTTCGGGGTAACCGAATTAAAAAAGCACATATTTTGATTTGCCTGTGTTCATATATGATTCAATCTTGAGGGCAGATTTTAATCTAATCTAAACGTGTGTAGCTCCATAGAATTCACTGGAGTTATGCTGATTGATAGCAGCCAAAAATCTGTCTTTTTCTGCTCACATTGCACCCTCATTTGAATGATTGAGTATTATTTGTAGGAATATTTAAGAAAAACAAAATACTTTGCGTGTTCACTTGTATTATTTGAGATGTAGGCCATGGTAGTTTGATTACTTAAGCCTTGTAATCAGATATTGTGATGATCACAAGATAGCATTATGTTAAAAAATACAGTCTTCCAAGTTGAATTTGTAATTTTTTTTTTCAAGAAAGCTCACATGTCTTCTTCAATGAAAAAGGCTTTTCATCAAATCAGTGGTGAAAAACAAAAGCCCAAATGAAAAATAATTCAACATGTGGGTTGTTACTTTTCCATGGAAAATTAAAAAGGAAAAAAAAAAAAAGTGCACTGGAACAAAAAATATTTCCTGACCGGTCCTACTTGGAAATTCTTTTTCTTAGCATGCCAGTGCCATTCCTCCTTTGCAGGAATACTTGAATAGCTGCTGGTTTTGTAATGCAGTTTTTATGCAGGTTCTAGCAATGATGTCACGTCAGCCGTGGCACTGGCTGATACACCCTGGACATTAAGTTCAAATACTGGATGTTCACAGAGATCCCTTTGTTAGAAGAAATTCACAAGGGAAATCCAAGTGTAATTAGGATTAACACATAGTCTGCAGAAATTGGTGATGTTTGAGCCAGCCTGCTCCTCGGGCCACTTTAGAGCTACTGTTTCACTCCCTCAGGTTTTGCTGCCTGTGGCATTAGAGACCCTCAGCCTTTTCAATTACAGAGTAGTTGGGGGAGAATTACTGTCCTTGTGTTTACATCCCTCTGGGCACTTTGTGGAGATAATCTGGTTTTGCCAGGTGTTTTATTTATTTTGGTTTTTTGTAGCATTTTGCATATCAATACAGGAATACCTTTTACTTCAAGTTTCCAGAAGCTTTAACTGTAATACATTTTTTATCACACCTGGCTATTTGGAATATCTTTTCTTAGTGCCTGCATGCCTCTGGTGTTATATCTATGCCAGTGTAAAATAACAGGAATTCCTTCTAGTTTCCCTTTTGCTTCTTCAGATCATCAACGTTCACAGATATTTCAATCTTTTAATCTGAAATTCTTCATCTTTTCCTAGAATGGAAATGCATTTTTCTTTAGCATAATTTTCTGTGGATATTTCAGAGGTTATTGTGGGGTTATTGTGTCCTCTGACAGAGCATTAACATTTATAGAGGTAAGAAAGTTTGGATTTACATAATTAGCAAACTTTCTGTGAATTGCTCTGCAACATAGGTGATTTGAAAGTCTGAGGGAAACTATTATGGGTACATGATCACAGTTATTGTCTGGTCACTAGGACAGGCAACTGAGTAGGCTGAGGAGTTGCATATGATGGCACGTTCTTGGCTAAATCATCAGTGAGGATTAATCTGAAGCCAGAAGAAGTAATTTCAGTGCTTATCTCAAAGCCTGCCTAATGAGGATCCTGTCTATAGACAGACACATGTAAGTATTCATTGCAGAGCTAATGGACTCATTTCCTTAGCTTGGGTGCAACCTGTTAGTCTCTCAGTAATCCAAGCCACTAATCTGAGACAAAAGAACCTCAATTAGGTAACAGATGTTTTAGAGGCTCATTGCTGCTAAATCTACAAGCGTGAAAAGTTGAGGAAAAAGGAAAATTTTGCTCCTGTGATGCAGTGACTGATGTTTTTGATGATAATAGGGAAGACCAATCTGGTCACACAGGATTGTGTTTGTCCTTGGTGACTGTGATTTCTGCTGTGTAATAAATGGTGCAAATGTTCTTCTAAATGTTTTAAGTGTGGTATCTGTTAAAATGTATCTAACTCTCCTTCAGTGCTACCTTTGTGTGCATCTGTGGAGAAATAAGTGACTCTACTTAAAATGCATTTGGGCATGGAGTTAAAAAATTTGGAGCATAAATGTCACAATTCACTTCAGCTGTTGTTTTGTCCACAACCCTTTCTCTGTCCAGCAGACATTAGCAGGAGAAAATTTTTCTTAAGCTCATGTAGAAATCCTGGAGTACCAAAAACAGAAGGTCAGTTCTCCTAGGCTCTGCTTTTAATGAATGGAGAGGTCAGTTCCAGTGACCTAATTTAGATTTAAGCTTTGTGTTAAGTTTCTTACCTGCTTATTCAGCCAGACAGCAGGAGGAATGCCACGTACTTTTCATCTGCAGTTGCCTCCTGCCAGAATAAGTGTCAGGAACTGAACACTTGCAGACAGCTTTTCATCACCAGTAGGCAGAAACAGCCATCTTAAAACTTAGACTTAATATTTGTTAGGAATTATGTGCTCAGTACTAGAAAATGAATTCTTAGTCTACCTAGTCATAGCCACTTGAATGTGTGGAAGGAATAGCTCTAGATTTAGAGAAAATAAAGATTTTTACTTGATTCTTGAACTTGATGAATGGGATTTTAGCAGCATAGCTCATTGGTCTACCTCTGGCCTTTATCATGAGATGAATCCTTCACTCCACTGATGTCAGTGTCTGTTTAACTTAAGTGGGATCAAGATTTTCCCCGCAGTGTTTTCAGAGATAAGAAGTTACATCAAAATTACACACACTTCACAAATTCCAGCCTAGACTCTTACCAAGCTACATTTGTTGTAATTCACAGGGATTCCTGGGGATCTCTTTCCTGGCAAGCTGTTTTGACTCAAACACTTCAGATAGCAGCATAGTGATATTACCCTCTGTCTTGCCCATCTTCCTTATTGGATTAGTTTTATTGATTCCAAACCTTTGATCCTTAATATCCCATTAGCTAAATTAGTGATCTAACTACATAACAGTATGTAAGGAGTGGTAGCTTGTAAACAAAGTACATACATCTTATACAGTGTTGTGTGTCATTACTTTATCTGAAATGAGATTGAATTTTGCAGTCTGGTTATTGACTAGTCTTACAGATTTTTTTTTAGAAAATAACCATAGCCAGAAGTTACACCCTGAAATAATCCTACTGTGTGTCATTCCTTCTTTATAGCCAAATTATTCCTGGTCTAACTCCAATCAGGTCAACAGAATGAGTGACTTTTATCCCAGTAAGTGAAGCAAATTTACCCCTGTGATGGAGCAGCAGAAAGATGGAATATGGTTACCTTTTCTGCAGGAGTTTAGCAGCCATTGCTCATGAGCCTCACTGGACTTCTGTGTGTTTTGACTTGCCACTCCTAAAGCTGAATAAGAAACTAAGAGTGCGAAAACACACCACTCTCACTTAAATGCCTGCTGCTGCGAGTGTGGTATCCTCATGGTTCCTCAGATTTCTCTGTTTTCAATTTAAATTCATCTCCATAAAGATAAAGCAATAACCTGATTTCAAGTAGTATAAACTGTACAAAATTAAATCTTTGACTTGGACTTTGAATACTGATATCCTGGTTTGCTATCTCATGTGAAAGGTGAAGGGAAATGAAAGGAGGAAACATATTTATTTGAAATAAGATCTGCCCTTCTGCCAACCCCTCAGCCCCCCAAACATATAACAACTAATTTCCAGGCCTAACGTTACTCCAACCTTTTTGGCCCTGGGGAAAAGAAGGGTATGTGTGGTGATGGAGGGGGAAAGGCTTTCATTTGTCGACCTGTGAGAGCTGGATTGAAGAGCCTGTATTCAATATTGCCCTTGGTAACACGCAGCTTCTCCTACATATGTAGTCTCTGCCACTGGCTATGACATCTTCCCCAGAAGACTGTGTCAAGACATCAAGTCTAACAAGTGGAAATCACAATAGTCAGCTTTACCTCTTTTGTTTTTACTTATATCCTTGTAGAAACTGCCAGTTCCTGCAAGCACTTCTGTACAGGGAAAATGTGCTTATGATGCAGATTGCTTTGATTCTCAGAAGGGTTTCACAGGCTCTGAGTCCGTCTCTGCAGGGAATTCTACTTTTCAACTCTCTCTGCTGTGTATGCAGCTCTCTTCTGATTGGGATTGTTTTGTTAACTAAGATCTTTGTATAGAGTATCACAGGTGAGCAGGTATCTGCTCGTTTACAAGGACTCAGTGTAGAGAAAACCTAGCTCTAGAGAAGAGGAATAAAAATATTTGTCAGTGAACACTAGCACTAGGAAATTACAGATAAGAGAAGTCTGTATGGATCAAAATGGCAAATTGTATGGTAAATTATTTACTGTAAGATTTCTGGAGTGTGAATGACAGTTGAGGTCTATAGATCCCCTGTGGCACTTTTGTATAGCAAGCTTAAATTCTGTTAAACCTGACCTATTTCAACAGGTTGAATTTAACATTTTGCTGGATGAAAAGAAAGTGTGAAATTGGCAGAATAGATTTTGTTTGTGAAAGCCCTTGGTGTTGTGTTTTAAGTACTACTTGAGGTGAAGTACGTTGAATAAGTATGGACTACTTAGGGGAAGAATTGCTGAGGATTTTATGAAGCAAAACAGCAAGAAGCTTTGTCATTCCAAGCTGGAAATGATGCCTAGCTGAGGCAGTAAAACACACATCAAAGGTGTACATATGGGTTACATTTTAATATTCTTTCAATATTATTTTAAAGACCTGTTACTAATTTTAAACTGCATTGGTAAAAACTTTTTTTTTCTTTTTTTTTTGTCTTTTCTTCTATATAGCTAAATGATGTAAATCACTAATGTCAATTTTATGCTGATTTATGCCAGCTGAGGATCTGGCCATGAGAGACATTTCCCCTCTGTATAATCACCCCAAATAGGGAAGGGAAAATAGGAGGAAGGAATAGTGTCATCTGGATATGTGAATAGTTTGGCTGTAATACAATCCTGGAATAGGCTCTGCTACAAAGATGGAAATATGGGGATTATCGTAGAAACTCTTGAGATAATCCTATAAATAGCAGAGGAAATTCTGGCTAGAAGTTGTCTATTGAAACCATTTTGGAATGAGACAGCTGACAGGAAGAGAATTTAAAGCCAGAAACCACAAGGCAGATCCTCACCTGGTGTAAATCAGCATAACTACATTAGTTTCAGAGGCATTGACTTGAAAGAACTCTGATGATCTCCACCAGCTGAGGATCTACAACCATAGGTACTGGGTGCCAAATTCTCTCACTCACACCAGTGTAAATCTGGAGTACCTCAACCGACTTGGTGGCGTTATTTTGGATTAACGCTACTGTAAATGAGTGTAGGACACAGTCGTTTGTGTTTGGAGAGTGAAGACAATTGATTCATGGGATGTGAAATGTGCCTTTTTAGATCAAGGAATACATTTATTTGAGAGTGTTTTAGTCTGGTATCGCAGATGTAGACTGTTTAGCAAGCAGGAATCCCCTCGTTCACCAAGCTGCTACGGAAAGGTGTTGACTCCATACAAGCAGTCATGATGTTCTTGGCCCCGTAGGTAGCACATCAATAAATAAGTTAATAAATTCTCCTACACTTCACTGTATATTTTCCCTGCATTGTATTGATAATGACAACAGTATGTGGTCTCTGTAGCAGATCGAGGCACTTCAGTATTACAACACTGAATACACCAGGGAAGAATTTGTCCCTGTGGTGTAAAGCAAGTAGTGGAGTCAGAAATGGGACTCTCTTAAGGATGTATGTTCATATGCATGTAGTAAGGTCAGTCCAAATGAACAAATGAACATATGAACACATATGAACATGCTGAAGTGTGGAGACTCCTTGGTTTTTCGTTCAAAGCTGAAGGACTAAGACTTTTAAAATACAGTTTAATTTATCAGCGTACATTTATAAACACATCTAAGGGCCTCTCTTTCTCAATATCTTTTGGTAATGTTACATCTATTACCTACTGTCTATTGGCATTCAGGGGCTAGATCAGGCTCTAGAAAACGTAGAATCAGCAAAATACCTCAAAAAAGGATCACATGAAGTAGGTCCTGTGTGGCTGCTTTCCCGTCTACAGCCAGTGCCTGTACGTGCAGCAGGAAAGGACCTTCTTCAGTTGAGATTGCCCTGACAGAAGCAGGAGAACACATGGCTGTGCATTTCCAGTTGGCAATTCCTAATGGCTCTATTATTAATATTACTGTATTAATATCTCCAGTGAGATCACAAACGTGAAGCAGTTTTCAAACCAGGGCTAGTTACACTGTACCTTTAACTGTCCTACTGTGCCTCTTTTCAAAGTGCCACATTTTTTAGCTGCTTACATGTGATAACTGTGTTTCAAGGCTACAGTGGAGTTTACACCAGCTGCTTTCATCACTGTGCTCTAAATAGCATCTAAACCCAAGCGTGCTGGTCTAGGTTACTGAAGCTGTATGGACACATGAGAAGAACCAGAAAAATAAATATTTCATATTGTACCCAGAACATTTCCTGTAATTGCTCTGCTTCCTGCTCTACTTCCTACAGAACTTCTCTACCCTCAGCTGTCCTTTGCCTCCTATTTATTGCATTAACCTTTGCTCAGTGGCCCTGAGCATCATCTGTTCTGCCTAGAGTAGTGAATCCTACATCCCATTGTGCCTACCCCACATTCTGTGAATGGCACTGACTTTGACAATGGCATAGTCAGCTCAGCTGCTGTTTCTTACAGGCAGTATAAAATCATAATAATAACCAAAATAAAAATAATAAATCACTGCTCTGGATTTCATTCAGCTTATTCTCTGAGAAGATTTATATCCCAAAAGCATGACGTAAAAGTCATATTTCTGTAGCTGGATCTTTTTACCAAATTTGATTAAACTGGTGATGAGAAGGTCCGTAAGATTACCACTTCTGTTTCCTTCAGTCCTCTAAAAGTGTTTTTAGAGTCTTCTATGTTTTTCACTTTTGTTTCTCAGCTACTGTTGTCCCGAAAGGAATTATGGACTGGATCACTGGAGCCAGGCTAATGATATTTATCAGTACAGCTACTGAAGTAGGATTGAGGATGTCAGCATTATTTACCATTGATGCAGCTGTACCTTTTGATAACTCTTAATCCTGACATGGCATTGGCTGAGTTTTGGATACGGAACTGGAAGTATAAGCGTTGCACATATGCACACAGACACACCTTCAGTGTTCCCATGGTTTGGAATTAAAATTCCCAGTATAATTATGAGAAAAGTAACCCAGTAAAGAGGATGTGGAGGAGGATGAAGGGTGATGATCTGGTAAACAAGGCCTTGTGGCTGGGCTGGGGAGGACTAGTTTATTTTCTAGCTCTGTCTCAGACACTTCCTTTGTCAGACTCCTTTGAGAGGGATTTAAAAAGAATGACTTGCTCACTATTGTCCAGAGGAGGACAAGGATGCCCTTGATCTCTGCTGCTTTTTGTGTGTGTGTTGTGTGGGACTGGGCCCTGCAGTCACTCTGTTGGATGTCTCCAGTCAAGCCTTTCTCAGTCCCAGTGAGAAGCTCTGCTCTTCTTGGAAAAAAAAAACATTTGACTCCTGGTTTTGCCTTTGAAAATATCTCCTTGCTCTTTTCCTGTGTTGTTGAAGTGCAAAACTAAGATTTCCTGCAGCGATCCGTTTTGGGTTTAAATGCTGAAAGAGTAACCTGGGGGCTATATAAGCAGAGTGCACAGTAACATTCCCCATTTGTATCTACTTTTTAAAATTGTGTTTATTTGTAGTAGTGTTACTGCTGTCTTTGGTTGCTAGTTGGGTTTGACCTTTCCTCGATTCTGGGTGGGATTTGTTGCTCCAGCTTTAGCTATTTAAAAGCTGCCTAAGCAGTTTGCTTTGAATCTCTCTAGTCAGTGCAAAGAGAAGAGGCGTCTCCAAAAAAAGAATTCATCCCATTCAAAGATATGTATCTAGGATTTGAAGGTTTTGGGGGCAGTTTTTATGGAACACACTTTTTTTTTATTGAATAGTGAATTAGACAGGGGAAGAAAATGAAAGTACTTTACACATCTGGAGGGCAAAACTTTGTTCCTTAATTTTGGCAAACCTCCACTAAGCATCGCCATGAATCCTTCTGCAGACAGAGGAAAATGTTTGCCACAGAAGATCTGATTTTAAATCAAAGCAATAGTGATATCAGAATTTATACAAAGACTTTATTCAATCTGATTCCTTCCATGTAATCTCAATCAAGTTTTACAAGTGTTTTGATATCAAAATATAGCTATATTTAATATTTTTTCTGTACAAACAGACATCTGAATAACCTGTGTAAATAAAAACTTAACATGATAGGGCAATTTAATTTCAGTTTTAAATGCAAAGGAACTCTTTCAGGATTTTGAAGAGGAAATGACTACATTTCATATCACTCCTACAACAGAAATGTAGTTTTATATTTCAGTGGATAGAGGTACAATTAAAAAACCACAAACATCCCAGATGTATGCCTAGATATATATAGTTCTCATTTAAAACATCATTATTATCTTTCAATACTGCTGATTTTTTTAAATAGAAAAAACCTCCATGTTGTAAGTGCTTTTAACATCTGAGTTACTCTCTCAGAAGAATTTAATGAGGGATTCTTACTGTGATTATTTACATGCCTGCATTTCTTGTTTCCATTGTGCATAACTCCATTTATGTTTGCAGATATGGGTTGGAAGGTGTCTGACTACAGGAAGTTCAGGTGGGGTGTAGGCAAGGACAGTCTGTGAGTGAAAGAAATAAGTAGAGTTAAAATTCAATATTATGGATAAAATGATGAAATACAGAATCATCTGTCATAGGGATTCATAATTAAAATCTTGTTTAAGATTCTTCTTCTCCTTTCTTTCAGAAGGCAATTTTGAAAACACCTCTACTATCTCCAGTTGTTGTAACACAGATGGAAACTTTTGCTCCTGTTCTGGGAAAAACCAGCCCTGATGTTTGTAAAGTCTAGCACTGTGAAGCACAGGCTACAGCAAGCAATAAATAACAGTGGTGCTAATATTTTGTTTGTGTGAAAGAAGGAAAACCTTACCCATTTTGGGTTATGTCCTCAATAAAGATAAATGATGATATTATTTGCTAAAGCAAATTTTTTAATCATGGAGATCTTGGTACAGTGGGGTCACAAATGAAATCAGAGTAGTGATTTATTTACTGATGTTTCACAGAAACCACTTCATCAGCTGTTCCTGGGTCTATATGGCAGCAATTTTCCATGGAAACATCACAAAAGAAATTACGGGCAGTAACTGGAAAGCAGGAGGTAGGCAAGAAACCCTACGAGATTAGAAGCCTGGGCAAGGCTGGAAAAAACCCTGTTGCTGAGGAGGGAGTGAGAGAGACAAAAGCAGAGAAATTATTGTAGGCATAATGATTAGTTCTGCGGAGCGGCGATGCAACAAATATTTATCATTTTGGAGTGGTGGTGAGGTCTTTCACCTTAAGCTTTATCCTGAAGGTGAACTCTTAACAGCTGTAGCGCGATGATGCCAGGTGCTCTTTGAATCTGCAGATATTGATTATCTTTCATGCAGCAAATTATCATTACAAGTCTGGAAAAATATGTCTACTGGGTTTATTTTGTAAGGCTTCCAGAGAGTTTCTGAGCTGTTCCAACTGGGGGAGGCCTTACAGACACCCAGATGCAGAGCTTTAGATATGAGAGGAAACTTAAAGTTATATTGGGAAGATACCTAGTATGATTATTAGTCACAATTTTGTCTTTAGGCATTCAGCTTCTACCTAAATCATTTATTGGATTTTGCTCTTACGCAGTAACAGTGCATTGACTTCTTTTACGAAACTTGTGCACGTGATGATTGTCAGTTCTTGTGAAAGGCAGGGAGTAAAATTCTGGGTTAGCAATAAAAAATCCTGGTTGTGTTTTTTTATTCCTGCTCACTGGAGAAGGTGCTCAGGGATTGCAGGGTGGAAGGTGGGATCCACTGCCCCAACACCTACCAAGGAATTTGGCTCTGGTTGAGGCTGGTTATGCAAGTGCCCACTGTAGCCAACGAAGAGAGAAATGCTGGTGGGGAACATTTCACTACATCCTAAAATCAGCTTATGGAAGGGGTGGAACAAAACATATCCCGAAGGAAAATCGAGTTAAATTTGAATGTGCTGTGTCCTGCATTATGATTTGCAAACACCAATAAGGCAGGTATCAGGTTTCACATGTAAATATGGGAAAGGGTCTGAATTGTATTTGAGTGGCAGACGTGTGTTTGGGCACTCACGTTGGTAAAATGATCATGAAGAATATCAGGAGCATTTGACTGGAAAGAAACTGCTTGAAAATGTCAGATTACCAGATCTGAAGGCCAGACCTTTAAGGTCATCTAGGTTGTCTTCTTACATGAAAAGAATTCCCTAAATATTTTTGCTTCAAGCCCAAGAGTGTTAAATATAACCTCTAATGCAAAAAACCGATATGCAATCTGTCACACATACCTTGGTGAAATAGCCATGAAGTTTAACAGGCTTAAAATAAACAAGTGTAAAAACATACTGTGGGTTTTTTTCTTCAAAAAGATTTTTCAATTTTGTGCTCACAGAAGCTTTTTACTGTAAGAATGCAGTTTCTGATCTGCTCTTGATTATATATATATATATATTGTGGGAAACATGTACTGACCCCCTTCTCTACAAAGCCAGCCTATCCCAAGCCTGTGCTGTTTCCAGGGACTTCTTTCTTGGAGCAGGACTTTGTGTTTGTCCTTGCTGAATTTCACAGAGTCCCTCTGGCTCATCAATATCCCTTTTGATAGCATCCCCAATCTGAGGGTATATCAGTAGATCGCTCAGTTTGTCGTTGTTGCAAACTTGCTGAGAGAGCTCTCCATCACCTGGTCACCGATAAGGATGTGAATCAGCACAGGTTGGACTGTGGTTCCACCCAGTTGGCAATGGCTTCTGGGTAGAGTATGACCCTATATCCACTTCCTGCTGAGCATGATCATCCAGCCAGTGTTGTACCATATAGTTGTCCTTGTAGTTGAAATCTAATTTCTGGGATACAGCATATGATTAGTGATGTCATGTAAAAGGTGAACAGGACAACAGTTAAAATGTAATTAAAGGAAAGAGTAGGGTTTTTTGTGTCCTTTTTTTTTTTTATTCCCCAGAAGGCTGTGCAGTTTCTCCTTTGCATTTAAACATTTTTGTTACCTTTTCTTCTAAACAGAGGAAAGAAATGTATTTCCAATGTATTATACAAAAGAATGTAATAGTCATCAGCTGCTAAAGAAAAACACTTGTAACACAGGTAACATGTGTAATATTTAAAATCGCTGTCACTGATAATCTTGCTTTCTGTCATTCAAAGCTTTTAAAGCTGCTCTCTGAGTAGGGATCAAATGCGTAAATGATATTCATGTTACAGGCCGTCTATAACTCTGATTGTCACTGCGATTTGCAAAGAGAAAAGTATAGGCATTCACAGCAACCTAAATAGTGTTTTCTTTTTCTCTTTGTTATAATCAAACGCTCACCTTTAGATTCAAAAAAATCTAATAATGACTAATGGGCAATGATCTCCTGGATTAGCCGCAGCACATTCAATATCTCTTTGAGTAGCGATTACCATCTTTTTGGGGGGAATATCAATTTAAAGGTCAAGTGCTTTCATAAAAAAGGTGATTATCCAGTATTTCATATGTTGAACAAAAGCTTAGCAAGATTCATTGTGTGTCAGTTTCTTTTGTGTATAGCACATATGCAGTGAAATGGATTGCTTAATTATCTAACTACCTGTCTGCAGGGAAGGTATGTGGCCATGAATAGAAGCTGTCAAATAGGTACTTTGCTTTGCTTGTGATATTTAATCAATTACTGTAATGATTGCAGGTTATAAGTTGGCTTTTTAAAAATAGGCAAAAATTTAAATTACTTTCGTGCCAGCAGCCAGGGATTTGGTTATAAATGGGGGATTTTATTGGGAATGGAATGTGGAATGAAGATGAAAAGGAGAAAGGAACAAAATGGGGCCAAACTCATGACTGCTCCCTTTCTCTTTCCTTTCAATTCTCATATTGTTCCTTTACAACCTATGAAAGTATTCTGTTTCTCAGACATGATAAAAATGGCTAGGGCTATATTTAGAACATATCTAAGCAAGTGAACTTCTAGCTGGTTTTATACATTCTTTTTTTTTAAATTACTGTTATTTTTTTTGTGGATTTTTATTGGTTAATTTTGCAGGGTAATAGGATTGGAGGTATCTTAAATATATTCAATCAAAATTTCCAGAAAAACATCACATTTTTATTTTTTCCCAGCTCTTTTTCCCCTCTTGTAAGGTAGTTTTCTTACAGCTGAAGAAATTCTCACTTGTAATTAGGGATTACTGCCTTAGTTTGTACATTTGTTCTGTTTCTGGATTTTGTTTCTGGATCACACCCATTTTTTCTACTGATGTGCCTATATTTGCCAAATAATTCATGTGTGTTTGATCTACTGCATTTCAAGAAACACTGCTGGGTCTTTGTGGGATTCTGTTGGTCACTTTACATGACATTGTTACTCCTCCCTTTGGAAGACAGCAACTTTTAAAATTGAATAGTAATAATTGATGCCCAGCAAATACACTGGGAGTAGTGGATTTCTGATAAACTTTGATGTTCTTCAGATAGAATATATATATTTGAGAAAAAGGTCTTTGTGTCCAGCTACCGTTTGGACTTTTATACAGAGATCAACACTGAAAAGTATAAGGTATATCCGAGTAACCACATGCTGGGAAAATTTTTATCAAATGCTTTTGATAAGTGCAGTGGTTATTGCTTTTTTTTTTTTTTAAGTAAAACATCACTAAAAATATAATTTCTAAATAAAAAATCCTATTGCTGCTGTAGAAGGTATCTAATAAATACTTCAAACATCTCAGATAGGCTGGGAGTTGTAAAGCCGTTCTCATTTATACAGACTCACTGAGGATAAGCTGTTTTATCTGCAGAGGGGGAGAGGAAGGAAACTGGGAGTTTTATAACATTGCAGATTAATAATAATAAAAAAAAGTTTTCATTAGTGTTATTGTATATTAGTCCCACTTCACACATGAAAGTTTTTCTTTAATTATATGAGAGGTGAGTACCAAGACAGTTAAGATAATTCACTTGATGTACACTGCCAAAAACCTGTGTTTGGTTTTGGGTCCCTGCAGAGTGTTAATACCTAGTGCCTAGGTGAACATCCACCTTTTAAACAATAGGCATTAGCTATTCTTGAGTTTTGCTGCTTTTCTTTCTAAGGGTTTTCCCCGTGGCTGCACACATGGTAAATCTTTAACTTCAAGTGTCCTTCTGTGGTGACCAACTAAAATATTAGCAAAATAAATGTTTTATGGGAAAATGTTGGCAGGAACCCCAGCAGAAACAGGTGGTATTGGGTTATTTCAATATAATGTAATGATGCAGCCAGGTTTCCATCTGGACAGCATGTGGTTGTGTCTACTTAGAGAGTATCAAAGAGTGTGAGTATGCACCAGGGATAATGCCGGTGCACCAAAGTGTAGCTGGATGGCTACTTTGCAAAATAATAGTCGGGGTTCTAGGTCCTCTGGGTTAAATACTTTTACTGTCAGAATCTGAATTTCTTCATAAAATATTAAAGATGAAGCAAACCTCTGACATGCAATACTGAGCCGTGTAATTATAAGGCAGTTCCTGGAAGCCAAGTATTGTTCACATTATAGCTAGGCGTTTATTATAAAAGAGTTCATTACCCTTGGAAGCTAAGACATATTTCAAAAGAGTGCCCTGGAACAGGGGCACTTCCAGCAAGCTTCACTATACGAGTTAAAAAGCCCCATGCAAGCTGATCAGAATATAGTTTGGAAATGGGAGGGGAATTATTGGATACACGACTGCTGAGGACTGAATCTGTACGTTGTGCACCAGATAAACTTCTGGAGGAAATGGCTCCATCTTCAGTGTAGGCAAACTGAATTACACCAGTGGACTGAATTACACGCATTTTTAGCCTAGAACCACCTTTTGGTGGCAGCTGCCCTCACAAGCCAAAGGGCACACTTTGCTAAGATGTGCCACAGACCATCTGCATGTCCCTGTGTTGTCTGTACAGAGGCAGGTGAAATCTGGCTACAGACACTGGCAAAGGCTTAACTGAGGACAGTCTGTTGCATTCAGGGGGAGATTTGGAAGGTACCTTTGTAAAAATATCTTTCTGTGGGCAAGGGTGTGAGAAAGAAGTTTGTGGGGTAAGAGGAGGAGAAACAAACTCGAACTCCCTTGGCACTATCAGCAGGAGCAGAGTTGACACAGAGCTGTTTCCATCACTTGGAAGTGAGGAGTGATGTATCAACTTTAACCCATGGGGAACAGGGGGCTATTAATGAATACACGGGGCCTGATTCTTCCCTGCCTTTGTACTTTGTGCATATTTAGTCCTCGTTTACAGTATCAATCAGCTTGATAGCATTTGACACCCCGTGTCACTTGCTCAGCACAAGTGTAAATCATAGAAGCAGGCCTGAGGAAAATTAAGACCAGGTCTGAGTCTGCCATGAATCTCGTAGCCTTGTGGTCTCCTCTGATGATCGAGTGATTTGCAACAGCTGAGGAACTGGCCCAGGCGCTTTTTCTCTGCTGATATATCACTCCTATAGATTTATGTGTTAACAATCTCCATTTCTCTTTTTCCTTTGCTCGTGGATGACCTGATTGAACCGGAAACAGTCCTTTCTGCCAGAGTGAAGAACCACCCAAAAATTTAGGATGCTGGCCAGCAGCACTTGGCAGCTGGAGATCAACATGCTGCTGCCATTGGTAGTACCACACAGAGGTGCCAAGAGCCATGGAAAATGTAAGATGACACCCAGCAACTGATGAATGTGATGATTACAAGATCAGCAAGTATTTAATAGTAATTGGTAGTGGACAGTTTTTGGAAGCAAAACCCCTTTCCTTTCCATTCAGTTGATATTAAAAAAGAAAAAGATAAAAAAAATACATGCACCTGACACTGGATAACGATTCTTTGTGCCAAATATAGAACCTTTCCCCCTTTCCTGACCAAAACCAATGCCTGGATCTCATTCATAATACCTAAAGTGAGAGGAAATGTAATTAGAACAAGTACAAAGGCATCTAAGGCCTTGATCCAGGCCACTTAGGAAAATGAAGATCTTCTCCTACAAGTGACATCCTATTTAAACTGATGTTAGCTCACTTATACTGTTGCTGTAGCTTGTGTTTCAAGTTGCACATGTACTCAAGTGCTTTGCTGGACCAGGGTACTGGACACTTTTTCTGGAGCTGCAGTGACTTGAAGGAAGGCATGGGATGGTCTAATCTCAGTTTATTGTTTAGTCTAACCACACTTACGGTGCTTCCTGTCGGGATCATGCCTTGGTGCGCTGTGTGTCAATTCTGTTCACTTTGCCCTTGGAGGTCTATGGAGGAACAGCACTGTTCAAATGACTTTTTACAAGTGTTGGATTCTTTCAAGTGAAATCATTTCAGCAAAATGAGAGGACTGATGGATTACCAGTCTCCTCCGAGTTCATACCTGTGGCTACTCAGGCAATGAGTTTGTGTGGCTTCTTCCCTTCCTTGCTGAAAACAAAGCCAGGCCCAGAGACAAGACTAACTTGTTCCTCCTCTTGTCACAAAACTGGAGTTGCTTCCGCAGCAGGGAGTTTTTCCAGAGCTAATTAAGAAGGCGAAAAAAGCAACAAAGCAAGTTGTAAATGGTTCTTGGAGTCTCCACAGAAGCCTTAAATCAATGACTTGTGACAGCAAACAGGCTGGAAGTAACAGAGCTTATGGATGTTGCTGCACATGGCTGTTCATCTACATCCTGATTACGATGCTGATTTAATAGGTCTGGTTCAAGGCTTCTTGGTTGCATGGTCTGATTTGGCTTTTATTGTCCCAAGGATGAGAAGAACTAAGACTGTGACAATGTAGGAATGGGAAAAAAAAATGGGCAGGAGAATATGACCAACTTTTAAACCCTTGTTCATCTCCTGTCTCCATCGTATTGCTGGAACAGCCCTTTGCCACTCACCTTTGCAGTGCTCTTTGCCTAAAACCAGCCTGTGACCACATGTAGACTAAAAGTACAGTCCTGCAAGCTGAGGGTTTAAGAGTTCTGAGAAAGTAAGAGGAAATTTAGTACATTCACTCATGTTCAGAGAATTTTTTCATTCAGAGGATCCTGTCTGGAGAGGGAATGTGGTTGCTTCAGATCTGGAAACAACCAAGAAGTGTCGGTGGTACCTCCTCTGAGAAGGCTGTCCGCTGACAGTCAGCAAGTGCCTGGTCTTGCAAGGGGGAGGAGGGAAAAGGGGGAAATCAGCAATTCCCTGGAGGAACAAGAGCCTTAGCTGTAAAAACAGTCCTAATTTTTGACCTAGTTTCCCCCCCCACACACACACCTGTATTAACAAGGAGAGAAACTCCTTTGGGTGCTGAGTCAGGCTGAGCAAAGTCATTACTATCCACTTGTGAGAAAAGAGCAGATGGTCTCAGAGCAGTTCCAAGTGTGTGGGAGATTTAGTCATGAAACACATATCAGGAGAGGGAGATTAAGGAACTCTGTTGGGTGACACAAGAGTGAATGACCTAGTAGCAGTGCTGTAGTTTCTGCCAGCATATCATTTTCTCTGTGCTGTGGGATAAGAAGCCTAAAGGTGTTAGTGAAGGAGACTGTGATTCCCATTCCTCTTGATGTTGGCTTTTGCATTGGAGTTAGCACCCCCTAATTTCCTTTACCCTTTTAGTTGATGGGCACGTTGCATGGCCTCAGCACGTCTGAGATTTCCACTTGAAGTCTGCATGTGGCTTTGAATCATAGAACGGTTTGGGTTGGAAGTTGTCTAGTTCCAGCCCCACTTCCATGGGCAGGGAAACTTCCACTAGGTCAGGTTGCTCAGAGCACCATCCAACCTGGCCTTGAAGGCTTTCAAGGATGGGACATCCACAGCTCTTCTGGGCAATCTATGCCAGAGCCTCACCACTCTCACTGCAAAGAATTTCTTCCTAACGTCTGATGTAACTCTGCCCTCTTTCAGTATAAAGCTATTCCACCTTGTTCTGTCAATTCATGCCCTCATAAAAAGTTCCTCTCCAACTCTCCTGTAGCCTCTTTAGATATTGGAAAGGCTGCTATTAGGTATCCCCAGAGCCTTCTCTTCTTCTGGCTGAACAGCCCCAATTCCCTCAGTCTGTCTTCATAGGAGAAGTACTCCATCCTTTTCATTTTCTTGGTGGCCTCCTCTGGACTTGCCTCAGTAGGTCCACATCTTTTTTATGGTGGGACCCCAGGTCTGGATTCACCACTGCAGGTGAGGTCTCACCAGAGTAGAGCAGATTTGCATCCCTTGACCTGCTCCCCACACTGCTTTGGATGCAGCCCTAGACGCAGTTGACCTTCTGGGCTGCAAGTGCACATTGTGCCACCACCCCCAAATCTTCCTCCTCAGGGCTGCAATCAATCCATTCCCTGCCCAGCCTGTGTTTGGGCCGACCTTCAAGCCAATCCAGGTCCCTCTGGATGCTATCCCTTCCCCCCAGCGTGTGACTGCACCACACGGTTTGGTGTCATCAGTTTGCTGAGGATGCACTGGATCCCACTGTCTGTGTCACTGACAGTACCAAGATTTTGTCACTGTTCTCCACTTGGACATTAAGCCATTGACCACAACTTTTTGAGTGCAACCATCCAGCCAGATCTTCGGTTAAAGATATCCAAGAATGGACCCGTTGGCTCTCAGGGTGACAAACCTCTCTGCAGAAACATGTCAGATACAGGAGAGTCTTTTCCTTATTTCAAAAGGTAACAACTTCCCAGCTGCCTTTGAATTTCTAGTATCTTCACTCCTGTTTTGACAAATCTAAACCACCTGCTGTTCGCTGAATTGGGGTTGTACTTGTGTCTGTCACCTTGGTTCATCGGTCTGCATCTCAAAGAAGCTTTGGTTCATTTTGGGTCTATCTGGAGTGGAGAAAGTCTGGGCAGCTGGACCTGTTCCAAAGCAGTTCATCAATCCGTAATGTTTTCAAGAAAGTTTTATTTTGCTGCTGTGTCTACCAAAGAGTTTAAGGCTGTCCTGGCAGAGGATCAAACCCTGTGTTATTTGGTACTGCACTGACTTCATAAGGGTTTGCAGCATGGACTCAATTAAGTTTAAAAAATCAGGAAGGTGTGTCTTTCTGGTCTTTACATTAAATGCACACTGTTTCTCAAGTATTCTGGAGTTGAACATATGCCATGTTTTGAAGCCAGTATATTTGAAGGCCCACAAAGAAATACACTGTGCTACATATCACGTATCTCCTTGAAACAATCTAAGGTATATTTATATCTTCTTCTGCTGTGAGAGATGTTTGTAAGTGCTTCCAGTAAAAGAGCATATAAAGGTGAATCCTAAAAGCCAGGGCAAAGAGTTGTAGGATATTATTATTTATCACTGGGTAACATTGCAAAACTCTCCGTCTTCATTTCACTGGAACCCTGGCTGAGTGCTGAAAGACATAATAAAAACAATCAGTATATTCTCATTTTTCTGTGTGAAAAGATGAAGTCATGGCATATGGTCAGCTCACCAGTGCTGTTAATAATAAACCACAGATAATTAAGCGCTGATTTATTCCTCTACGTAAGTGAAACAAATTGCTTTAACGGCTTTTGCTGAGGACCATCTAGTCAGATGGATTATGTATAGGAAGTTCAAACTGAAAATTATTACAGATCATATTTCAGTGTGGTGGAGGTTTATGGTAGAAACAATTAGAAACCTAACAGAATGTGTCCTGTATTCTCTTTGATGGAAAATCAGATATTAATCTGGGGAAAAGTCTAATTCTCAACACAGCTGCTCCCCTTGCTCTACTGCACCAGATTTAAGCTGGATAAAAATGGAAACATGTTTAAAAAATTGATCATAGCTTATAATAGCAATAATCACCTTGAAATTGGTTGTTACAACAGTTAATGAAGAGAGTATCAGAGCATAAAACACCCTCAGATTCCCTCAGGCTATTAACTAACAAGCCAGTTGTTAACTGCTGGTCAGAAAGTATCTTTATTTGATGTCTTTTGAAGACATGGAGTAGATCCTGGGAAGCTGTGGGATGAGGTGCTTCCTTGGAACAGTGGCAGGTACAGAGTGGGACCTTGGACAGATAACCTCCATTATAAGAATCCCCTTTCCTTATATCCAGTTCCTCCAGAGCATCATTATCCATGCATGTGAAAACCATGCTGCTAGCTGTGAGCTCCCACCAGAGTTTGCCCACGGGAGGGTTTTTTCCCCGAAAATGAAGTAGGGCAACCTGTTTTGGGGTGCTGGGGGTCTCATGCAGAAAACCCCAGGGGCCCTTTGCAAGTACAGGTTTGGCTTGTCTGGTTGGGATGGAGAAAATCTTTCCCTCCCAAAATGCACTGCCATTGGCAGCAAGATTGTACAGTTGCAAAAAAGATAGGAATGGTTCAGTTTATCACACTGAGCTTTGAGTAATACATGTTCCTTTTTCTTGTATGGCTCATAGTTCCTTACAAAACCCTATCTGATGTGGAGATACTGCTTTAGTTTGGATGCTTGTTACTTTCTGAACTGTGAAGCAGCAAGGGGCTAATAAAATTATATCACTGGAATTGCCTCTGCTAACTTAGAGATTCAGTTTTGCCTACTGGGGTTTTCTGGCGTTCATAAATTTATGGTTTACTAGTCAAAGCTTTGGTGTCTTTGGAAAACTTAATGTCACAGAGCATTTATGACTAACTTGGTGTCTTGATCCCAGGAGTCTGAAGTAATAGGAGCAAATTTCACTATTGCACGTGCTATATTTAGGGGTAGTTTTTTTCAGCACTGTTGGGGCCCTTGTTCCTAGAGAAACAGCTCTTTACCAGAGCTAGCTGAAATTTGTGGCAGTGAATTTTTTCCCATGACTTGTGACGTGTCCTCGACATTAAAAATGCATATGGAAAAAAAGTGGGTGATTTTGATTAAATTTCTGAGTATTTGATGGAAAAGGTTAGAACTAGACGTTTTTTCTTGACTAAAACCTGGCTTATAGCACTAGAGAGGTTTGTTGTGCAGACCACCACAAGCTTTTTATGGGGCTTAAAAGCAGTTTATATCATGCTACAACTTCAAATATAATTATGCTAGCTCAGAAAATGCTTTGCAGACATAAAACTCCATGTGTCAGCCTACAGTTTCAATGTCTTAGGTGCAAGAAGAACAGACTGCTTCAGCAAGACGTTTCAACCCCGTACTCTGACAGCTGACTCATTTCCAGGTTGCAAATATGCCATGGTCTGTTGTGACCTTTTAAACTTCCTAATCAAATTGAAGAGAGGCAACTTGCTGAATATAATCTCTGTAGAGTGGAAGCTTTTTTGTTTTAATTTGTTTTTACAATATTCTGACATTAGTTGTTGTAACTTAATGTTCCATGATGGTGCCAACCTCTCTTTTCTCCTTCTCCACGGCCCATGCTTTCTTGCACATGCAGTCAGTCCATCCATTAGGGGCAAGAGCAAGGTGATTTGGAGTCCCAACTGAGGCCCATCAGAGCAATTAGGGCTCATTAGTGCCCTCAGGAGCCTAACAGCAGGATGTGGCTTTTCCTTGATCTCACGCTTTTCTTGGGAGAGTTTCATTTGTATTAAAAGAGAGACCTGTGTCTCTGAAGGGAATGACTTTTGTGAGTGCATTGAAGGTAGCATTTAGGAGAGTTTGTTTCTTGGCCCTGCTCCAGGCAATATTTAAATTTTGATGTTATAATGTTGTCATTAAATAGTATAATTTGAGCAAAGTGAGAACAGTATTTCTATTTGTAGATGTTTTGCCATGATACCTTGTATGTGTGGAGAAGTGAGATATGGACTGCAATCACCATGGGAGAAAGTGGGACTGAGACTCTCTACCTCCCCTCCAGATGTTCTCTCTGGGCTGTAAAAAAAAAAAAAAAAGCAGTAAGTCTCAGTCTTCATTATACCTGACTTTCATTTTATCAATGGAAATATCTGTGTCAAGTGAAATGGTGTGGGCTCTTTTGAAGTCTGGGTTTTGTTGGCTCAATGAGATAAAAATGAAACCCATTCAAATTCAGTTCAGCCTGAACTGGAGGATTTTTTCTTTTTTTTTTTTTTTCTTAGTTTTAATTCAGCTGCCAAATTGAAAGGAAATTATTCACACAGTGCTACCTGACAGTTTGTTGGAGAAATAGTGTTCTGAAAAATGTAGAGGCTTGTTTTGTAAAAGGTCTATGGTTTGCTCTGTGGAAGACAAAATGCTTCATTCAGAATTGAATGAAAATTGTAGAAGGATTGTGGTAATTTAACAGGTTTTATCCCAAATCCTGTAACATTTTCTCTGTATATACAGCTACTTGCATTACCTAATGAGTTCCCTGTGCTGATCAAAATGCCCAGACACAAATGCCATTGAAAGCATAATGATGTTGTTAAAATGTAAACAACCTTTTTCTGTTTCTGTATTATAAACTACCTGGAACTTTTCAACTAAATGGATAATTCAGTTTCTACAGGGTTATACTTGAAGTGCTGTGCTTTGCTGTGATAGGAGATCAAATGTATTCTACTTATCAGAAGTAAGTTGTGGGGACAGAGCAAGGCTTTTTAGGTTTTGGATTGGCTTTCTGTTTGTTTAAAACCGTGGTTGTTAATATTGAATACAACTATTGTAGTTAAAACTCTGTGAGGACTATGTCCAGCAGCAAAAGTGCAGGAAAAAAGCTTTCCTTTTACTGAGGGTAGTTGCCAAACTTATATCAAAACCAAAGCGGAAGTCTGTCTAAGCCAGCTAATCTTTCTGATTATTGTATTTTGATCCAGAGAACAAAAACAAGAGCATGAAGCAGCTACAGGAAAAGGTACATATGGGAAAAAAAAGACTTTCAGGGTTAAATTTACTTCCAGTTTTATTTTTAAGTAAGAACTCCCTTTGCTAACAGGCTTATTTCAGTAGGGCTGTAACCAAAAAATACTCTGGTGTGAACGAGGCTAGTTAATCCTGCATGCAACTAGCATGCAGTTAACTTGATTTTGGTATGGTGGCTCAAACCTTAAGGTAAGTACCATAGAGAGATTTTTCTGGTGGTGTTGAAAATTCAAGAAATACCTTTGTTTCTCCTGACTTACTATAACTGTTAAGGAAATTATTTGCAATGCAGCAGTTATTACATCTCTTCGACCCCACAAGTATAATGAACTGGCATTTTACTACTTAGCTCTGTTTCCTCTTCTAATGGTCTGCAAGGAGGTATTTTCCTGAAAAGTTACTGAAATCTGGAGAGAGGAAAACCAAAACTGGGCAACTGTACTTCCTGATCTGTTTCAGCACTGTAAAGGTGTTGCCCTTAGTCACTTTATTAAGGAAGCAGCTTTCTGGGAAGAACTGGTAGCGTAAGAAATGACATAATGGACCAGAAAGGAAATTTAGGACTTGGAGCAGAGACAGCTGGAGGTATGAAGATATGAAAGCTGGAATAAGTTTGTGCTTCTCTAAGCTGCTCAAAGTAGAATTGAGAGAGAAGAGACAAAAAAGCAGCCTAATGTGAACATTATTTCCAGAAACACAGCTTTCCACGTGAATTTTAAAGCTTTCTTGATTCTGTCTGAAATGTGTCTTAGTTGGAGTGGAAGAATGGTATTCTGGGGTCAGGCTTTTCTGAATCTCTGAAGAGAGCTCAGTTAGATAACCAAATAAGGATGAGACTTCCAAAACAAAGAGGGAATAGATTTATACATCAACTTCAGCTTGAAGTAAGCTGACTTTAGCAAAACAGAGGTGACAGGCAGTTGTTAGTTCCTTCTCTGACCTCCACCGCAATAGTTTTGCGTTCTGGCATAGACAAAAGGCTAATTCCCCCATCAGCTCAGTTTTGGGAAAACAAGACATTGAATGAAATCCCAGTGTTGAGTCTTATTGCAGTTCTGTTGTGCAAGAACCCTGATGTTAGCAGTGCTCTTTTCAAGCTGCTCTGTGAGTATTTTTCTTCCCCAAACACTTTCTTCTTTTTCTTGGGTCTGTTTCCAGCTAAATTTCATTGTGTTTTCATGGAAGTTTTTGGCCAAGTATCACTCCTTCTTACCCAACCCTCACAGTAGCAGAGTTTAGTTAACTCCTGCTTCTTCTGTTGTCTGTGGTACACGTGGCCATTCTGTATATCCTTTTTAGAGACCTACCTGTGTGTTTGTCTGTCTGTTCATACAGGCAAGGTGTGATAATTCAGTACACAGTCAAGTGGCTGGTTTTAGCTGAGCAAAGAGGTTGTGTGTGTTTATGTGTATTAAGTACAGACCTGATTAAAACTAGCTGCTTTAGAAAAACTGCAGATTCATTTTATATTAAACTCCTGCAATAACTGATCTCCTGGAACAGTACATTTGTTCTTGTAATGAGGTTTAGATCTGCACTTTAATATAAAGTTCTACTTGTAAATAGTTTTAAAAAAGTTAATAAACAAGAAGTGCTACAGGTATAAACAGCTTGGCCTGAAGCATGGACTCTACACAGGCCTCTAGGGATTAAGTAACCGTTTGTTTAGATACACTTCACACTTGGATAGCTTGCCTTTGTATTTTGGAGTTGCTCCCCTGCCTGTCTCTACCTTCCACCCTTCTTCACAAAACCGGCATATTTTTATAGTGTCATAAGAGAAAAATTGGTCTAGGTGGAGAACAGAAATGGAAAACAAGTATTTTTCTTAAAAATTATTTATTTATTGCTTCTGTTAGTAGTATTATTAAGCAAAACTAAACTCTGTGGTTAACCAATCTGAACTTTCTCACCCAATTTTTGTGTCTCTCTGTTAATGCAACGTAAGATTTCCCATGGCTAAAAACATGCTTGAATCTTGGGCGTGTCCTACACATTGCCATGGTTAAACACCTGTGAGGAGATTGACTCTTTAGGACCATTAAGAGAGGAAAGATGCTCTGCTTGCTGAGGTGTGCTGTTCCCCTCTGTTGTCACTGCTTCATGGGTTTGGGCTGCATAGGGGACTCCTAAGTCATAAGTACTTGCCTCAGGTTATGTACCTGTACCCTGCCCAGCCCATGACTGGATGTCAAGACCAAGAAATGCTGGTGCAGCTCTTGCATTTGGTTTTATTATGCGTTTGGCTGACAAGTGGGGAAGTTTTGCTACTTCCTCGGACAGTAATTTTCTTCAGTCTCCATGTTTTAGAGCCTTAACTAATGATCCCTAAGATGGACTTCTCCCCAACCTCATTAACTAATTAAACAGTTCAAAATAAAGAGTTATTCAGGCTGCGAAATATAGCTGAGAGGGCCTTTAGTGCAAACATTAGCATTTCCACAGAATCCATAACCATTAGGAAGCAGAAGCACGATGCCCCAGACAGTCCCATCTTTGCCATTTCAGTGTGCTCTGCAGTGACATGTTAGCACATTTTATACAGCCCCTCTCCCAAGTGCACAGGTCTTTGTGCCCTCTGGACATTTCGTGTTGCTGCTGTGTCTGTTCTTTTCTCCATGTCAGACTCTACAGTGAGGGGTGTAGGAAAAGCAGCAACTGCATCAGTGGTGTCTGGCTGCTCTGCTGCAGTTTTACTGCAAACTGTTCACAAGTGTCTGATGCTTGAGGTTTTGAAAGGGATATTTTGTTGTTCCTCTTGCCAGCAGGAATTATTCCTTTGCCTGAATAAGAATGCTGTGTGCTTCTCTCATTTTGGGTGTGTATTGCAAAACAACTGAAAAGAGAAGGTGAGAAAATGATAACATGAATAGAATATTGTTATTTTCAGGAAGGCAGAAGAACTCTGAGGGGAGGAAAAAAATATATCTGTGGGGAGGTTGTCCAATAGAGCATGTTGTGTATAGTTTCCCTAGACTCTGCTAAATATCTGATAATAGTGAGAACATGGTTGAAATTGCTAATGGTACACAGTATTTTGACAGTGGTGTGGGGAGGGACCAATTCAAATTCTCAGATGGACTAAATACAAAGCAAAGTTAACATACAAATACTGTGGGTTTTACCTTCCCTGGAGCTGAGAAAAGCTTTCTAGTAATTTTGTCAGGTGGTGCCAGACACCACTTAAGAATAATCTTGAGTGATTTAGATGAGCTCGGAGCAGGTAAGACCAAAGTTTGAACGATTCATGCGGACAGATAAACATTGAAAGAATGAGTTGAGCTGCAAAACATTGGATTGGGGGATCTGTCACCATTTGCTTTGCTCAAACTGACTGTCTTTGGAAAACTATCTCCATACAGCATTCTTGTGAAACACAACAAATTTAAAGCAACTTTCAATGAGAAGTGATCACTTAAAGGACAAAAATGAGAAGTTGCAGCTCTGGCTGTGAACATTTTCCTACCGTTTTCTGTTTTAACACAACTTAATTGAGAATTTATTTATTTTTTTTAAATTTCTCTTAAAGCTGTGGAGCTGAAATCATAAGCTTTAAACAAAAGGTCAATTTTATTTATGTGCACTTTACAAGCACACTGTTATAAGATGTAATAGCTCTTTGGATGTTAACTTTTTATTTATGCTTAGCTTTGATGTAGCCATATGCAAAATATTGAAAACGCAGTTGGAGAAACAGAAAGGGTGAGTGAAAAATAGCTGTAAGCCTGAGCTAGGCTCTTAGCTTTATAAAATACTTTTTAAATGTACAACAGTAACTGTTGTAGGTTTTCTCCCTGTTGAAGGGTCTCCAGACAAATCGTACACAAAATTACTGTACCCCAATGTGCTACCATTCCTGTCAGTTCGTGATCATAACTATTTTCATGCAAAAAACCTTTTTTTTTTGTACTTTACCTTCTTTAGAGGAAGCAAAGTGGATTTAAGGTGCATTTTCATTACTGTTCTCTGGCGTTTGTCAGCATCTTTCCTTCATTGCAAATCTACATGAAATACTAAGGATTGCATTGTTCAGTGCCACAAAATGATAATAGCTAAGAAAAGAATGATCATACTAAGCCAGACCCCAAGGATTGTGTAATTGTGCATTCACTGTCGGACATTGGCTGGTAACTATGAAGGAATATAAGAAACAAACACAAGTCAGTTCAGACTTCACAGAATTCACAACTTTGGTTTGAGTTGGTATCTACTTTTAAAAAAAATTAATATTATTGCCAAAGAGCAATACCAGATATTATGCTCAGGGCAGCTCTGTATTGTTAGGATCACAAGGCTGCTGTACTGCCAGTGTCAGCTCCAGAGCTGGGGACAGTTTTTTAGTGATATAAATCTTAGTGGTTTCACTGACTGGAGAAACCCATATTGATCTGTTTGGGTCAAGGATGTAGCCTGTAACTTTTATGTCTTTAAAGCTTATCTAAGTTTTCTGTTACTCCTCGGTGGATTTTTATGGCAATGTTTTCATAATTGCACAGATCCTTGGGGTAAGCTCCCATCTGATAAGCCTTTTTAATTGGTTTTGAACTCTGTATTCCACTGTGGCCTTTTTCATGGAGCAGTAAAGTCCATACTTACTAATAAACAACTGAGTCACTCAAAGGGGACAAAACCACTCCTAAATACATTATTCTTTCATACTGTTCTTTGAACTCTGTCTCAACTTCTTGACCCTTTACTTATAGCAATGATTGTGTGAGTACAGTGAAACCTATTTGTTGCCTTGCAGTCTGTACCCCCATCTGCAGCAATGTGATGAAGAGATTTTGTCTTCCAGACTGCCAGATCATTTCATTGTGGGGTCTGTGGGGTGCCCCCTACCCCTGTCAAATAGGGTTCATTTTCCATTAGCAAAGAGCTCAGCAAAATAGGGGGCCATCAAAATTAGTGGTGGAAGAGGCTTACTGAAAACCAATTTTTCTGCTCCTTGCAGATGGAGGACTGTACCATCCTGTAATTTTTTTCTCATCCTTTGCCTGGGTAGTTTCAGAAAGACTCAAGGGCTCAGCCATTTCCCTTGAGAGACTATTCCACAGCCTAATATACCCACTTTTACTAAATGCTTCCAGATAGACATCTCTTCCCCTGCCTTGTACTCAGTTTCGTCTGATCACTTCTAGTTAGTCCTACTTCCATGAGCCAACTGATATAAAAGCTTTTCTATTCACAAGAAAAACCCTTTCTTCTTTGGAAGGAAGAATCCAAGGCTTGACTCAAGATGAAGCTTCTCCATTTCCAGTGTCTAGGGAAATTTCTTTCTTCCCCACTCTTTCTAGCAAGAGTTCAGAAGTGTTAATAGCTGGAGGTGCTTCACACAAACAGCCAAATAACCTTTCTACTGATTATTACAAGTACTGGATCATACTGTAAGATCTTTGGTGAATGCTTCATGCATCTTAGATCATGGGGGATGAGGGAAAGCTTGATAGGCTATGTGGTTTTGTTTTTGGTTTTGGTTTGTTTCTGGTGGTTTTTGTTTCTTTGGTTTCTTGGTTTTGGTTTTGTGGTTTTGGTTTTCTTTTTGGTGTTTTGGGTTTTTTTTTCTCTTTTCCCCCAAGAAGTTTTCAGAATTTTTATGCGTACAAACAACTTTCAATACAATACTGATGTCTGTCTCATTCAAAGTGAGCTTTTATTCTTCATTCATTAGACTGATATCAGTGTCTGGAAAGGAATGGAAGTGTGCAATTTACCTTTCAGAGCATGATTCAGAAGGGTTTAGGTTTGTGTAGTAGTGCTGAGTGTGGTCTTTTTTGTGATGTGTTCCAATAGCAGGCTTTCAAATTAAGAATTTGAACAGTCTCTATGTACTTACCTCCTTCCAGCATTTAGGGGTAACAACCACCTATGTGGAGAACTTCTTTGGGAAAGCAATAATGGGTTGGGCAACAATAGAGTAGGATTTAGTTGTGGATGGCTGTTAGGCAGGCAAATGGTATTGTCTTCTTGAATTTCTTGGGCTGGATCCCTATCCTGAAAGCAGATTTCTAAGGCAGATTAGCATTGCAAACAGGACATGCCATCCTGGCCAGCATCACCTCTTCCCTCCTGTGCCAGCTTTTGATGCCAGTTAGCTTTGCATGGATGTCTCCAGCCCTGGCACTCCTAAGGGCTTGCTGCTGGCTCCCAAGGTGGGGCAGGGGTCTGCACTCAGTCCCAGCTGGGACTGGGATGTACAGGTAACACTACCATTTCCTCACATACTTCAAGCATTAATTGGACTTCAGCTTGACCTTGCCATAGGGTAGTCTTCGGGATTAGGAAGTTTAGCAGACTCCAGGTGGTGGAAATGAAGGATCTGGGTATCTCTGACTTGCTGTAGCAGCTGGGCAGTGGCTTTGTGAGAACTGGTGTGAGAATAAATCAAGTAAATGGAGTAGATTAAGTGATCAGGCTTTAGGTGTAACTCCCTGCAAATGGGCCTTATGTTTTGACCAAACAGTGCTAAGGAACTGCTTTCACTTTTCTGCTCTGAATGAGCTCTGCTCTTTGTAGAGTGTTGTTTGAACCTACCAACTCTGATTTACTCAAACTGTACTGACAACAGCATTGAAGTGTTTTTTATTCTCGTCTAGTTTGTGCCACTTTCTCCTTTCTGTGTTTCTCCCTCATAATGTAAGAGTCAGTAGAAATGGAGGAAGACTATGTCCTAGAAGATATGCTTTCTATATTTAATCATCCCTGGAACTTTTATTTTGCTAAAGGGCTAAAGTGACAGTCTTTAGAGAATAATTATATGAAACACCATGTGTGAGCAAAGTGTGAAATGTCTCCAGTACCAACCAAAGCTATAGATATTTTTATTAAATATTAATACCGTGCAGTTATGAAGGGTTTGCCAAGCAGATGTTAAGCTGGTCTTCGTGGTAATTTAATTGAGCAGGGAACATTTCCTGCCATTTTTATCAATGTCAGGCTTTACATGACATTTTAAACTAAAAATATAAAATGGAGAGAAAGAGAGAGAGAAATAATTAATAATCAGTTTCTATTCATGACTATCTGTTAATATTTGCCTTCAGAGGATTTAATGTTTCTCCTGAATGTTTTTCTTGGAGGCTGATACAAATCTGAGCTAACCTAGACTCTGTGCAAATTCTTCCACAGGGCCTCTATCTGGAGTCAGGCCCACTCCTGCTAATGCAGTTCTTACTTTTCGATTTGTAAAAAGATGATGATGATAATAAAAGCAAATCTTAGGTTATCCTGAAGACTGACTGTGTAGCTCTGAAAATATCTGTGGATAGAGTCCTTCTTTCCTCCTTGGAGCATCACTTAATGATTAAATGCCAGCAGAATCTTTCTATGCAAAAATTATAGATTGATTAAACTTACTGACATTATGCCTCTGCAAAGTGCAATGTCTTAACAGGATATAGCATCATAAGGCATTTGATTATGTACAACTCATCGAGCAAAAATAAATAAGAAAAATAATAAAACAAAAAGGCAATTGAAATGTCTGTAGGTCAGGTGCAACATAATGAGCCTATTCATGAAATATCACTGAAGGCCCCCTCCTCACAAGTAAGACATTATTTACACGGAAAAAGTGTGGTCACACTCCTACTTTGTATATGTTGTTTTAAATTTATGAAACTGGTTTTTTTCCCCAGACCTACGTGGGCTGGTCTCAGTTCCATTCCCTGGAGACAGTGTCTGCCCTCCTGCCCCTCAGGCGGGTGATCACTGTGGCTGGGGTGACCGATTCTGCCTCCAGCTGAAGAAGGGATAAAAATAGTTCATAATAAATCAAAGCATGGTGAGGCTGAGATGAAATGAAAAATAACCAGCTTGGTTTGTGGGTTTGACCTGCCTGCTTATAATGGCACAGGCTTCCCATCAGCTCTGACAATGTCTGTAGGCACTGCTGAAAGAGGTGTTAAAGCCCCAGAACTGTGATCATCACCTGCTCAACTAGGTACACACGGAATCACAGAATTGACTAGGTTGGAAAAGGCCTCTGAGATCATCAAGTCCAATCTCTGACCCAACACCACCTTGTCTACTAGACCATGGAGCTGAGTGCCACGACCAGTCTCTTCTCAAACACCTCCAGGGATGGTGAATCCACCACCTCCCTGGGCAGCCTATTCCAGTGCCCACTCTTCCCAATATCTAACCTAAACCTCCCCCAGTGTAGCTTAAGACTGTGTCTTCTTGTCCTGCTGCTGATTGTCTGTGTGACTGACTTCCACCTGGCTACAACCTCTTTTCAGGGAGTTGTAGAGGGTGATAAGGTCTCTTCTGAGCCTCCTTTTCTCCAGGCTGAACATGCCCAGCTCCCTCAGCCTCTCCTCATAGGACTTGTGCTCCAGTCCCTTCACCAACCTTGTTGCCCTTCATTGAAAATGCTCCAGCACCTCAATATCCTTCCTAAATTGAGGGGCCCAGGGCTGGACACTCAAGGTGTGGCCACACTATTCCTGATACAGGCCAGGATGCCATTGGCCTTCTTGACCACCTGGGCACACTGCTGGTTCGTGTATGGCACACTCTTTTGGTTCACTGGATGCATCTGAGAGGGTGCTGCTTGAGGTGAAGAAGGTGCATATACAGGCTGGCTACTCTAACAGGATATTGAAGATTTGATCCAGCAAAGGATCATCATGTTCATTCCCGATTTCCAGTTAAATCGCTACAAACCCAGCCTGTAGAGAAGAGCAAGGAAAACTCTTTGGTGACGGAACAGATAGTAGAGGGGGGGAAAACTTTTCTGCTTTTACCTCCTAAAACCAAGGAATTGATTATCATAAGTTCAAGGGTAAAACACTAAACAGAACCCCTTCCTTTGGTTTCTACAATTGATGCCACCGATTTGTGTGGACCTGTTCATGATTGCCTCTAAGGAGGGAAAAAGGAGATAATTTTGCAGACTACTTCTGTGCCACTATTCTGTACTACTGATGTGGGACTACAGCAAACCTTGACTGCCAGTATCTTGTTTAATGAGGTCTATACCAATTCTAGATGTTTGGTACAGACCTCAGAATGTACAGAAGACATGTAGCAGAGAAGTATGGAGCTTCCCATATTTTCTATAGGATAAACTCAAAATGTCATATTCGTTTGGTGCATGCGCCCAGAGAAAAAGTACTGGTTCCTTCTCAGTGCTCTGTGCAAAAGAAAATTTATTTTACATGCTCTGAAAGTTATGATTTCAATGAGTTACCCTACTAGATTGGTTTGAGATCAATAAGTCTAGTTGACAGGCTGAGGATGAGACAGCTATTTATCAGTGTTAAAAGCAGACCTAAGATCTGATCAAACCATTTCTTCATTATTATTTTGAAAGAAAGAGAAGGCTTAATCCTTACCTGAGGTTGCTTTTTGATCACTTACCTAATTTTTCACCCATTTTACAAGTCAGCAGAGTGCTGAGCAGTATGACTGGCAAACATGAAAATAATAATCAAAGGCTACCTAAATACCCAGTGTTCTGCTAAGTAGCAATTGTCGGAATTATTTTCCAAACTCTACAACAAACTTTGTTTCTCCATCATGTCTGACATCTTT
Source organism: Manacus candei (assembly GCF_025592945.1). Taxonomy (NCBI): domain Eukaryota; kingdom Metazoa; phylum Chordata; class Aves; order Passeriformes; family Pipridae; genus Manacus; species Manacus candei. The sequence continues at coordinate 30,846,725 of NW_026138065.1, forward strand.
CCAGCTTTTCTCACACTTATTTGATACCATTTGGCCATATTCACTGCAATGTCTGCAGAAAATGCTCTCCAAGAGGTTGTGACACAATGGGAGTGTTTTGTATTCCATTGGAGTCTGTATGCCATAAAGAAACAGAAAGCTAAGGAAGAGGCAGACAGAGCTCCTGTGTGTTGCAAATATCTAGTGACCTTTTGGGAGGCCAAAGATTCATCTCGTAGTTTGAACCTTTCGTTTTGGAAGTAATCAGTAGAAGTTTTCCCAGCAGGCTTTCTGCCCAAGATCTGAGTGTAAGTCATGTGGCTAATGCTGAATCAGCATCCTTGATTCAGTGATGCTGTAGCTTAAATGGGTTTACACCCCGCGCCCCCCAAATTGCAAGAAAGTGGTTCATCACTGTCTCTTGTAACCTCCTCATTTAATGAGCACCTAAAGTTTGAGGTTCTGCTGGTTCTGAAAGCTGAGCTTTTACTTTTATCGACGCAGTTGTGTCAGTAGCAGAGGTAGAACTCCACACTTCACACTTCCCATGGTTTACCACTTTTTTAAATTTTTCTTACCCAGGTGAAAATTACTTTGAGTATGCGACACTTTCTGGGTTTTGATACAAAGATTGGAGGATTTGGGATCCTTGTGTGGGACATAAAAATGGGGGGAAAGGAGGTCAAACATCAAAGGTTTCCCCGTCTTTCCTTTTTCTGAGCTATAACAAACTCCTGGAGTTTTTTCAGGAAATACAAGCCATCTGCATAGGGAGGAGTTCTCACTGTATAAAAAAGAGTTCAGACCCTGTGTCCAGCCATCAGTGTCCTGTCAGGTATGGCTTCCCAGAAGGATGAAAGCTAGTATCAATTGTTTTTTGTGTTGGTGTTTTTTCTGATAGGGAAACATATGGTACATTTCGCTGTTCAGAGTTTATACTCCCCATATGACGGGCACACAGCTCCCATTAACTTTAATGAGACTTGCATGCACAAGGGGAGCATATAGGCCACATCTTGAAGCTCAGGGTTTTTACTATTTTGTGTTACTAGCTGTGATAAATTAATATGTATCTGTACTGCCTACTTCAGTCTGCCAGCTCCAATGGATTTTGCCATAGTTATTTTGACTGTTAACTGTGCTGGATGTCTTGCTTAGGAGGCTGTCTGGTGGGGACAGCAGGCTAAGCTGTTTGGCCAGAGAGAGGCTCATGTCTGACTTAGGAAATGAAGCAGGGTGTTGAAAGGTACTTGGAGGACACTGCATGCAACCCAAAAGCCTGTGTGTACTATAGACACCGGAGGTGACAGGTCAGCATCTGGTATTTCTTGCTCAGGTTCGAGACTCTACTGCTTTGTTTCTGAGCAAAGTGTATTGCTAAGATATTTCTTTTCAGCAAGCTCCAGAAGAGTTAAACCCTGGAATGAGGTCTATGATGAGAATAGTGCTCACTGGAGCTCATGTCTATCCTACTGGGTTTTCGGCAGCTTCTTGATTATAATAGGGAGGCTGCAGGTCCAGCATCTCAAAATAAGGATCTTAAACAATAAATGTCTGTCCCAGGGAGGTCAAACTGATGGTGTATGAACGTGGATTGAGTTCAGAGGCCTGACCAGGCATGGAGAATCCAAAGCCCAGGATTGGCAGTGCAAGCTGGTGTCTGATTGCAACAGATAGCTGAGCCAGGCCTGTAAAACAAGCCTGTGCAAATACAAACAACAAGCTGCCTTAGGGTGCAGAGTGCATGTAAACCAACAGTAAGTATGAAATACATGTCCCATATTTTGTACTAATTTCACAAAGAATGTATTTGTTCCAGGCTCTGAGTGTGTTAGTGCAAACAGTAATGCCTCATTCACATGAGCTCTGGACACCAGCAGCTTGGTCCTAAGGCAGGACACAAAAGCTGAAAGAGAATTTGCATCTCTGCAGCTGTCTATGCTGCAACCAGCGGCGAGGCTTTTGTCTGTAAGGTCTGAATTTGCTTTGAATATTGCAGGGCTAAAATACTAATTTCAGCAGTTTAAGGTAAATGATTATCCCACTGTACTTGGCACTGGTGAGGCCACACCAGGAGTCCTGTGTTCAGCTTTGGGCCCCTCACTTCAAAAACTACATTGACATGTTGGAGTGTGTCCAGAGAAGGGCAATGAAGCTGATGAAGGGTCTAGAAAACAAGTCCTATGAGTTGCAGATGAGGGAGCTGGGGTTGTTTACTCTGGAGAAGAGGAGGCTTGAGGAGGACCTCATTGCTCTCTTCAGCTTCCTGAAAGGAGGTTGTAGTGAAGTGGGGTCAGTCTCTTCTGCCATGTCTCAAGTGAAAAGATGAGAGGAAATGGCCTTAAGTTGTGCCAGGGGAGGTTCAGAGTAGGTATTAGAACAATTTTTTTCACTGAAAGAGTGGTTGGACTTTGGAATAAGTTGTCCAGGGAGATGGTGGAGTCACTGTCTCTGGAAGTGTTCAAGAGGCATCTGGATGTGGCACTTGGCGATACGTTAAGGGGTGATTATGGTGGTGCTGGGTTGGGCTAGATGACCTTGAAGGTTTCCTCCAACTGTGAGGATTTTGTGATTCTGTGAAACACAGAAAAACATAGAGCCATCAATATAATTGATAAAAGACCCATTTAGAAGGGGCATCAAGCAAAGCCTAGAACATATCCTGTTTTGGTAAGAAAAGGGGAGGGAGCATCATCCTTTAAATCAACTACTTCAGTGCAAGCTGCTTGTCTCTTTTATTATCTTGTCTGTTGATGACTGTGTGTACATTTGGAACAGATACATACTCTAGTATATATTCCCTTTCAAACTGCTGACAAAAGTTTATTGTAGGTTTATGAATTCCATTTTGGTAAAAGATGATGGGTTTTTGGTTGTTTCCTTCCTGAGAAGAAATGTGACTCACAATCTCTTATGTTGTTCAACTACTGAAGTTTAGGCAAAAAAAAGATGGAAAATTGGAAGTTAAGTTATATGGATGCATGGTTTACTAATAAGGAGGGGATGTCCAGCTCTAGGCTGATTGTGGTCTTTCGCAGTGGAAAAATTGAGACTGGGATAAAACTGGAGGAGTGAAAAAGAATCAGGAAAAGGTGAAGAGGAAGATGTTATAGCCTGAGGAATGATTATTTCAACATATTTGTTACAATGGCCGTGAATATGCTCCCTCAGTGTTTGAGGGATTTTGCACAAGTGCTGGTAGCCCAGTCTAATTTAGGAATGTATATGTGACATTGGCACAGATGGGATCAGATCCACTTTACACCTGCAGAGGTCAAGGAATTCTAGGGATGAAAACCATTTGCATATTTACTTTTGCCAGAGTCCATTATGGAAAAAAAAAATAAATTCTTGGCCACTTCAGTAGCAAGGAAAGAAAGAAATGGCATGTTTTCTTGTCCTGACATGACTGTGTGCTGTAACCTTCATTTTTCAGTTTAAATAGTCCAAGATCATCAGAAACTTGAATCTGAATGAACCACTTAACTGTGCTATGATGAGAGAATGTGATTGACCTTAATGTTACGGAAAGAGATGTCTGTCTTTAGTGCCAAATATCCTCATCTGAATGTTGCTCTCTCTTGCTGTTGAATTTTCTGAAGGTCTCTGTTTCATCCTCTGGAAAAGGATCAGACCTTTCAAAACCTGGGTGCCTCAGCCTCTCTCCTGCACAACAATATTTTTTTGGCAATTCTTCATCTTGAAAGCTGTTGCTCTGGAAAAGATGGATCCCATTAAGACTGGTCAGGGAAAAGAGGATGGTTGAAGCACTGACCTGCCTTCTGATGAGGCTCATCCTTATTACAGCGTTGTTCTGCTGGGGGAAGTGTGAGGCTGTGGTGTTCACAGGTAGCGTGGTTCTGAACTGTGAGCTAAAAGACCAGAGAGCTCATCTGGATCAGTCAAATAAAAAAAAGCCCAAAAAACAAACCTACCACCTTTGGACCACAACCATCTTTTAATTGGAGGAATACAATTCACTTTGCATAGGAAACAATTTCTCACATCTTTCTTTTTGCTGTGATGCAACTATCAGTGGGGACTTTGATTTTCAATAAATTTTGCATAATAATGCTGGAAGCCAGACATCTCCATGAGAGAAAACCAAACTAACAGCTTGGTTCAAAACTGCTCCCAGGTATAATACTGGATTTTTTTGTTTTAATTGGTTCTTGGGACTAACTGAAAATGTTGAAACTGCAGTATTTTTCAATCAAATGTAGCTGCTTTTACTCAGTTTCATACAATCAAAACTCAGAGTTGGACTGTATGAAAATATAAGTGGAACAGGTAGTTCATGTTCTTTTTGAAGACTGGGTTGTACTTTCAGAACACAGTTGCTTTTGGTGTTTAGTCTTGTCCCTGTGGTGCTGTCAGCTGGAAAAGTATCTTCTAAAATGGTAGGTGAAGTTATAATGTAACCACCTCATTTTGGTGATTTAAAGCTTCAGGAAAAATGCCAAGTATTGAAAATTTCCTTCCTGATAAGAATACTATTAACTGGCAACCCTACCAATCAGGTTTTCTTCCCCCAAATACTGCCCAGGGAAGTTTCTACCTGATGAAATATCATGCTTTGACAAAAAGTGCCTCTTCTGTTAAGAGGAATGATCTAACATTACCTCAATTTGCCTGAAAACCAATATGTTCCTAGGGAGAGTGTCCTCTAAAATCAGAAACAGCAAAATCTTGACAGCTGAGTGACCTTTGTAGTTTGATGCCACATAAACACAGAGACTTTCAGTCTTTAAGTCCCACATTTTCTTTGTAGCCCCATGTTTGACTAAATCAAATATTAAAAAAACCAAACTAACCATGACCTGCTTGTTTTCTCAAATAAATGCATCCAGATAAAACTGACGTCAGGGCATTTGCCTTCTGTCAGGAAGGGGTACAGTGATAGAGACATGAGCGTTTCAGGATGGCATAGTGTCCTAGTTAGGACAGCTGAGATCAGTTCATCATGGTGGGTGTAACCCAAAACTGTATTCTATAGCCTTCCATGTCATTTCCCAGAAACTAGACTATTGTTGTCAATAGACTATTCGCACCCTCTGCCCATAGAGCCTGACTCCTCAGGCTATAAACTAGGTGTTAAGAGGCCTGTGAGATAGAAGGATGTTTCTGTCCTCACACCCTTTGTGAACTCCCCGCCCTGAGGAGAGTACCAAGCATTCCTGCCTGAACTGGAGGATATATAATCTTGGAGTTTTGGAACATTTTTGAACCCACTCGTGGGATCCAGAGGACGGCTGCATCTCATCGCTCTCAACCAGACTTAGACCACCACTGGACTGCGATCACCAGTTCTGGCCAGACTGCAGCAGCTCTCCCACCAGCAGGTTCTTCCCCTCTCCCTTTACTTTGGACTCAAACAGGGCCCAAGGAACACCACTTTGTTCAGGCCCCAGGGTACTGGGTCATACATTTGGGTTTTTGTGGGTTGAGACCAATTGTTTGTTTGTATTATTGTACTTACTGTATTATTTTAATAAATTGTTATTCTGATTTATAATCTCTCCTTTGAGTTGGGTTCATTCCCCCTGCTGGTTAACTTTTAAACCAGGACACATAGCCACTTTCTTGTCTGTCAAGTTAATTTGGCCAACTTTAGTAGTCTCCACTGCTTACAATGCTGTAACTATGCTGTGCTGGCACTTGATGTCTTCTAGAGCAATATTCTCCCTTTTTTGAAGAAGAAAAGGGGTCTCATTTAGGTAGTCAAAGTATAGTTAAGCCCCAAGATTAATTTCTGTTCCTCATTCCCACCTGCTCTGAAAAGGTGGCATTGAGGCAGATTCTCAAGTTCTGTAAGTTCATCTCTCTCCGGTTACACCATCTTGGCTCTCAAGTCTCTCTGCTTTCCAGTTACTGTGAAATATGTTTGCTTGTTGAAAAATTTCTTTGTGTTGTGGTTTTGAGTACTCTGTAATAGGCAAAACAACAACTTTTCTTTTTTTCCTAGAACTACTCAGCTGCATCCTTTTGACATTATTTATTAAAGGCAGATCCATTAACAGCTAACACTGGGTTTAATTCCTCTCCCCCCCACAGCAAATGTTGATTCCAGCTCTTCTGATTTTGATGAAGACTGGCTTTGCTGGAAGCCTGTGGCTGGCACGACTACAAAGCTGATTTTGGGAACCTTAGAGGTTTATTTAGATTCCTTAAATGCTTTGGCTTGATGGTATCATGGGTATTTTGAAACTTTTGAAGCATTTTCAATTCCTAACAGCACCAGGCAGGCAGACACAGAAACACACAGGGACTAGGAAGCCAGCGCCATCTTTGCTTTGTTCTTCAGGCTTGTAAGTGTCCCCAAGGGGGAAACAAACACAAAAAGGAATAATAATAACAACTGGTAGGTGGGGACCATGTTCTTTGCCTCGTTGGGGGAGGATGGAGCAAGAAAGATGATGCTTCGTATGCCTGCCTTGGTGCAGTTTGTGTTGGTGGAAGGGGTAGTGCAGCTGTGAAATTTGGAGCCTGTGCATAAATGCTGATTCCTGAGCTTTGGTGATCAGTTATGAGCCCGAAAGCTGACTCCTAGGTCTCCCTCAGGAAGCTCAGTGCTTTTCCCCTGTCACTTTGCTATGTGCTGTTTGGATTGGTATCTCAAAAAAATCTGTCTCCTGCTTTATCGTTGATTTGTTTGTTTGTTTGTTTTGGTTTAGGTTTTTTTGGTGTTTCTTGCTGGAGGAGGAAGAGGTATGTGAAGGAATTCTGGGAGCATGTGGACGCAGCAGTCTGTGGCAAAATGTTTTCACTGTGTAATACCTGCTTGTTTGGTACTGGAAAATCACATGTGACTGCTGCTTCAGCTGAGGAGAGGCTTTGCATAGCAAGGATTTTTTTTAATATCTAATGTTATAAAAGTGATCTTCCACGGAACAACTGAGCATAAATAGCCACAAATACTACTGAGTCCATTTTAAGGATTTGTATTAACCACATAAAAATCTTCCATCGATTTCTTGTTAATGCAGTGAGTCATACTAAATGCCTAAGCCCCTGCAGGAATAGTCAGAAAGAAGCAATGATGTTGTCTTGGGCTACATAACCTGAGGTAGGTTGGGTTTTGCCTGCTCTGTCCTCATGTGCTCTCGTTCCTGCCCTTGGCCATTCCCCACACCCCAAATGTGATGTGCTGTTCTTGGGCTAAACCACAGAGGCCGCTCATCCAAATGACTGTGTGAGAGGGGACTGAACAAATGCAGTTAGTCTCCAAAACCTGAGCATTCACCCCTCCAGCTGTATAGCTGAAGGATTTGGAGCCCTGTGTGTTCCTACCTCGCCCTGTAGCAGACTTTGCTTACCAGTGTGTACTTGAATGAAGGTGATGCATGAAATTCTTCCTGTGACACTGTGCTTCTCCCTTCTCTCTATCCCTCTACCACCTCTGGACTTCATAGCATTTCAGCAAAACTGTAGAAATCTCTGCTGATGTTGATGCTCAAACAGTGACAACTATCTTGCAGCCTTGAGGCCTGTTTGCCTTTCCCGGTGCATCAAAGTATGTATGAGAAAAAACTGTGTCCAACAAATGTGGCAGGATGCAACTTTTTCTTCACCTGTTAGACTGATGGGCAGTGTTTTATGCCGTCATGAGACTTGCTCCATTCCTTATGAGAGTGTTTTGCAGTGTGCAAAGAGGTTAAAACCTCTACACAAGTTAAATTTGAATTAATTGAAATTAGTCTAATGATTAAGAGAATAGCCTTCCTCTAATCTATAACTCTTCTGCACAATTTTGGACGAAGAATGAATATAATTAACTAGTTCTGTACAAAGGACCTTCTCTTCAATTAAATTCCATAGGATTTTCCCACATGAAAGCTAACAGACCAAAAAAAAAGAGAAGTAATCCTTGTGCCCTGGACTGGCTACTTGAATTATTAAGCAAAAGTGCATATACTTGTTTTAAAACACATCCTGTTTTTCTGATGGGCACTGCAGGCTGACTCTAAGAAGCATCTCTGTATGCCATGTTGGGAAATACTGTGACATTAAGGACTCCTGCACAGGTGAGGTTGCCTCTGCTGTGCTGAAAGGAGCTTGTCTTGTTGTTTTCTTTGGGCTGTTGGAAATGCTTTTGGGAGGTGTCTTGGTAGCAGAGCTGAATGGTTATAGCAGAGCAGGAAAGCGTCAATAAGCAACAACAAATTTTCTCTGAGCTGGTATATGTAAGAAAGGCAAAGAACTTGTTTTAAGGCATGCTGAAAGGCTGTTAAAATCAGAACTGATTTTCTCCTGTGAAAGAGTGATTAGAAACAGAATGCGTTATTGTCACAGCTCACAGTAGTTAGGCCTGTCTTCTGTAGTTAAACCTTAACTGTATGGGGACAGGACAGGCCTGAGAAGAGAAGCAGTGGCTGTTGCATTAAAAACCAAAATACACCCCACCTTTGCCCTTCCCCCCAACTCCTGGTCTCTTCAGATTTCAGCAAGGACCCTGTGTCAGTGAGCTCCAGTGACCACTGGATGTAGCTGTCGCTTCACAGAAATACGGCCAAGTAGACACCTTTCTGCCTCTTTTGAGATGACATGACAGAGGTTGCATTTTACTTGCCATTTCTGACACTGATCTCTTTTTCTTTTCCCTGTCTTTCTTTCTGTGTATACTTTTCATATTCTGCTCTTCCACCTCCGGTGTTCCCTAGAACATGAGTATGTTTTATAGCTATTCCTTTTCTTCGTGGGTGTTCTCCTGCTAATCATCAATAGAGAGAACATGAGACTACCATGAATACTCTAAGAATGCAATAGTTACCTGCTCATAACTGCACTCACCTCTTGAGTAAAAATGGTGATGGTCCAAACTCTTTGTCTATAAAATCTCAATGTTATAGAAGAACAAGTTCATCAAATGCAGGCAATGAGATCTAGATCTAGAAATGAAAATATATTTGGCCCTTTCTCTGTGACAAAAATGCAAGCCAGGTTAGATAATACAACTTTTATTTAGCTGTTTATAGTTGAAAGCTCCTTCTGCTCTCCAGGGTTGAAAATGAGTACAATATTTCAAAGGTAGCTTGGGAGAGTATGTAAGTTACAGATGAACTTTTTACAAGGGCAAGGGAAATGGCCTTAAGCAGAAGGAAGGCAGGTTTAGATTAGACATTAGGTTAGAAATTCTTTACTGTGAGGGTAGTGAAGCACTTGGAGAGGTTACCCAGACAAGTTGTGAGTGTCCTATGCCTGGAAGTGTTCAAGGCCAGGTTGGACAGGGCTTGGAGCAACCCTGTCTATTGGAAGGTGTCCCTTCCAATGGCACAGGGATTGAAACTAGATGGTTTTTAAGGTCCTTTCTAACCCAAACCATTCTATCATTCTGTGATTTTGTAAGAATTCTCTGGAGAGACAAGAAAATTAGGAACACCGGAAACAGACTGAATTGTAAAGGAGAAAACCACTACAACACCAAGTAGACCATGTTTAAACAAAAGGAGAAAACGATATTTAAAGGACCTAATATGAAATTTCTCATCTGTATTTAAAAATACAAAATATGTGCATTTCTGAGCCAGCTAAAATTACTAGGTTATTCCCTTGGCACTGTTGTTCATAAAACCCTAAGTCAAGTTTCAAAAGTAGTAGACTAGAAGTGTTCAGATCTGTATACTTACCTGTACTAGTAGTTTGCAAATACTTCAAAGCTTTCCACTTATTTGGTAGGAAGCAAAAGTGATTAAAAACCCCCCTCAAACCACAGAAAAAGCCAACCACAACCCAACCCATCTTATTGAGCAAAGAGGCAGAAACACTGACTGAGTGTTACAGTGGGTACATGTGATGTGTTTAGCTTGCATATGGTCACATCACCTTGGAGCTTGTGCCGATTTGTGGGTTTGGCCAGAGCTGCCAGAATTTTTCTTTCCACTCACTGGTAGGTGCTGTCAGGTAGGTTTGAGCTCTCCAGCTTTTATAATTTTTTCTTCTGCCCTGTGTTATATTTATGGTTGAATTTGCAGGTAGGGACAAATACTGTTGTCTTGTAAAAGAAATCTTCCAAGGGCAGCACTATTTTTCTGGCTGTCTGACTTCAGGCTTTCTGCAGCCTGAAATCTGAACTTGGGGAACAGTGTCAGAGCCCAGTGTGAATCTCAACCTGCTTGCCTCCTGCCTGCCACAGGATCAAGGCTCATTTGGACTTCCAGGTTAGGATCTGTGGAATAAATTTCTTGCTTCTATGCCACTAAGGTTTTCTACCTGTAAAGAATTTACAAGGCTGCCCATGTAGACACTGAAGCTTTACTTCCTAATTCTACCTAGCTTACAGGTATTAGTACAGCAAGGTGCATCACTGAACCCTAGCAAATGGGGCTAGAAAGGACAATAAGTTATTTAGCCTGGTCTCTTTCCCCAAGGCAGGATCAACTAGATCTAACCCTCCTTGACAGATGTGCAGCAAACTTGCTCTTAAAAACCTCCCATAACAGAAATTTGACACCCTTCCTCAGGCAATCTTTGCCAAGGCAGAACTCTTCTTACGGCTAGAAAGCCTTTCCTAAAGACAAGCCTAGTTCTCTCTTGCTGTGACTTAACCCATTGATTTCTTGCCTTATCCTTACATGAGATAGAAAAGAGTTTATTTTCCTCTTTGCAAAATGCTTTGGCATATTACAGGACAGCCATTGCCTTTCCCAATGGTCCCCTGTGGCCTATACATTCAAAGTCTTTTTAAGTCTTCTCCATCCCCCTGGTCTGCTCCCCCCTGTCAAAGACCATGTTTTCTGGATCTCTGGTTGCTCTTGATGCCCTCCTGTGGGCTCTCTCAGGCTGGTATGTTGTGGAATAGCTTTTTTTTTTTTTTCCCCTTGTGCTGGAATGCCCATAGTTGTCTCTCAGCCAAGGCACACTCGACTTTCAGCAACTAAACCATAATTTTGGTTTAGAAGGCTTTAGGGAGACAATGCATAAATAGTGTCTTGCTACCACTATGTACTCACTGAAAGGGGAAAATGTTGGAGAGTTGCCTGCCTGGGTTTTAGGCAAACAGGATTGCTTGGGTGTTTGCTTCCAGGACAGACAATAGGAGAAGAGGGGAGTTATATGAGTAGTGTATTGTGCCCACATGTGAACTTAGGCCCTGCAGTGCTAAACATGCAAGAGGCATCTCCAAACAGTGCAGTGTTTGAGCCAGAGCCCAAGTATAAAATTCCTGGCATCCTGGCAGCCAAGCTCCTCGTTCAGATTGCTTGCATTAGTGAGAGCAAACACCAAAAACTTCCAAGAAACAAGACTAAAAGAACTCCAACACAGTGGCTCTCTAAGCCGCTTCTTTCTCATGCAGCTTTATTTTCACGTGACTGTTAGTGTGAATATGAGAAGGAACTTGCTTTCCCCCCACTGCTTTCCCTCCCCTTTACCATGGTGCCTTTTAAATCAAGCTGTCCTCTGTAGCTCTGCGGCAAATCTGCACATTTCTGGTTTTGCTCTTTCAGAGGATAATTTCTCCTGTTTAATGAGATCTGAGAATGAAGTCAGGCATGAGTTGGAGAAAGGTCACAGCATGTGCTCAAAGGTATATTAACTACTGTTGGAGCTGGCATCCGTCGACTTCCATGAGGACAAAATTAAGCAGCAAACAGTAAATACTTCCACTAGCACTTTATTACAAGCAGGACCATTTACAATGAATAAGAATCTGAGAACCTTCAAGGATGAAATGGGGATGCTCACAAATAAAAAGAAAAATCTTACTACTTAGGCTTTGAATGTGATTCCAGTCAAGGTTAATGGCGAAACAGTTAATGAGGGGTACAGAATCCAAAGGCTGCATTGATGCCATATTGTGTCTTACACAGGTAATTAATGCTACTGACTACTGCTAAATGGCTCTACCTGAGCACATTTTCTCTAGCAGGAACTTTAAATCCCCCACACTGTATACAGGAGAACTCTCCTGATGCTTTACGACTCCCACTAATGCTGAACAGGCTAAATCAGAACCAATTTCTTCCACTTGTTTCCAGGATGGTGATTTGCATCCATCACCACCATAATACATCCATCATTCAGGGCCCAGTGGCGCAATGGCAAGTTTGGCATCAGCTTCACAAGGGGCAGAATCAGTCCTTGAATGCATTTAGTGAGAGAAGAATCACATTTTTCCATTTAAGCGGTATTTCCACAGCAGGAAATGCTGTGGAAAAAAACCAGCTCCCTCTTGGTGAGACTTTTCTCTATTGTCATCTTCCTCTTGCAATTTTTTAAATTTATTTTTTTAGGAAAGTCGCTTTTCTACGAGATCCAGGCAAATATTGCTGCTCAGTGGCCAGCACTGTGAAAAATGAAAAGCAGATGAAGGTTGAGGTGGCCCATTAGCCATCCTTGTGCCCAGGCAGAGAATAAGGACGCAAAAACCCGCACATCCAGCTATAACCAGCTCCCTCCATTCACATCTGCTCCTGGAAGTTGAACTGTGCTTAGTGTCTGGCGTGGGAAAAGGAAGAGCGAGATGAGATTATTTTGAAGCAAAGGGAGGGACTGCATAGGGCTTACACTCACCCTGTTGTTCTGTTGCTTAAAAACATTTTGTTTTCTCTCTCTTGCACAGAGGCTTTAAAGTAGGGCATTTGTAAACACTGTTCTTTCCACCCAGTGCTCATTGTATTGACAGGAATCACTTCAGCTGAACAGTTTCATCAATGTGCTCAGACCTGTTCGTAGGTGGCATCCGGAGGGCAGATTCCACTCTCATCCAAGACCTAGGCCTATTCCATTACTGTCTTTAAAACATCTCCCAGGTGCACTTAGGCATTGCTTTCCTTCCCAATCCTCTCTTCTGTTGTTCTGAACAAAGCAGTTTGAAAAGCCCAGGCCAAATCCTCAATTTCTTTTGAGTGAGGAGGAACAGCTTTACAGGATTAACCTCCTGGTCCCACCTGCCCTTACAGGAGGGACAGTTGCTCCAGTGCCATGTAACCACATACCACTGGTGGCTGAAGAATTGCACCTATTTATTGTTGTGTAGGAGAGTGTTTCATCAGCCTTTAATTTGACCGATTCCTAAACAGAATGGGGTCAAAGAGGGTTGCGCTTCTGAGTCTAAACAGCCTTACCAAGTAGAGGTAAATGTCTCATAAACAATTTATATCCTTTTTGAATTCCTTGTGATTTGGGATTTATGGCCTTCCTGGAAATCTTGGGCTCTGGATTAGAGGAACAAAAAAATATGCAAGGTTGGTGCATGATTCCAGCACACTTACCTTTCCCTGCTTTTAAGTGGTATTTCATTTATTTTGAATTATGACAGTTGTGGTGGGCTGACAGTGGCTGGATGCCAGGTGCCCACCAAGCCCTCCTCTCTCAGCAGGATGGGGAGAGAGAAAATAAGGTGGAAAACAAACCTTGTGGGTCAAGATAAAGGCAGTTTAGAAAAATGAAAGCCGAGGCCATGTGTGGAAGCAAAGGAAAACAAAAGATTTATTGTCTACTTCTCATCAGCAGGCAACATCCAGCCACTTCCCAGAAAGGATTGGTTTCTCCAAAAGACAAATATCCTAATAATGAATGCCCCCTCCCCTTCTTTCTCTGAGTGTCATATGGTATGAAATATCCCTTCGGTCACTTTTGGGTCAGCTGTCCTGGCTCTGTCCCCTCCCAAGCTCTTGTCCACCCCCAGCCTACTGGTGAGGAGTGTTGGAGGGACTGCCTTGGTTCTGTGGGAGTAGAACCAGTATCCAGTATCAGTAGCCAAAACTCTGCTGTTTTATCACCACCTTTCTAGTTACCTGTACAAAACCCTGCACTGTCAGGGCTGCTATGGGGAAAATTAACTCCATCTTGGCCAGACCCAACACAGATCATGTACTTCAAAGAGTGCCAATCTGTGTCTCTACAAAACTACACTAAGCCAGTAGATTTCTATGTGCTATCCTAGTAAGTTTGACCCCAGACAAGCTCCCCACTGGATTCTTCTACTTATGGGATCTTCCTTGACAGGATTTTTGCTCTCTGAAAAGCAGCAGCACAATTGGAGTGTGCTGCACAAGCTGTAGATTTGTCCTCTGGTGTGTGAGGGGAAAACCCCCACTTTCTTTGAGTGGTCTGTTCTTGTCCAGCTCTTCAAGACTTGTGAAGATTATAGTTCAGTTTATAAATTCCTCCCATTGCATTCAGAAGAGGCTCTTAGAGCGACTGAATGAATCCAAATTATGCTGACAATGAACTTTTTCTCTTCCCTCCCTTCTCTCATTTCTGAATGCTGAACTTTGAAAATCCTAGACTGAGTTTCTATTACTTCAGCTGCATCATTGTTTTCAGGGAGCATACTTGCATTTTGCAAGAAACTGAATGGCTTTTTGACTTGAAGAAATGAGTGGGAATTAGAAGTTCACTTAATTCCTTTTCTAATGTGGTTTATTTTTGTTTGTTTGTTTATTTTGTTTATATATCCTTTACTCATCTACTAGTTGTGCAATACTGGTGGGAGAAGAGGCAAATAAGATGATAATAAGCAGAATAAATTTAGATATGTTGGAAACTTCACATGAAATGAAATTTGGTTATACTAATCCTATTGCCCAGTTTTTGACCCTATAAGTTTACAAATGGAAGAGACCTGGCTGTAGCCTAACCCTACTAGCCTTCCTAGTGCTTTTCCTGACAGATTTTAAAGCCTTTTTTTTTTTTTTAGATGCAACCTGTTTTCAATAGTATTTAGAAGATGTTTCAACTCTATAAACTGAAGTCCTCAGAGGATTTAATCAATCAATGGAGCATAGGATTTGGCCCCCTCTATTCTAAATGTTGATAATAACAATCCTATTCTGCCTCAACTAGCATGAGATTAAGGTTAATGCAAAACTACATTAATAAATAAAAAGCAACACCATCCCCACCTTCTCCTCCCTGCCCCCCAACTTGTTTGGCAAGTGTAGGAAAGTGGCTCATTTGCGAGCAGGAATGCTTATGAACCTGTTTGTAGGCTGGCTAACGTGAAAATCTTACTAATCCTAGTGATTTTAACTTGCTTACATTCCTTTGAAGGTCTCCCTCCTTGATGGGGATTGAGGTTGTATGGCCATGATGCATTTTTATACTGCATTCCCCGGGAGTTAGCACTCGCCATGGAGACCTGCACTTTGTCTTTTAAGCAGATAAAAAGAGAGGTCAGTCAGATGTAATTCCCCAACTCCTCATATAAACAATTTAACCGCTGCAGCAACATACTTGTTTGGAATTACTCCCTCAGATTCAATTCCCTTTTCCTGCTCCACTTGTAAAAATGGTTAGTGTCCTCTATAAACTGCTGCTCAGCCAGGTCCAAGGCTTGCTGTGGAGTTGTAGAATAAATGTTAATCTAATACAGGTTACTGGGTCAAATGCAATCACAGGCTTGTGGGAAAAGCTTAATACTGTTCTGCTTCTTCTAACACAGTAAACCTGGATATTATATGATAGGTTAAATACCATTGAACCATGGCAAGAATTTTCTTGAAAGTAGGATTTAGTACAAAGGAAACTACACTGGAAGAGTGACCTAGGATTGACTTTGCTCTCTGAGAGCATTCTAAGAAGCTGAGGTATGCTGTGAAAATTATCTCCCTGAAAACA
This sequence comes from Manacus candei, assembly GCF_025592945.1. Classification (NCBI taxonomy): domain Eukaryota; kingdom Metazoa; phylum Chordata; class Aves; order Passeriformes; family Pipridae; genus Manacus; species Manacus candei. The sequence goes on from NW_026138065.1 coordinate 30,862,265, forward strand.
TTAGGTACTAAAAACCCCCAGGTCAGGGGATGGCCAGCTACAGCAAGGATGATTCAGCTAATAAAAGGCTGCGTGTGTTTTTACACTGCTGCCTTCTCTCCATAGGAAAGAGCATTTTGCTTTCTTTTCCCCCGCGCAGTGACTGTGAAGCCAGCGTGATGTGGCTAGCTCCAACTTCTGATATCTGAGATTGTGTAAATACACACTTAAAAATATATATCTTCAACACTCAAATGTGAGTGCTGACAGTTGCTTATTTCCCACAGGCTGCCTTGTGTTATCCCTTGCTGTCATGTACCTCTCTGTCCTGCAGCGACGGCAGTTTGGCACAGTATTTCACCGTCTAGCGCAGGTTTTGTTTGTGCTCAGTACTTCTGAGGTCAGACACTGGGTGAAGTTGTTAAGTGGAGGTTTGAGGACCCAATCCTGCATAGAGACCTGGCTCAGTGTGTGTGCTAATCTGTACCAGCCTGGGCCAGTCTCTTTCTACAGTGTGTGTTGTCAGCTCCTCCTTTTTTGTGTAGTCATTTACAGTCCTGGTGTTTGATTACAGGATGAGGGAGAATGGGCACAAAGATGAGGGATGTTAGGGCCTTCATTTTGTATTTGTTACTTTAACCAACTGAAGTGATAAATCCTGTTAGTGAGAGCACTCTGGATGATATACAGGAAGAGAGGACACTTCAGTGTGCCAGGGCTGAGGGAGCAGTTGAGCACAGACATCACTTTGATCAGTCTGAGCTGGTAACAGAGATGAGGCAGCTACACTGGGGTGAAACATGACATATAAACATACAGCTTCACTAGTCAGTAAAAAAACCCCAACCCCTTCCCACTGCATCATAGCACTGAAGTGCCAAAATCCAGCCCCAGCAATGATAGTTATATTCACCAGAGCAGTTAAACCTTATTTTACATGTGGGTTGTGAGAGGCAGGGTCAAAACAGCCTGTGGCAGAAGCAGGAGTATAGTCAAGTTTTTTGAGGTTGGTTGGTTGGTTAGTTTTGTTTGGTTTTAGTTTGTTGTGATGTTTTATGCTGAAAACAAGCTTCCTGCACAAGATTTTGTATTGAGTGCCATGTACAGCGAGCTGTGCATAGCTTGGCATATCTCTCTTTTCCACATTTTAATTCAGAAATGTCACTTAAGTCACTTCAAGATTTGCACACAACGTGCATTCAAGGTGTGCAAAGAGTCTGTAAAAATTGGTGGGCTATGGAGCCAAGAACTTATCTCCTCTTTGAAAAAAAAATAAAATATAGGTCAGCCATAGTCATGCACAGAGAATTCCTCACTGGGGTATGTTGGCCCTGTATGTCAGCCAGTCAGATGTTTCCAGGTATCCCTCCCCCCCAGCTTTCCAAAGCCAACACAGCTGGGATTGCTGAAATGCCAGGGGTCAACTTTTACTGCCACCATCTGAGCAAGAACTGAAAGGTGCTCCCCATGTATTAAAGACAGACAGGACTGTGCTCTCAGAGACCAGGAAAAGAAGAGGTACTGCTCATGTGGCTGTCCTGCAGGGAAATGGGGGGTAAAGGTCTTGAGGAGGCTGAGATTCAGGAAACCTTTGGAGCACTTGAAGCAGAGGGTTTGATCTTTCATCAAATGGTGTCAAAGCTTTTACACAAACGTGCCTTTAATGTACTTATTTATTTATTTGTTTTTTAACAATGAGTAGAAGAACTGCATATTTTAGCTTATCTGGGGAAGTGTAAGAGTCTGCTGAAATGTGTACTGAACAAGAGAAAATGCTTTGTCTGTGCTATTTTCTGTGTGTTAACCATGAGACCCTGTTAACCTCTGGTCCCCGAGCTCTCTCCTTAATTTCATCTTCCGTATACTCTTTTGCCAACATTGTGTTACATCAATCTGCTTCTGAATAGCAAGGCCCTCAGCTTTCTATCTCCTCCAGGATTAGTCATGGGGTAAGAAAAAACACTTTTTGCTTTTTCTCCCTATTCCATTCATCATTGAAGTGTATACTTTTTCCTCTTGTGTGTTCTTCATCTGACCATATTTCTGTCTTCTGCCTTTTCCTCATGTCCCTTACACAGGTGTCAACACCTTTCTCATTTCTCTGAATCTCACTTGTCCTGACAAATCTGATGCATCTAACAGATGTCCCTCCTCTGTGCTCCCAGGGACTACCCAGGACACACCTGGCTCCATGCAGCTGAAAAGCTGAGAGGAGGAGGATGTCTGAAATCACTGGTCAGTCACTCCTTCCTCTCAGCCTCCCCTCTAGAGTCAACTTTATTAGCTGATTTTATTCACTGGCCAGTCAATGAAGAAATATCAGCTGATTTGCAGCATTCAGAAGGGAAGTCCTGATCCTGCTGAAGGTTAAACCCTTGCTGAATTTAACCTCTACTCTCTCACTTCCCTTGTGCTGTGTGGTGCTGTTGTGCACTTTCAAAAAATGTGTTTATGGCCTGTTCTTCTTCGGAAGAAAAGAGAGAGAAATGTCTCAATAGTTACCAGATACTCACTCTGTAAGAATTTTGTGTTGTGCTTTTTAAAAATCCTGTTTCCTTCCCCAGTGCTTCCTCTGCCCAAGTACTCAGTAACCCAGACTCCAAAGTTAAAACTGGAAATGCTGGCTGGTGTGTAAGCAAAAAGCAAGCATTTGGTTATCTTTCTACCTCCCTCAAAAAAAAAAAAAATTATATGGCAGCTCTGATACACCTTTTTTAGCTGGATGTTGGGTTCTGTCCATTAAGATTTCTTCATGCTTCACCACAGGACACGGTCTTGGCACAGCAAGAGCTTCATGTCTCGGTAAAGGCTCAGTGTCACACCAGTAGCAAAGTGTGTACACAGCTGTGTCCCTTGTTGGGTCCTGAAGCTGATGCGTGAAAGGCAGAAAGAAGGCTTGCAGGGTGTTCCTTTTCCCTTTAAGGGATAATTAAAAAAAAAACTGTGACATTTTAGAAGGCCATTTGCTAAGCTCTGCATGTTCTGTGTATTTTAGTGTGTGAACAAATTAGATTATGAAAGGTAATGTATTAGTGATTTGACAGTAATGTGGAATCTTGGAAGCATTAATCGCTAATGCGTGTTTCATAATTTCAGCTAAATGATCTCAGCTGAAATGCAAGAGAGGCAATTGAAAAATTCCTTGAGATTGCAGTGAAACCTGGTACTGTAATGCAGATTACTTTGATTTACTGCAAAATACTGCAAGGCAGTAGGAAATGTTCACAGCAGCTGTGTTTAATAGTTACAGTAGAGATGTGTGATGAAATGGTAAATTCATATATGTATTTATCCTGTAAAATATAAGCCTCATTCTTCATCTTCATGCTACATACTAAAAAAGAAAACAACCAAACTGCAGGTTACAACATAGTATTTTCATTTATTATTTCTATTAGCAAAATGTGTAGATACCCTAACTGAGACCAAGGGGGTTACTCGCTTTCATATTCTCATGGAGACATTAGCTTGCTGAAATCCAGGGTGGCAGCTGAATTCTGCCAAGTTTTATTCTCTCTCAGTGCTCTAACAACCTGCCTGCTATGGCAGGTTGTGCAAATCTTCATCTTTTCTTCCTTGTGGGACTCAATAAGCAAGGGGAGTTGACAATCACACTTAAATGGGCATAGTTAGGTTTAAGATCTAATGCACCAGCAAAAATGAATTCGCACCTCTCCTGTAGCTCCCAGTGGACTCTACACCTCTCCCAGGGGTCGAACCTTGCTGTAAAGTTAGTCATGGATGTTCTTAAGCTACTTATTTCTTTTTGCAATCGAGGGAACAACCCCCTTTATTGTATTTGAAGTGAAATCTAGGATTTTTTAGGTCTCACATCTTAGCTACTGTGCAGAAAGATACCTGCTTACTGAGTTGTCACCAGGCTGTGGTGCTCACCATCAACTGATGAATCCTGCATTGTGCATGGATTGAATATCTCTTAAAGCCAGTTCTATTGGTAACTGACTCCACTGTTAGTTATGAATTGATGCTTCCACGGTGCAGATTTTCTTCAAGTAATCCTCTTTCTGCTGAGTAATACTGGTGACCTCGAGGAGACTTTATTCCTCCCTCTTCTGCCTAATGTCTAATGTATGAAGTAAGGTTTATTTGTGAGAGTAAAAGTGAGAGGACTGGGCTCTGTTCCAATGGCAACAATATTGGCTGTGAAGTATTAAGATGATACCTGACTCCTCTTTCATCAGAAACCATGGAGTGCTGCTGTTTAATGCATATTAAGTAGTGGAGAATCATAAAAAAGAAATTTCCCCACTGAAATTACATTATTCAGTGTGAGGAAAACCAAGGTTAGTCCTCATAAAGCCAGAATTCTTTTCAAATCAAGAAAATATTGCATATCATGTGAAAACTACCATGCTTGCCATGTGACACTTCTACCTCATTGGGAAATCTCTGGATGGCCTCTATTTCCCAAGTCAATTGCAAAAGCCCAATAAATAAATGGACAGATTCTGTTTATAAAGAAATTTCAGCAGAAGAAATATGGACTCTAATTCCACTACAATGCTAGAAAAGTGATGAGTTTCTTTGTGTAAAACCTTTAAAAGGACTCAGTGGGCTCTTAATGTCTACCCAAAAAGAGCTTTTCAAGCCTGTCCATGAAATTATGATTGTCCCAGCGACTTCCATAAATGTCTCTCTGTATCACTATACCTTTTGACTATTGCTGCTGAGTCTTCAATAAATAGCAGAATCTTTCACTCTTCTTTTTAAACTAGATGGTGCTTAAAAGAAAAAGGATGTCTGCATTTGAGCTAAAGTCCAGACTGAGTCTGCATGGGTGCAAAGAGAGAGAGCAGAGATTTGTCTTTCAGAGTACCATTTCCAGCCCCTTTTATACGATTCATTCATTATTATACTTGATTGGTTTTACAGGTCCCAAGGAAGCACCCGGTGCTTTTCAGAACTCGTAGAAGGCATCTTCCTTGCCTTGAGGAGTTATTTTCCCACTGGGTGTGTCCACACAGGGTAATGGAAAGCAGCTCGGACTCCTCAGCTAGCAGATCCCTCCAAGGCAAAAGCAGCATTGCTGAGAAGGACTGTGGATGTGCTGGTTATTTTGCTGAGACACATGACCAAGCCCTGGCCAGGTGCCACAGGAGCGTGGCCCTGCTGCCTCTGAGCTGCAAGTGAGGAGCTCCAGTAACTCTACACGGGGTGGATGCCATCGTGCACTTGGCAGCCATGTGGGCAGCTGGCCCTGCTCTTCCTCCCTAGGTGAAGACATCCTGCCACTGGTGATGTTTCTGCCCAGATACAAAGATTTCTTGGATCAGAAGAGGCAACCCCCTTCTTGCAGTGGAAACAAACCCCTCACTCGTTCCTACTGTTGTTGAGACTTGTTTATTTTTGTCTTCATTTAAGTATTACCGTTTGTAGCAGGAAAAGTATGATTTTAGAAAAGGACTTTAAAAGTATCTGAAGTATTTTTCATGTTAAAAACTGGTTTTTAACAGAGAGCAATAATAGATTCATTTTTGCAAGAAATCATCACTTTGAAATGAGAATGTAGAAAGTATTTTAATTTTCATGGCTTGTGTGAAGAATTAGTTGTGGAGAGACAGGCATCATAAAGTTTCTTGCATCTTAAAATAACAAAGAAGCCCAAACACCAAAGCTAAAACCCCTGCCTAAACTGGAATAACACAGCATCCTGCCTTTTCACCCTTGTATGTTGAGTTTACCTGTTGTCCCTGTGCTTTTTTCTTGCTGCATGGAATCCAGAATCAGATTGAAGGTTTCTATCCTGATACCCATATCCCATGGGTTCTAAGTATTTGAGATCACTACAGCATGACCCTGCATATCAGATATGTTACTATAATACAGCAAAATTCCTTAAACATTATTAGAGTGCTTGTGATTAAGATCAGAAACATTTGCTGACATTGAAAATAGGATCAAGGTTATTTGTCAAGGCAGTTTATGTAGTTTACCTTCATAAAATTAAAAGAACAGTCAGGTTTTCAAACAGCTGTAAAGTAAGCAAGACTTTTGAAAAAAAATGCAAAGGCATTATAACATTTAATGAAAAGTTGGCATTGTAAACAAGTAACAAGCAATATCAGAAAATAAAACTGAAACAAACCTTAGTTCTGCTGCAGAAAGAAATTATGTTGAAAACCTGGAAATGAGTTTGCCAAAAATGGATGTATAAATGGAAAATGAATGACAACTTTCTTTATTATACAGCCTAATGGGGGTAAGGACAGGGCAAGTAATGACAACAAAACCATCATGTAGTTTTATTCAGATCTTTTAGTGTTTTTTTATTTAATAATGGAAGGTGTTAGAAAGATGAGAGAATTTTCAACAGTATCCTAATCAGCAGCTTCTCTGCACTAAAAAAATATGGTGTGGATTCGGGATTCAGCCTGTCCCATAGAAGGCTTGGTGTTTATCTGGAGGCGTCAGATTAGGACATGAAAGACTATCTGAAAGATCCTGGGAGCTGTGGAAAGACCTTCAGAAGAAATGAAAATATATCTTATTTATATAAGAACAGATTGTGGTTAAGTTCCTAAGTACCACTTGAGCCTCAATTCAACCCAATGTAAAGACATCAACTTTCTAACCTCTCATTTCTCCCTTTTATTTAAGGGGATGCTCCGTAGACTGCACCCAGCTTTCCTTGCTGCTAAACTCTGAGCAGCCTGCAAAAGCTTTCCTGAAAACTGCTTGGAACAACACAGTCACTACCTGACAAGTCTTCCCCTTGTCTTTGGAAGCCCCAAGAGTGGTTCTGCCGGAAGGGTTTTCGTGTGTAACCCAATGCATCTGCCACCTGTCTGCCTCTGTAAGTGGCAAAGAGATATTGGCAACCCCCTGTGAGAGAAACCCAATACTCCAGCAGCTCCCAGTGCCTACATACAGCAGCAGAATCTGGATTTTTACATCCAGGTTGTGGCTAGAGGGATAGTCTCAAATATTTCGCTATTTTTCTTTTCTTTGTACTTGTATATTGAAAAGTCTGGTATTTGATACTTTGTGCCAGCTTGTCCAAATCACATTCTGGCAATACCTGAAGTGTGCTCAGAACTGCAGAGCTGGCATGAGCCTCCAAGTGCCATCAGCTTCATCAGAATGGTGCTGAATAGCAACAGAGAATTCTGCTTATTTCAGGATGCCATCTCACAGGGACAGGTCAAAGAGCACAAAGAATAATGTGTCAGAGTGAAGGTTAGATTATATGTACGGTTAAGAGGACAATTTTTTTTTACTCAAACCTGTAAAAAGTACTGTCCTGGTTTGTGGGAGGGTAAAGAGGTTTTGTGCTGTACTGTGATACTGTCCTGAGTATTTTGGGTTCTGCCTTTTTTTTTTTCCCACATGCCCTTTCATTAAACAATATAAATGTTTTTATCTGCTCCTTGGAAAAGCAATTCAGCAGTTTGTCCATTGGTTTGTAATGTGTCAGGTAGAATGCAAGGTCTGCAGTACATCAAGAGAGAGTTTAGGAGTTTACACACACCTGCACAGGAGAAAACTTCTAAGACATTTGGGTTTTGTTTTCCAGAACAAAAGTCATTAATTCAGGAGAACACAACATGGCAAGGTCCACTAGTTGGATGTCTAAAATAGACAAATCTAGGCTACAGAAAAGATGCACATGTTTAGTAGTAAACATAAATCATCAGTGGAAGTATTTCCCAAGAGATGTGACAGAATGAATATTTAAATGAAGACTTTCTGAATAGAAGAAATCCCTGAGGTGGATTCTTTGCTCTAGATTAGAGAGAAGGTCAAATGATTATCTAAAAGATAAATGGTCCCGCCTGGCCTTAAAATTCATGGATTTATTAAAAATAAACAAAATGCAAACAGATTTACAACCTCATCTTCCCTAGTATTTTAGGGAAGAGAATGCAAGCCTGCACCCTGGCATGTATATTCTCTCCTTGGCACAAGAAAAAGCAGGGTTGTCCTTGCCTCTCAGACAGAAGGATTTTGTGAGTGTGTGCAAAGACTTGTCTGAAGATGGAGCCTTTATTAGAAGTCTGATTAATAAATAAAGAAGATTATTGCTGAGTGGTTTTTAGGGTGTCTGTTTCAGAGGTGGAATGGTCTCTGTTACTTCAACAGTGGCTTATCAGCGATGTAGAAAATAAAAAAAAAATATAAAAATACGTATTTATTTTATATAGATATGTAATGTATATATTTACATCAATTTGTGGTAATTTTGGCTACTTCAAACTGTAGGTTGTTTAATTGGTTCTCCTTAAATGAGATTGGTTATGTAATATGAAATGAAATTCTGACCTGTGTAGCCAGTAAACAGGCACCTGAATTTACTAGCTACACTTAAAAATGTGGGCACCACCTTTAAGCAGAATCGTAGCATCAAGCAGATGCTTTTATGTCATTCTCATGGGGATAAAATCCCAGGAATCCAGTCCGTGGTCTGTTTGATGTAGGGAGAGTACAGGGTCCGCTGAGGCTGCTGAAAACCCATAAATAGCACAGGGATCTAAAACATATTTCTAGACAAAACTTGTTCTGCCTCCCAGTAAGCAGCAATTTTCAATCACCAGATCTGTGTTAGAGCACTGTGTATGAGATCCAGGTGTAGACAAATTCAGTGTTAAATGGGTATCTCTCTGTGGCTTGGTTTGAAATGAAACGAAGTGAAGAGCAATGCGTGGGCTCATCCAAATGAGGTACCTCAGAAATTGAAAACACTGCTGAGAGAAACTTTTAGGGCAAGTTCTTTAACTCTCTAGCACTTAATTTCGGGAAAGTGTTGGGTAGCTGAAAATCATTCAGTTTTTTGATGGTTTCAAAGTGGATTTTGTTGGCCTAATTTTCTGCATTAAGATATCCATGCTCTGTTCAGTCTTACCTTCACACGGTCTAGGTGAGGGCTGCTGCATGTAAAATAGTGTACAAGGACAGAAATGAGCTCATCCCTAGGTGGAAATATAATATGATATGCTGATACTTTTTTTTATAATGAATTCTCTTTTTCCTTGGAGAGGAAAGGAATGGTGAAGGTGTTTGCCTTCTTTCTTCTTGTCTCCTGAAAATACCATGAAGCTGCGATAGAATATATTACGGCTTCTATTTTAATTTGGAAAGTAATATTTTTACATGCATTAATTATCTTTGTTGCCCAAGAATTAGCTACTTGAGGACCTGATCCAACATCCAATGCTGCAAATGAAAAACTTCATCCAACTGTAAATACTGGATTGTTGTTTACTTGTTTTTGATAAGATTTTCCCATGAATGGAGTGAATCTAGAAGTTGGCTCACAGTCACGATAAACATGGTAATTTCCTTCTTTTTTCCTCCAACTGTGTCAGTTTTGAGTATCTCTCTTTTAAAAGAAAGTCTGAGATTTTAATTTATTTATAGAACAAATGTCAGACTTGAATCAAATTCTTCTCTTAGATCTTCACTTCTCCTAAGTCTATAACAGAAATAGTAACAAAACCACCTGAAGCATCCATTCATATACCCAGAAATAGTTTATGGGACACTGAAAGACACTGATGTTATCTTTTTAATATTGTAAGGAATAATCCTATTAAAGAAGAAACAAGGAAAACTGTTATGCCCACAAGGCAGAATTATCCAAAGTTGATTGGAGGAGCTCAGGTTACTCTACAAAGCCCAAGCTGTGTACTGGCCTATCTTTCCATCAGAGCTTGGTGAATGAGCAATCATTTGTGGATTCTGCTCATCTCTCTTTGCAAACTTTGTTCAGTGGAATTAGATACAACTTTGACAAATTAGAAGTGCCCCTTAGCCCCACTGTCCCTGCCACAGCACAGTCTTCCAATTGTGCCTGGTTTTCTGAAGTTGGGCAGCGTCAGAGCTGTCAATGGTAGGCCTTCCACAAAGCTACACTTTTTAATAAGGGAATCTGTCAGCGCTGGCTTTGCCAGGTCTTGCAGCCTTCTCTTAATCCACAGTGCAAACTGCCCTTCCCTTTGCCTTCCCTCTGTTGCGATGTACTTGGACTCTGAAATAAATATCCCCTTTGTTTACAATGTGCCCGCAACAAAATTAACCTTTGGGATTAATTGCAGGCTCAGAATGGGCTATGTTTCATCTTTCCTTATAGCACAGGCTTGGGATTAAATAAAACTCAGCCACCTGCCTAACGAATGTCTGTAGCTTTTGTTGCTGAATCCCTGGTTTTGCTCATAGTTTCTTAAAAGATGGTACTGGTTACTGAGCTTTTTTATTTTTCAGGAAAGTTAATGGAAATTTCAAGCGGTGACCTTCGGGACCAATATATCTGCAGTTGACTTGGTGTGGAGGGAGAGTGGGACTGAGCAATATATTCCAGCTCCACATAAAATCTGTAAGCAGAACTGGACCAAGAGGTTTGTGGTTCAGCACAGGAAACCAGCACTGCTGAATTGGGTGCCACCACTGATTTATACTATTCAGCAGTATTGAGGGAATCTCTCTGGCCCATAGTTTTCTAATCTGTACCTTACCTTATTTTTTTTTTCTTTCCCTCCTTGTAAAGAGTATTTTTTAAATCCGTCATACTGGTGGGACTGGAAATTAGTAGCATATTCTGTCACAGAACAGAAAATCACAAGTTCTTTACTCTGCCCTGCCACTTCTTGTGTGACCATCCCCACCCCGCCTGCCCCAACGTGGAGGAGATTTTGGTCTTAAAGGGGTTGGGAAGTTCCTTTATGGTCCTTGTCTGAACCTGTTTGCTGAGATGGGTTGTTGCTGCAGTAATGAAACTTAAGCATCTGCTTACTGGCTCTGAAGAGAGTGGCCTGAGACAGGTCCTTTAGTTCTTTATGGGCAGCAGAACCCCCCACTTGGTCAGTAACAAATTCTTATGCATTACCTTTGACTCATGATATTTCCACAGACTATCATTTGGGACTGTGATGTCCCTTGACTATTCATTAGAGGTCAAAAGATGAACTTGTTGCTCTCTTCAGAAAACATCATCATTGACTCCCCTCACTTTCACTGAGAATAAAACTTTCCCACATAAGCAAATGTCATCTCAGTTTAGCTTTGAAGGAAAATCAAGGCTATCTGCATTCTGTATATATCTATCCATGTGCCCCCCTACTTCATACAGCAGTTTAGTGTTGTCCATTCTTAATCCTTTGTGAAATAAGAGTTTTAAGTTCAAAGGTAACTAAGTTCCCCCAGTGTTGGGGAAAATAAGAAACTGGATAGGGAAGAGTCACACTAACAGAACATTTATTGGATGCATGGTTTCAGTGTGTGTTCACAAGTCATTTAACACCAGAGAATCCACACAGGAAGGAATCTCATAATGCTCTGCTGCCGGAAAACCTTCAGACTCTTGTGCTGTCTTAGACACAGAAGTCAATCAACCACAAGAACCAAATAAAAAAGAAACCAGACTTCATTAGTTTCAATCCTCATGGCACTATTTCTTTCATTTATGGTTGTTCTGGAAGCGGAGATGGTTTTCCAGTGATGCATGTGCTCCACGCCTTCATCACCTCGGGGTTAGCACTCAGTGCTTGGGGCTGCTCTCGCAAAGGACTTCAGTGAGTACAGCCCGCAGCAACCTTTCTCTTGAAGGTCACCTACTATTAGCCCATAAATCTTGAGCTTTGTGCTCTGTTCTGGCTACCTGTTTATTTCAGGATATAATTCAAGGTGTTGGTTATGATCTTATTAAGCCCTTAAAGGCTCAGGACAAGGTTAGCTGGGAAAATTGCTTCTCCCTCCCACCCCCACTTCATGCTCTATCATGGGAGTTATGATCTGTTGGGTTCCTGTGATTATTCTTTCTGCAGTCAACAACGCGGCTTTGTCACTACCAGAGTGTGTGCCTCTGAAACATGTCTCCAGCAGTCTGAAAAAGTCCAGGTTTACAGAATGCAGTATGAGGCAAACAATTTGAATTAACATTTTGAAATTTCCTTGGCTTTTTTTTCTGCAGAAGGATCCTGGAGCTCTGTTCTCTGGTGGTGTACATCGTTGTCTCTGGTATTTTCTGGTTTGTGCCTCGTTACTGTGGAGTGCCCCACAGTTGTGGTGTGTGATTTTGCAAAAGCAAAATGCATAAAAGCTCTAGTGTTAATACTTGTTGTTTTTCAATGAAACATGGCAGATGAGATCATGCCCTGTGACTGCTCATGCTGTAGCTCGGGAAACATGGAGCAGTGAAGCCTGAGAACTGAGCTCCAGAGACAGCTGGGGCAATACTGGAAAGGTCAGTGGAGAGTGCCGGAGGATTGACGAGCTCCTCGGTGAGGTGCTAGAGGTTGAGAAAGGCATGATAAGAAATTAAAGCAGTGACAGTGAGAGCAGGTAGGAAGTGGGTGCTGAGACTCCCTTGGAAGTTCCCTTGAGGACTTTGCTAAGAAAAATTTCACTGCAGACTTGGGGAGGGGGGAATTTTTTTTTTTTTGTTGGTGTGGACATTACGTTCTCTGCTAAGCCTTCAAGATCCTTTTGCAGCTCTTGTACACTTCAAAAAAAGTGCATAAAGTACCAGGACAAAGTAAATTAAAAGATGCAATACGTGCTAGATTTTGATTTTTGGCCTTTTTTACATATCTTTACCTCCTCATGGTTGATCTTACTGCACCAGTAGAGCCACCTTCTGTGGCTGTTTCAAGGTTAAGCTCTTTCTACCACACCTGTTTGATTTGCTTGTGTTGAGCAGCTATTAGAAAGGAAATGAATAGCAATATTTTACATTTTATAGAAGAAAATGTTATATCTATCCCCCTCCCTTTGTGCATAACACGATCTAGAAGGTCTCACTGATATTTGTGTTATAGATACAGCTTTCGCATCGTTGGGTGGTCTTGACTTGCATGGCACAAGTTTTGTAATACCTGGAGCAAACAGGCAGAGTCAGTAATAGCTTTTCAGTGTGGAACTAGCCATGGAATGACAGTGTTTGCAACAACTTTTGAGGTTTTAAAATATTTGTTTTTCTTCTTCATTAAAACAGAGGCAAGAGCTCTTGAGCATTTCACAGGAGGGAATTTTATGAAAAAAGTCAGGTTTATGATTTCTTTCCTTTCCAATGACAGAGCAGTCCAGCCCAGGCCTCAGAGATCTTCCTTTTGAAAACTTCTCTGAAATAGATATTGCTGTGAAATGTTCCCACAAAAGCAGCATATTTTGATAAAAAAAAATATTTTGCTAAGAACTGTTCCAGGCAGTTCCCCTCTTGAATGACTTAACTGTTTTAACTCAAGTCAGTTTTCCATGGCAGCAAGCTGCCTGTGATGCAGGCTCTGCTCCTGCAGCTTTTTCCTTCCTTCAGAGAAACATCAAGAGCTGTCCCTTGTTACACTTACCAGGGGAAGAATTTCCTATTCCCTTATTCCATCAAATTATATAAATGAAACAGTGGTGATAATTCTAGCTCATCAATAGCAATACGTTTACTCATTATCTATGCCAGACTGAAGGTTTGTAATTAAACTATACAAAGGACCTTAAAGTGATGTTAGCATTTTAATACAGACAAGTAGAAATATTCATGGAAGGCTGAATCTCGATTTGTAATTTTACTGAGGTCACTGCAGAGCTTGTGACCATGTGTGATATTAGCTGCACTTACACATATAATAATGAGCCACACTTAAACTCAGCTAAAACCGAGTGAGATGCTGGCAATCAAACCTGAAAGCACTTGCAAAGAGGATATTAACAACTGAAAAAATGATTCTGTGCTTAAGCAGAGACTGTGGAGCTACTCCTGCTTTTCTAAATGCTCTGCTGAAGGATCTTTGACCCACTTTTTATGTTCATGGGATCAGTTTCAACTAACCATGAAGTCGCACCAAATTAGAAGTTCTGCGTGATATTTTAATGAGAAACTGGTGTGAAACTTGACTATGCTGACCAAAGATTGCTTGGAGAGCTGGGGCTTGTTCTGGTGAGAAATGAAAAGTAGAAACCCAAAGGTTGCAAATGTCTGTGGATGGAAGAAGGCATTCACACTGAGTTGAAAGCAAGTTTCCCATGACCATTGTGTTGAATCTGGAGCTGGCTCTGCCACAGGCTTTTTGGCTCCAGGGTTTTTCAAATCAGGAACCCTAATGTCCCTTAATAAGTAATTGGCTGTTCAACCCAGTGAGCTGAAACTTTGTCTGGGAGAAGACTTGGAACAATCTGCCAAGCAAAATTGTTCCAACACTGGGTTAATGCACTGCATTAACTGATTTTGGGGGCTTTTGCAGAAACTTGGCAACCAGTGGGCTTTGTGCTCAGCTAATAGTGAGCTAATAGTCAGCTAGGTGATGTATTTGAAAAGGCCAACCCCAACAGCATTCTCCACTGAAATAAGTGGGAACTATGGCACTGACAACATTAAAAAAAAAAAAAGTTGGAGTTGGGTTCTCTTGTGTACGTCATCATATCGGCCAAAGTTTATATGCAGGTTATGTGCAGAACCCGTATTGTTTTATACTGTAGACATACCCTGTGGGGATTAAGCTTTCTCAATTTACACAATATGAGGGGAAGGTGATGTTTTCATGATGAGACCTTTGGATCATATTGAGTAGGAGCTCCAGAGGAAATTTGGCTCAGGTGTTGTCCCTGTAAGAGACCCTACGCAGTATTTTCCTGGCAATGATAAAAGTTTGGATTATATTTAGCCCAAATACTCTTGTTTTTATTTGCATGGTTATTTTTAACCTGCTGAATTATCTGGCCAGCTCTGTAACAGCCGTGTGGAAAGAAGTTATCTCACAGAAGTGCTGCTGCAAAAGATCACTGAATGTCTGGGCACTGCTTCAACAACCAAAAGAAATGCAATGTACAGTGTGCACCTAAGCAAATGGAATGGTTGTGTGTTCAGAGATACAGCTGTTTCAGGTAGGCAAGGTGTTCCCAAACCTGCCAGTCTGTCTCTGCTCTCTGTTGTCGCTCTCCACCAACCAGTGCTTTGTCCTGAATTGTCTTAGGAAACTGATTCAGCCTTTAAAAACATAATTTTGTAAACTAGGGAATTTCTCATGAATCTATAGCATAAGGGACAGTGGACTTCTTACACCTGCCATATCTCGGAGATGAGGAGGCTCCAGCTGTGCTGTGCCCTTTGTACAGCTGTTCCTGTGCCCTTCTTAGGGTAGAATTCTCAGTCAACAATTGTTTTCTCTTTTGTTTCCTTCCATCTTGTGTTTTTTTGCAATTCAGATAAACTACTGAAAATGAATCTTCTCTCCCTAAAACAAAGTAGTCCAGGAATAAGTAGCGCCCAGGGACTGTGTAAAACAGAGCTTTGGCTCCGCAGAAGGAAGGAGATAAACATTTCCTTCTAGAAGCAAAGTCCATCTCAGAGTCAAGTCTCTGTGCTGCGATTGACTTGCATGCTAAATCTTTTCCTTGCTCAAATGGTTTTCTCAGGGGGGCAAAGTGCCTCCTTGATCCAAGGACCAGGCAGTGTGGGATGGGACAAGGGCAGCAGTGATGAGTGCTGCCTCACAGAAAGGACTGATAATTAGAGTTGTGGTTTTTTGGGAGAAGTCAGGGGAATTCTCAGAACCAGTCTCTCTACCTTTGAACTTTTGATTATCCTTCAGCTAGGGAAAAAATGTCCTTCTGCTCCATATGTTTTGTTTGGATTTTCTTTGTATTTTTTGTAGCTGGCATTTATGATATACTAAATATGCTGAGCTGGTCATTATGAGAGCTGTGGCAATATATTGCCCACGGATGTGGTCTCTTCTCCTGTTTTGCAGTCTGTGCTTTTGAGGTCCCTTATTCCCCAGATTAGGAATACTACAAATTAAAAGTGATGCCTATTCACTCTCACTGAGATTCTATCCCACCTCTAAATGCAGGTTAAGAAGCAGGAAGAACTGTGGTACTTGGAAGAAATACTGATGACAGAAGAGTGCATTTCTTGATTCACAGTTCCTTACAAATTACTGATTGATTTTGAATATCTTTGCATGTTGAATTTAAAAGAAACAGCTCACCATATGGATGCTATAAGTTGAACTGCCATGTTGCAGAAAACTCTGGTGAACATATTGGGGAAAACAGAAGCATTTGGTCTTTAAAGATTCTTTTTTTTTGGCGAGGGGGGAACACAATTTTAATCTGAATCTATTGTAATAAATATTTTCCTTGTTCACCCTCTGTAGTTCTACAATCTCAGAGCAAATATGGGATATTGCATTTCTGGCCAGGCACCACTATTCAGATGTGATCTGAGATGGCATATCTGCAGATACCTGCACTACTGACTTCCCTACTGCTGCTTGTCAGGTCAGGATACACCATATGCCATGGCAGAATTCTCATCTTTGTGCTGGAGATGCTAAGTCAATCACATGGTTCTTGCTACAACTTTTGACTGATGTCTTGGACAGAATGTACTGTCCCTGGTACCTGAGTTGACATATTTAGAGTATGTTCCAATATCTCTATGTAGCACCACACTGTGCCACCAAAAACTCCCCCTTAAAGTAATAGATTTGCAACATCTGGCTGTGCAGTTGCCACTCTAAGTTATTTCCCCAGATGCAAAAAGTGGCAGCAGTCCAAGAAAGATCCAGCTTACTTTAACAGGCTCATGAAATCCTTCTGTACTCTACTTTTCAACAGTCACAGTGCATCTTTCAACCATTTTCGAGCTGTGGCTTCAAAAACACTCCTGTGAAGTACAAGCTGTTTGCTAAATGGAGAATCAAGGCATGGGGCAAGTAGGCACAGACACGTCTGAACTCCCTTTGTTTGTGATCCTGGTTAGCTGGTGTCTGTGCTTTGCCATATAGCGAAGCTCTAAGGACAGAGAGAATGCAATATCATGATTCAAGTCCCTGTGCCCAGCCAGGGTTCCTCTGCCAGACTCTGCTGTGTGAAGATCGTACGGCAAACCTACTTTCCTGAAAATTTTCTTAAGAAGCTGTGCTTCTTCAACAGGAATTAGTCCTGTAGTTTCTGTGGCTTTCATTGCAGTCATGTCATGCCCTCAACATGCCCTCAACATGGCTGAGCATTTCCCACCTTCCTGGTGCTCCTGGATGGACCTTTCCTTCCGCAGACAGGCTACAAGTGATCGTGGATGTAGTAACTCATCCTTCTGAATTGCCTCGGTGACAGCAAGAACTAGTGATGACAGCCTGATTTAAAGTTGTCTGTAATATAATGAGCATAACCATAAGTAGAGGGGAATTAGCCAATTACTGCTGCTTAGGGATCGCTTTGTGAGGTTACTCCAAATTAATTGTTTGGGAGCTGAATTAGCGTCAGATGCCAAGGGACAAGTGGTTAATTGTAATGAGTTTTTGTGTTATGCCACTCCCTAACAATAAGGCTGTTCTTGGGAACAAGGCATATTATATGTATGTCAGGAAAAAGGTGTCCATTATAAATAGAGGTTGAAATAAACTCAGTCTCATGTAGTTTATTATTAGAGATAGCCGAGAAAGAGAACAGAAGAAATTTCAGTGTATTTAATCGATGCTTATCAATTGCCAAAATGGAAAATGTTATGAAAACTTTTAAAGGAGGGAGAGCGTCCTCCCTCCACCCCCCACCCTCTGAAGGCTCAGTGTGTGTGTACATAAACCCAAAACATATAAATGTCCCAGTTGACATGTTGTGTTGTGACAAGTCATCTCAGATTGTGTCAATCATATTGCCTTATGCTATATTAAGTGACATACTAAAATGTGATTGATACAACATGAAATGACACATCATTGTACAAAATATCAGCTGGAAAATTTAGGAAACTACCAAGGAGTGGAAGCTGACTGTGGCCTTTCAAGTTTTGAAGCAGGAAAACTAAAGAAGTAAAAGAAACTCCCTGGAATCAGACCTGCTGCTGCCATTGAGAATAAGGTCAAGTGTGCTCCACTACCTGAATCTTTTTATGGGTAATTAGTGGGTTCAGTTTTAAAAAATGCTCCTGTTCCTTGGGGACTGACAAGTATCTGTGGGTCTGAATTGAATTTCTCTGAACCACTTGGCACATCATTAATCATTAGTGTATCTGCACCATACAAACAGGGCTGCAAGCTAAATGCAACCAGTTTCAGTTCAGGGAAGAAAAAAAAAGCCCTTTCAAAACAAAACCAAACCAGACTGTGTTCCCTTTCTCCATCTGGATTCTACTTTCCTCCCACTCCCTCTCTTTTTAATTTTTCTATTTTTTTGTACAGTGACTGAAATCTTGAATACTGAACTGTCTCTAGACCCCATCACAAAATCCACTGGGGTCTGGAGTGGCAGCATGGCCCATCTTCTCTGAGCACCCAGCTTAAAACTGAGGGTGGCTGAGACCTTCCTCCCACATACCTGCATGGCATGGCCTCGGGCTCTTGCCACATGAAGGTGCTTGAGCAAACTAACCTTAAGAAGGTATGCTGGTAGCATTGTGTTATACTGACTGCTGGAGCAAGTAAAAATTTCCTGGAAATGGGAATTTTTCTGATATGAGAGCATTAGAGTGAACAGGAACTTTAGAATTACGTTGGCTTCACCAGTAGATGCTTGCTAATGACATTTAGGAGTTGCTTTCTTACTCTTGCTGGGAAAAATGGTCGAGGAACGAAAGTTCAAACCTAATTTGATGCTGCCAGTGTTTAATAAAATGTAGAATAAAATCAAACATTTTTAACATGAAGACCACAGTCTGCTCTAGATTTCAAACAAAAAAAAAAATCATTGGCGATATCTTTTTAGCATACTAGAAAATGGAATAAAGCAGACAAAGTCAGTTATTTAGTAACATTTTCATTTTATCAGCCTCTCATCCCTTTCCTTTTAGTGGTGGAGACTGAGGTTTTTCCCTGATGGAGAGATAACAGTGATAAGTTGTTCTTTCCAGAGACAGAAGGGTTGTGTTGGAGATGTTATTGTTGCTCCTGTCTGAGCCTTATTCCCCTCTGCCTTGAGGACAGGGCAAGAAAAACACACAAAGACAAAGAAAAACAATGAAGTCAGGGGAGCTATTTTTCTGTTTGGTGCTGACTTTTACCTACAACCTCATGCTACATGAAGTCACAGACGAGCTATGGTCCAATTTTGATCTGCTTTGGGCTGTTTAACATTGCGTTTTCTAAAGTGTGGTTTAAAGCAGCCTTATCAAGCCCAGTTAAGGTGCTCTTAAATCAAAGAGAAAAACAATAGAAATTAAAATTTAAAAAGTGCAAAAAAACAAGAGAGAAGAAAGAACCTTAAGGAAGGCCATTGAAATGGGTGCTTTCAGTTGCCATTATAGATGTCCAGGGTTTAGCCAGTGTCAGGGGAAGTGCTGAAAACATCTCTCTGGGGCATAGAAAGCCCAGCAGTGTCACAAGGAAATCTCCCAGTTCTCAATGTAGCTATTTGAACAAATCATAAAAGTATTAATAATTTTTTTGCTTGTGGTTTGTACTATCTGGTAGAAGCAACTTGAGTTGAATGAATCTTGTTAATTTTGTTGAAGTAGATTGCATCTGTCTAGCCCAGGCTAGATTTTGGTTTTGCTGATGCCATTCAGGCAAGAAATGAGATGTGTAGAGTACAGAAAAGAAAGGTATTTAAGCTCAGCATTGCTTTAAATGCTCATCTCCTGACGTGCTTCTAACCAGCACTGAAAACTGAAAGAATAAGTTGGGTACTTCCATACCATTGTTGTGGGCTTGTTGCAAAGAGAATTAAATGTTAGTTGAATCCATTTGAATGCTTGCAGGCTTCTGAGGCAAGTTTGTCTCATCAAGTCAGTGGTTTGTCCAATACCAGGTGCTATGTAGCTGGATACTACTAAAAATATTTGCAAGTTCAAACAGTTTCATGGTCTTTGACTAGAACATCATTACTAATTCAATACTGAACATTATCGTTCCCCTGTTAAAAGCAAAAGGAAAAAAAAAAAAACAACCAGTCATCTGGTGAAGGAGTGGGAAATATGCTGTATAAGCAGTCCTATGGCTGGAATTGTTACCAGCAATCAGGCAAAATGGAGCCTGGAAAGACTATGTGGATAATTTGTGAACTCAGAGACTTAAATATACAGCCAGTTTAGTTAAACAAATCCAATTGCACCAGAGATAATAAAAACAAAGAAAATCCTAAAGCAGCCTACTTTTTTCCTTAACCCACACTTGAAGAAAGAGGAAGGATTTGGGGGAGGGAATAAAGAGGTGCCACATCTGTTTGACTTTGGAAGTAAGTGCAGTCTTTCTTATTTTATCCAAATCTTTTCTGAATTAGCAGTTCCTACCCTGTAAATGGTAATGCCCTCATGGCCAAAGCACAGCACAGTGTTTGCATTGATGTGTCGTGTGGTAATGCTGAATGTAGAAACTCATTAGCCATTCATAAGAAAAGGCAAAAGAGTAAGAGAGGATACAGGGCATCTTACAGACTTTGAGCTGGGCAGTGCCACAGCCAATTTCTCAGGTGCTCTGAACTGGCAAACCCCAACAAATTGTAAATTGTGTATTTTAGAAATGTGGCCTTTGTTTCTTTTTTGCTTTGCTCGTGCAAGATGTCTAGTGCTTTGTAGTAGCTACTCCTATTTGCTCAGTAATTGGATGCCCACATGAACTAATTTAATAAATGGATATAGTATTTTGTGATTTTTTTTTCTTTCTATGCATATCAGTGCTGTTTTTCTGAATGGAGTTCAATTACTATCATGGCATATATTACTTTGGATCATTTTACTGCGCAATCAATACACATACCTGTACAATAAATATTGATGTTGCTCTAATGTCCCACAATGTTCACTATGTCAAGACTGCTTCAGTCAGAAACCACCCATTACTGCTTGTTTCTAACATTTCCTGTCCATTCAATGTGAAAAAGCTTGCAGCTCAAGCTTGTCTTCTGCCCTGGTTTTGAAAGACAAGTGTAGGTAAGCACAGAGCCCTTGGATTAATAGACTGGGCAGGATGAATCAGACTCCTTTCCTCTAACTCTTGCATGTCATTTGGTCTCACCTACCCTTTGTTTCTCCTTCCAAACAGTTTTATCTCATCTGTCAGAATTGGTAGGTACTTGAGACTGTCTCTTGAAGCTTATTTCTACAGAGCACAGCACAGCAGGGCTCAGATTTCTCTTATAACTCACCTAACAATGCTAATACATAGGCTGCTGTGGGAACAGTGAGCAGTGTGTGTTGGAAGAAGCAGCACCACACAGGCACGTGAAAGATGGGAGGTGAGAACAGCACGGTTTTGTTACTTCTCTCCTGTAATGTCTTCAAGAGTAAAGGAGCTAGGGGAGAGATGTTCCATAAACCAGTATTAGATGTTATACTACCAGCAGCACAAACTGGTAATTGTGAGAAAAATGCAGCATACTTTTCAGTAATAAGAGGCAGATTTTCTCTTGTGTTATTCACATGCAAGTGCAGGGACTTCAGTGGGCGCTGGCAGTGGTATCTGGCTCGGCACATTCAGTGAAACACATATGGCTAATCACTGAAATCTGAAAACACTGGATCATGATTCTGTCTGTGTTGTGAAAGGCATAGCAAGAGTACTTGAAGACTGCATTAAAGTTGAAAAAATTGCCACTTTTGGTGTTTCCCATCTGGGACAATATTGCCTTATTTGCCACCAAGTCATCGTATTATCTGTCTGGCATATGTATCATGTTAACACAAACACATACGTGTATCAGCATGTGTATGTATCTACATCCCACCTTCTCTATTGTACAGTATGGCAGCATGTCAACAGCAACTATGACAAATCATAATGTATTTACATATAAACACACATATATTTAGGTCCACGAAAGGAGAAAGCCATTCAGGTTTCCTGATCTTCGAGATTCCTGGCTCCCTCCACAACCTGCAAATTAAAAAAATAGTGATGGTGCAAGGGGAGTATCTACAGTAAGAGACTAAACACAGCTCAGAGTCATCAAGTTGAAACTGGAATTGAAAAATAAGTGTATTTAAAATTGCTAGGACATCACTAGGTACCTTGAAATCCTGTTCCTAGGTGGCTGCTAGAGGAAATGTTGCAGTAATGCATTGGCACTGGAAGCCAAAGGAATATTTCCTCCTTAGTCAAGGATTTTGGGACTAGCAGCACTACTGGCATAGTTTCTCAAGTCTTTCTCATCTTGTGACGATGCTTAAGGTGCAACATATCCCGGACGCTTGTTGTTCTATCCTTGTTTACAGTTGCTGGGTTTTTATTGCTCCTAACTTTGAATTGTTGCAGTTTTATGGAGGCATTTAAGTGAAGCTAATGTCTGTATTGGACTGAACAGTATTTTCTATCATTTTCCACATACTTCTCACACTCAAAATACCAGTAAACTACTAATTAATTGTTACTATATATGAAAAAAAATAGTTAATAAATTTTATAGGGGTGGGAAAAAAAGGAGTTACTAATAATATCTATCCAGTGCACTTGGCACTGGAGACAAAAAAACAAATGTTATGTCACTTTTTCAGAGCAGAAATCTCTCATTTCATTGTATCATTTATTCATTATCATTTCTGACAATTTTAATTAAAACATTGCATTGGGGAGGGAAGCTACTCAAAACAGTTCCAGTGAGATCTGATGAGTTCAAATGAGACCGTGTATTTGCATCTCTGTGTCCCTTATAAAACCCATGCTCTGTTCTTTTAATAAGGCTTGGATGAAAGACTACAAAGATTGCTGGAGATTCCTGAGTTAACCAGGAAATACCTCTTAAAGCACCTTGTTGATCTCATCCCTTGATCTGACATTCAGCTCACAGCATCTGTCTCTGGCCTCCACTCTTGTGCTTAGTTAACTTTATATGGCATTTTGACTGCCCCCAGCTCTTGTGATATCTAGTTCAAAGGGTTCAAAACATTGTTACAACATTTATTGCTGGGCCAGCATTACCTTTTGCCCAAGTGACAAACTGATAGGGACCCTATCAAAGACAATGTCAGGAAGCACGTTTATTCAGCGTGCCACAGAGAAGCCCCAGGTTCCCTTTTTATTCCTTTTAATTTTATGACATTCCACTCCAAGGATGATCAGATTATTCTCTGCCCACAGAGACACATTTTGAACTTGGTCCTCTTGAGTTTTAGCATTACATGATTTTTTTTTTTTAAAGGCAGTGCTGATCCAATACTTCCTTTTTACCAAACTTTGCTAACGTTGGTGCTTAGAATCTGGGAAGATATTTATGTTTTTCCAAGGCAAATGAAATTCCATGAGCAGCTTCTTCCTTCCTAAAAGCAAAGGCCAGCAGAGTTAATGTCACTTCTGAGCACCAGAAAAAGTGCTGACCCAGCGAGGGGCTCTGGGATTCAGAGCTGGGTCCTCAAGAGCAGATGGTTTAACAGGCTAGTCCATTAATCAACTCTGCTTCCCCAAGCACTGTGTTGTACCTTTTTTCTTTTCTCCTTTTTTATTTTTGGCAATCAAGTGCTGGGTAAGAGAAATGTAACTTTTTTTCTTCTTTTTTCAAGAGATGGTATCCAATGTGCACATGCCATTATATTTCTGTTATTTACACTTATGGAGCTAAAATGCAACAGATGTTGATAAGTGATTACAACTAAATTCTTTAGTAAATATACTGAATGAATCCCATACATTTTCAAATGCTTTGAATGCTTCTCAGTGTGAAAACAGAATTAGTTTCAGGTAGACAGAATAATCCAGTCCTGGGATTTACTGGTAGTTACCAGAGTTAAAAAAAGGAGTCAGCTAACAAAATCTTTAGCACAGTCAGACAGGTAGAGGAGTCCCAGAGCCTCTTAATACACATAACCTAAAATGAATTACTTTCATTTCTGGTTAAGCCCTTGAATACTTGTATAAATGCTTGAAAAGAAATGAAAAGATATTGAAGCAACAGAACATTTCTATTGCTCCCTGTGAAAGATCTTTAACTGAAGGGGAGTGCATTCCTGCCAGGTCGCCTGTAGAAGTAAGCTTGTATGTGATAATTCCTTTACATTCACAGCCAATAGCTTGTGGACCCAAGGGATGAAATGATATTTTGATCTGACTTTGTTCTCTCTAACCCCTCTGCATACTGACACTGTGTTTGAATGCTAGAAGCATGCTGTTCTGGGACAAAGTCGGGTGGTGCTGTGGAAACTTGTGTGAGGAGTCTCATGTGAAACACTGTTAAATAGTACTTCTAAAAAATTATTATTATTTATTTTTAACATAAGGATTTAGAGTTGGTGAAAGGCAGTGAATGAATTTTATTTTGGAAGCTGTGACTTCATCAGCTTCTCAGCATGTTCTGTTTGTCCAGCCCACCCGTTTCTTGCGGCAGGAATACCTTTCCAGGAATCACAGAGTATGCTGAGTTGGAAGGGACCCACAAAGATCATTGATTCCAACCATTAGGCCTGCACAGGACTATCCCCAAGAGTCACACCATGTGCCTTATAGTATCATCCAAATGCTTCTTGAACTCTGACAAGAGTCTCAAGGATGTCCATATATTTGCTCCCTCTGCACAGACAAAGTCACGAGCGGTATGAAGTGAAGGCATTCCAGTTGGTGTTATCTACTTTTATCTTTACCTGCTCAGAAGGAGCTCCTTAAGATTACCCAGTCAGTGTATCTTTCAAGTCACAGAGTGGATTGGTCTCAGTGCTCGTACAACTCGTACAACCATGTGCCACAGTTGTGCATTTAATCCACTCCCAGTAAAGCTTTTTGTAATGACATGCCTCTCACTGCTCATATACTGCATCAAGATGCAAGTCCCCCATGTGTCAGATGACACAAATAAACATGGTTGGCAACTCCTCATGTTCCGAGGAGCTGTGAGGAGGTCAAGAGAAAGAGCTGTGCGCCAGCGGGGTGTATTTATCACCCAGGAATGAATAAAATTACTTCTGCAATTGAGGTTGAAAAGTAGTTTTTTTCTAGAGTCTGATGACTTTAGGAGTCTTATCTGTCTTTGTTGAATATGTGCAGATCCTTAGCTCCTAACTCAGGTGCTTGAAGTTGATAGTAACTCCTATGAGTGTAAATTGCACACAAAGTCCTTATTATAACCAGGTACTGCAGCCAAGTCTCCCAAGCCACAGTGCATTAGTATCTGGTTGTTCTTTTATAACTACCCTTAGACTGAAGTGAGTTGTCATCTGAACAAATAACTAGAGTTCATTTTTCAGAGTAATCCTGTGTTACTGGAGGTTGTTTCTGTCCAATATTTACAGTCTGTTTGACTAAAGATGCCCAAGGCTTCATACATTGCTGTTCATGACTGACTGACTGCTTGGGTCACTTGTATATTTAAAACAAATGAAAAGTAACTCAACAGTTGTCCTCGGTTTCCTCATCACTGCAAGGCTGAGCTAAGGTACTCTGGGCTTCAGGCAATAAGTTGTGTCAGGCTGTATCATGAGCCAAACTCACCTTGAAGATCAGGCAGCAAAAAACTGAGTGACTTCATAAGATGTAACCTCTGTATCAGATGTTGGTATGATCCAGAACATGTTTGGGATCGTTCTCATTTCTTCTGATTTTTTTTTTTTTTTTTTTGCATTCTCTCTTTATGGATTTACAGAACAGGGGTGAAGTGTAAAAAGCTACTAAACCTGAGACCTTCCAGGTACTCAGCAAAGAAAGAGATTAAGCAGATGGGGGATTTCGGAAAGATGGTGTGGTTAGGGTGGGAAAGAAGTAGTAGGAGACAGTGTCTAGGATCTGAATGCTACTCGATGCATGTGCACTTTGCTGCTGCTGGAGTTTTAGCCTGTCATCCACTGTTTAAGTGTTCCTTGACTTAGTGTTTTGTCTGAGCATATGAATAAAATTAAGACAATATTGCATGAAGGGCTTGGGATGGAGATGAATTCCTTACCACACGAAGCACACTAGGTAGTTTTAGACTTGAAGTTCAGCTTGCAGAAGAAATACAAACCTCTTGAGAAGTAATAGGTGGAGTAAATTGTGACCCTACAGAATGGGTGCTCTATGGAATGAATGGGTTTGCATGGGACAACTCGCCTTTTAGATCCTTGTGGGATATTTCCTTTGTTGCTATGAAAATGAGTCCAAGCCTGCATAAAATAATTATCTCAACTAACCTGCTGAACACTAAGTATGGCTGGCATGTATAAGCTCTTCCTTGGAGACTTCTTAGTGAGGGTGAATGCCAAAGTGGAAATCCAGCTGACACAAGGTAAGGATCTTAACCTGTACACGGGGGGGGGGGAAATTAAAAAGATTCCAGACTATTTGCATAAAACATTTTTTAAAAAGCACTTTTTAGTCTTTAAGGGCAAAAGGGGCTTCTCCATTGACTCAGAGGCAACAGTCTCTCTCAGTCTTTAAGGGGTTTGAAGCCTTTGCCAAGAATGTCCTGAAATGCCATTCCCACTGCATTATGGAGTGGGCTTTACAGCACTGTGATGCCATGGTGGAGACTGCTCCCTCTCTCAGTCCCCTGGAAGCCAAGACTGTGAAGAAACTAGGCAGAAATCTCAATTTGGGTCAAATGACCTGTGTAATTTTAATATTTACAATAGATTGTAGAAAACCATATACTAATGACTTTATATTTCCTTGACTTGGAGACAGCCAAAGAGTATTTGTATTTGAAATATGGCATGAAATATTCCCAATAGCTGTCCTAAATAAACACGAGAATGTTTGCATTACCTTTTCACCTGTAGCACATTAAAGTGCTCCTTAACCATTGGCTGTGAGTGAAACCAAGATCAATCTCTATAATTCTACAAGCCATCGTATAAATATGTTCTGAGTGTTTTTATACATTAATCACAGAAGATTATGAGGGACATGCCATATTGTGCATATTTCTTGAAAGCAAAATAGAACTGTCTGCAATTCTCATTGCAAAATTATGGAATGGACTGAATCATAAAAAAAACACACAGGAAAATCTGCTATTTCAGGACAGCTGTTAAGTATTTTTGGACAGCTGACACTTTTTTTTTTTTACAAAAATAAAGTATGAGGTGTTGTTTTCATTTTTACTAGAAATAGTGAGCCAAATTCATTAAGGGGATAATTTCAATTCACAAAATAGATCATTTCCTTTCTTCCCAAATCTTGCTGAGCAAGCAACATTCCTTACTGCTATTCCCCAGAATTTTTTTTTGAGTTTCCACATTCAGGCCCAGTAATAATATCCCATTTTCAGACATAAATGGCAAGGAAGAATAAAACAGCTTGCTACAGTCATAGCACCATGTGCTGTGACTTTCTGAGCTCTCTCAATCCATCACTTCAGACACCACCATGGTGGCTGGACAGCGACCAGCATACTGAAGGAAACCTTGCTGGTAATCCAAGCAAGTTGTGCACTGTCATACAATATGTGGAGAAGGTCAGCAGTGGAGATCATGAGTATAAATCATTGTGGTTCAGGTTAGAATCTAGCCTCTGACAAGTGACTTTTAAAAAAAAAATTAACCTGTGAAAATTCATGCTCGTTGGAATAATTTCTTGAAGGCATTCATTTTGTGCTTAGTTAGATATAGTTTGAGGGACTTACGTGCTAAGATCCACTTTGACAGTTTGTCTCACTGTTTTGATGAAGATATTGTGCATGTTGATTTACCTGTTTTCACCACATCCTCTGTCATATTTAGAGTTTTTTGGTTTGGAGAAGGCAGAGGCTCCCCCTTGCTCTATGCAAAAGATAGGGAGAATGGAAAATCATATTCCTGGATATAGGTTTGCTTAGAAAGGGGCTTTTGCAGTCTGAAAAGGAACATCAGTTAGGAGGGTCAAAACATATGCTTGCAGAGATCTTGTCACCTTAGATCTCTTAGAAAGTGACATCAGTTTTCTGCCATGTAGTAGTATCTAATGCCATGGGGGGAATAAACTCTGAACTGAGCTACGAGGCCCTGTGAAGATACAAGTCATATTGTGGGAAAGAAGGCAAGAAAAGGGAAGGATAAGATCTGAAATAAGACCTGAGCAACAAGGTACAGCAATTTTCCTCTGCTGACCAGTATCTTGTTCTCCCTCTCTCCCTCTTTCTGTCACATGCCACACGATCATTACCTCAGCCAGCACACAGTTATGCTACATTGCACTGCTGTACTGTCAACAATATCTGGGATATTAAGATTGCCACAGTGCTTTTATGAACTAAGTCTTGGAAACTGCTTTCCTTCTCTGTTACTGGAATGTGCCTCGTGCAGCTTTTTACAAAAGGCTTTCAGAATCAGCTAATTAGGCAACGTGGAAATGCATGTGAGAGAAATGCAATAAAGAAGAAAGTGTGTGGAAGGTGGTTTGCTCAGTGTCCAGTTCTGCAAGGTAGTAAAGGTGTCTAAGTACCCCTTGCTCCCTTCAGGTCGTGGGAAGTTGAGGGTACTCGACACCTTTGAACATCTGGCTTGAGCAGCACGTTGCAGGATTTCTTCACACAGTTGTTCATAACTTTACTGTGGTACTTGGACAGGGACACTTGTACAGAAGTTCTTGACAGTTTTAGGGGATTTTTTTTCCCCCTTAGAAAAGCACATTGAAGGTTCACAGACCAATTCCTTGTTTCCAGGCTGCCTCAATGCCAAAAGAGCTTCTCAAGGTAGTTGAAGGGTGACTCCTACAAAGTGCCTTTGGTTATTGGGTTTGGCGTTCAATCGTAGCATGAAACCCTTATGGAAAACTGAGCCCTTTTTCCATCAGCACTCTTTTGCATCCCATCAGAGACCCCCCTTCTTTGAAGGTTTTGGGTACAAAGCAAGAAGATGGGTAAGGACTGAGGGAAAGATCTTGCTATTACTAACAACAGAGATCTAGAGACCAGAAGGTTTGTGTTACTACCATAACAGAATAGAAAGCCTCACAAGTTCCAGGCAAAAAAGATTCCTTTTGTGCAATAATTTCCTCTCCGTTAGTTAAGGAATGACAAATGTTGTGGACATCTGAAATCTAAGCACTGCAGGAAAAAAGGTGGAAACAACTTAAGCACAACAGAAGAAAGTTGTGTCTGGTGTGTGTGATAAGGTTTGAAGAACACAGGAGACAAAATTGCAGAGGGCTTTGACTCTGTAAATCTTACACAAAACAGGAATGAGGAAGAGAATGATAGAGTGGCGAGAATAAAGTAGACCAGTTGCAGTGCACTCTTCAGGGCCTGGAAGAAAAATTCAGGTAATTCTTACTACAAAGCAGCCTTTCCAGTAGAGAAGGTGCGTGCAGGAGCCTCTCTTCAACCGCTTGTTCTACCATTTACTGCTGTCTCCAGAACAAAGCCATGGTATGCTGAAGTTGAATGCGGCTTTGTAGATGTCCTAGATTGACTTTCCTTGTTCATGAGACAGTATCAAGCTCAGATGCAAACTAGGGCTACAGGAGAAAGAAATTGTGTGAATAAAACTAAGGTCTGGTGAGAATAATGGGCTTGCCTGGAGGGGATTTTGTGGTGTTGGCATTGGTCCTGGCCATAATGTTGTATGATACTGTAGTTTCCTTGCCTTTGTACTAAGGTCCTATTTCTGTGTGGCTCAACAGATGTCATAGGTGTTGTAAATCTGTTTGAAAAGTGTTCAAGCACATCTACATGAGGTGTTCAAGGTAAGCTACAGTGATGGGCCATTCTTTGACTGCCTATTAAAATGAATTTATCACCTATTACAACACAGATGAATCACAGTGCAAAGCCCTTGTAAGTTGCTTAGATATAAATTCTTAATACTAGTCATGAACAAAAAGTAGTATCTGATATTTGTTTTTTTTAAAACTGTTCATTTAAAAATAACATTAGTTTCTTTTACAAACTGTAAACCCCACTCACAGCCAGCCATTTGGTTTGGTTAAAACACTTTGCTGGAGCATACCAAGGTGCTTTGCCTTAGAGGTTTTTTTATAGGATGATGTCTTTCTAGCATGGTTTATATTCAGCATCAATTTAATATCTGCCATATTCCTATCAGAAGGGTAGGAGGAGTGGAAGGACTCTGCTAATCCATCTAAACTTATTATGCTTTTTTGGCCTTAAAATCTAATGATCTAATTCAGTGCTTTGTCCTTGTGATCTGAACACCTCTGCAAAGACATTTTTCTCTTGTAAAACCATTTTTTCCTACCTGGATGTCCTTGGGTAAGGCTTTAAAGCCTAGGGCTGCCACGCCAGATGAGAGCTGTGTATTACAACCTTGGCCTGTCCCGGGTGCTTTTTGTGTCCCACTCTTGACTTGTCCTGAGCGATACATCCATCATGTTGCAGAGGATTCCTGGCTTCAGCATGTCAGATAGTGCCAGTTATAATTACAGCCACTAAGGTCCACACCAAAGGGGTTAAAAGGAGATGCTGTAAACTTGGACAACCTTGCTACTGTTTCTGATGGCGAGATTTATTCTCTGGACTACTTCAGTCTCCCTCCTCCAGAGAGTTCATTGTGTAAGTCAGCGTGACAGATTTATCCATGCTCACAGAGACGGTGGCTGTTTTCTCACTAGGCAGGTGGAAGGAGAAAGCAGCATAATGACAGCTGCCAGCTGAGAGGTCACAGTTGAACTCATGCCATGAAATGGTCATAAATTATAAATCTTCCAAAGAGTTACAGCTTCTGCTCTTATTTCTGTCTTGTCCTAAATTTCTCAGTTGCACTTCTATTTATTTTAGGCATGTCATTATCGTCTACAAAGGTCGCTGAGTGACTGCTGGGCAGAGTTTCACCCGAAGAGTACAGAGCACAGCCCCTGGCCGCTGATCACTGAAGTTTCACACCCTGTGTCTGAATCCTGCCTGTTGTGCTCCCTGCACCTGCACTGTGTATATTTGATGCAAACAGTTGCACTTGGTATGGACTCTTTCATGGCCTTAGTTTATGCTCTGATTGGGAGTGTTATCAAAGCCATCCCCAGGCAAGTAAAGACAGTTACTCAGTGGTAATTTGGGAAGTGCCATAGATGATAAGACTAGACATGCTCATTGGCAGTCCATACCAACCCTTGGAGCTGTTCAAAGGTCTGCCCTTGATGTCAGTGGGATTAAGCCCTGGCAGTATAATCCTGCATAGTGAAAAAATGTTCCTGCATGATTCAGAACTCTGAAATCTCATTGCTAGGAGTAGAAGGAAGCATGTAGGGGCTGGATTTCAACTGGTATAGATCGGTGTATCTCCTTTGAGGAACTGGCACTCAGCACCTTGCCTGATCATGCTCTTCAATCAGCGATTTTTTTTTCCTGGTAGCATCTGTGCATATCCTTCAGTATTTACCACCTTTGAATACTTGCTCACTAAGTTTAGAATAGCCATTCTAAACTTCTACGAATAGCAGCTGCCCCATTGCCGCTCCAAGTACTGTCTATTCTTAGTGTAGCCAAATTCCCCACAAATTCTTCTAGGGCCTGACTTTCTTTGCTTAAGTGCATGTCACTGACACCATCTCCCTCCAACATTAGTCCTTCTACTGGTCTGTTTGCTATTTCCACTTGCATGATATACATGCTGTAGGCCCAGTTTAATTACTGCTTCTTCACTGGAGCAGAAACACATGTGCTCAGATGGGTGTTCGTGTGCAATTCCACTGGAGTCAATGGAATAAAGCTTAACTTGGTGTGTGTGGGGCCAAGTTCTTTAGGATCTGTAGCTCTTATGGACTGATGTCACTGATTTTCCAACTTAATGTGGATTCTCTATGTCTTTGGTAAGGCTTCTGTTTTCTAGAACTGTTTAAAAACTTAATATTGAAAGTAGAAATGCACATTGGGAGTGACACCAAGTGCTGCAGCTGCAACAGGAGGTTTGGGATGTGCTGTGGGGAAGCACGGTGGACACGCAGCTCCTCAGGAACTTTCCCTCGCAGGTACCCTTTCCGTCACAGGCTGACTTTGCAAAAAGAAGGTGGTGGAAAGGGAACTGGGCAAGTAAGAAGGAAGCAAAGAAGACTGGCCTTTTTATTGCGAGTAAAATTTCCTTTACTGCTGAAAGGTCTTTGAAGCAAAAATACCAGCTTGCTGGGTGGCATCCACAACCTGAATTTAGCTTTAACCATATGGTAGCACCGTGTCAGATTTCTCCCAGCACATACAGCTTCCCACCAAGTGCTTTCCAGGTTCTGAGCATCCCTGCAATATTTCTTCCCCTATCCCTTAGATTTTGGGATACATCACGTTTGTTCCTGCATTTTTTATCTTTTTTTTTTTTTTTACTTTTCTGACATTCTACTTCCTTGATCACCAGCACCGGTATGATCTTGATTTCCTTAAGCATTTCTCTTTCTCCTCTCAGAAATTTATGTCTCTTTCTAGCATCTGTCCCCTCTCCTCTCTGCACACTCAGGCGAAGAATTCATTTCATTTTTTTCCCCCTTAAACAATGCCCTTACTACTTGTGTCAATAAATTACCCATGCCACTTTTAAGAGGCCCTTCTGTCTCCTTCACTGCCCTCTCCTTCTGTATGTACTTTAAAAATGTCTTATTTATCTTAACCCCTGCTGTGATCTTGCTCTGTTCAATTCTCCATCTTTTCCTTTCTTATAATTTTTTACAACATCTTTGCCCTCTGATCTTTACGCTCCACTGCTGGACCCCATATTTTTTAGAGAATTATGTTGTTTTCTTAATTATAATTAATCCCAATCATGGGACTCACTGTAAGCACCTTTTCCAGCACTATTCTTTTTTCAGATTAACAGTATACATTTGTGTTTTCCTGTTTGCTATTCTGCCTTTTCCCCCCCCTTACTTACTAAAACAAAATTAAGAACATCTATTTATTATTTTCTTAGATGTTTTCAGGCTTAATTTTTCTGCTTAGCCCTTAATTGTAGACCTCATTGCATTACAGATACTGTTATTTAGCAGTCTTTCCATTCGTACTTCAATCTGCAAGTCTTTTGAATGGTGCTTTAATGTGCAAATGAGAGTGTGTGATAATAGATTATCTTCTTCCATGCCTCAGATACTGAGAAAGTCTTTTTAAGACTAGAAATGTCCCCCTTTTTCTGTATGCAGTACCTGGAAGAGTAGGACTCTGACCCCACAGGAAAAACTGAAGATGCAACTGGAATGAAAAGACTTATCAGGGATAATGTCTTATCCTCCACATAAGACAGCCAACAGCTTTAAAATGAATCCATCCTTATGTTCTTATACTTTAAAAGGGCAGTGTTATCCAAGGGAGCAGAGAGGGACAGGAAAAAGTGATCTGCCCAGAGTTGCTCAGATCCAGCACTATAATGTAAGTCGGTGGAGTTCAGACAGTTCAGTGATCTGCCCTTTCGACTGCCCCTTTGGGGTAGTAAAGGAACAGTTTATGCAGCCAGTTTTCCAATTGTCTCATCAATTAAGCCTGCCACTTCTCCCTGTATGCTAAGCAAACATCCCTGGCTATCTTTCACAAGTGTACCTAGATGGTTTGTGTTTGCACATGTTTCACACATAATATTTCCCACAGCCGATTGTCACCTGCCTGCCGAGCCTTTACAAGAAGAGTTTTTCTGTGTGAGTTCCTGGTGACACACTTTTACAGATATTGTTTTGATTTTGAGTGTTGCCAAAGGAGGTCTTGCTGCAGCAGGTAAACAGGTTCACATGCTAACTTCTATGACTTCAAATGGACCTTCTTCACAGACTTCCCAGAGAGTGTTGCAGTAATAGACTACGGGTGTCTCTAAAGACCTAGATTTGACATGTAGTTATCTCTTGCCTTACTTCACAAACTCATTGTGCCTTCTACTCTCTGTTTCACTTTCAAAACTGAGGTGTGTTTCTAATACTTAGAAGAGGACACAAACTGCAAAGGATTGAGAGCCTCAGATCCTGAAATAAGGCAAAAGAACATCAAATTTCTTTTCCCAAATTTTCTCAAATTTTACAAATTGCTTGTGAAATACCATTGTGGTGCATAACAGATTAACTGGTTAGCCCTTATGGCAGGGGAATCTGTAGATATTTTATCAGGTTTTAAGTGTGACAGTCTTCTCACAAAAAGATTTATGTATGTTAAATCCCTTAATTTATAGTCAGAAAAGAAATGGCATCCAGAATGAGCACACATGTTTTTGCCCTTTACATTTGAAGAAAACATGACAGAAGATTCCCTAGACTAATTTTAGCTAGACAATTGGTTTCAACATGAGCCTCCCCTGATGTCTTCCAGCAGTGAGTCCTTCTGTGATGTAACTCCTCTTATGCTGCAGCCATGGAGCCCAGACCCAAGGCGAGACAAGGAGCGATGCTACACCAGGCAACAAGCAGCTGCTATTGCTGTCAAAAGCTATACCAGGCAGCTGAAAGCATCGTGGGGGAGAAGAGGCCAAGAATAGTTTTCCCTTACACATTTTTCTTCGATCTCTGCCTCATTGCCGAAGAGAGACTTCTCTTATGTGCCTAATCAGGTGTAAACAATTTCAGAGAGCAGTTGGGTCATTGTTGCTTTCTCCCTGAAGTTTAGGCACACACCCTGATCTGACAGGAGTGTTCCTGTCTCATGTATAAAAAGTTGCTTGTTTAGTGGTTTTTTTTTTGTTTTAGTCTCCTGACTAATAGTGAGGGAAACTTCCCACCCTTGTCCTGAGCATGCTGTCTTAGAACTCTTTTAGCATCCCTGCTAAATTTCCATATGGTTGGAGAGATGCCAAAACTGAATTCAATCTCCCAGAAATCTTTTTTATCCTCTTTTTTTTCATCTGCTTTGTGTTTTCTCCCAGCCCCTTCCCCATTCCTCCACATTAGGCATTAGGTAATTATAGAACAGACTCCATGGTGGGCATCCAGAGGACCATTTTAGATTAAATAAATAATAATTCCCACCCCCAAGAGAGTTTTAAAAATATTAGACATAAAAATCTACGAAGACCTTGCCTTCCTTCCACAGCTTACAATTATTTATCTCTTCAATTCACAGTCAACAGGCTGATGTGACTTTGCAGTTAAGCTGGAAGTAGCTGTAGTTGCTATTTTGTTGGAATAATATCAAATTTCCTTCTATGCTTTGCATAGCTGTCACCCAGTGATATGATAGGTCTATGATTTATTGACCCACTAAAAGCACTTTCACTAACTTGTCATAATAAACTTTACTTAAAACATTAAAACATAAAACATCAGCCAGCAGCTCAAACAGAGATGCCATACAAATACTTTCAAATTTAGTTAAGCTCTGGTGCAAATCCTGGAAACAAAGACCCCAGCATAAGTTTTCTAGGATTTGTCATGCTAGAATCTGTTGTGTTAAGTAACAGGAATTATAAATACAAATGCCTTGAAGTATGAAGCGCTGACAAGAAGCTTGGCTCTATCTCAAACCCTCATCATTTTTGAAGGTCCTGCCGAGACCATGAAGCTGAACCCAGCTGTAGCAATCACGATAGTTTTGAGTTGCCAAAAGTCACTGGGACTTCAGCTCACACAAGCTGGTCTTGGAAGACCTGGCTATTAGGTGTGTCCATGTGACTGTTTGGTTTAGGATCTGTTTTTGTAAAGCCAGGGAGGTTCAGAGGCAGGCAACGGCTGTGATATAGACCATGGCCCAAATCTTACATGACTGTGTTTATCACCTGCTTGGAGATGAGCACATTCAGCTTCTTTTGGCACAGCTGGATTAATTCATGGTCTAGTCAGCTGAGTTGTGTAGTAAGAAACAGTTAATTTAATCTTTCATAGACATCTGTGATGGCCAAGAGGAATTCTCTCTCTAACTGAATGCATGTATTAGTGTTTTTCCAGGACCTCCTGAGTTCTGATGGGAAGATCCATACTGATTCCAGTTCTCTTCAGGGTGAGAGTCCTGTACAGCAGTGACAGGAATACACTGCATCACCCCATAGCAGCAGTGATGGTGTGCTAGAGCAGTTCAGTGTGTTAGCTGGTTTCTCATCTTGTGACAAGGGCTCTAGAGATTGGGCTTCACTGCTCAGCTTTCTCATCAGCTTTCCTGGAAGTTTCCTCAAACATACCAAGCTTAAGAACAACTTGCAAGTTCTTACTTGGCAATATCTCCTTTGTTCCTAATTGATGAGCAGTATTTTTAATTTTGAAAGCCATTAAAACACGCTGAAGTCGAAGACAGAACCTCTTGAAGGAGGAGCTTTACTAAATCCTCAGTATTGTTTTGAAAAATATTAAATAACAGGTTGGCAAGGTTTACTCTGTGTTCCCTTCTCTCACCTTCATAATTGCTTTCTTTCATTTCTTTCTCAATAA
This sequence comes from Manacus candei, assembly GCF_025592945.1. Lineage (NCBI taxonomy): Eukaryota > Metazoa > Chordata > Aves > Passeriformes > Pipridae > Manacus > Manacus candei. The sequence goes on from NW_026138065.1 coordinate 30,898,261, forward strand.
TTTAAGTTAGATCATGCCATAACTGTCTTCAGGACTGAGTATGCAGCTTTATGAATGATCCAGAAGATGTCTAGGGATTACTCTTTTGGACGTAGTAGTCCACAATTCAACCTGTGTCAGGTTTACCGACCCTTTCATGTTATCTGATCCATGGAATTCCATGGAGACTTCCTGAGCCACTTGAAAACTGGCGAGGAAACACTACAAGGAAAGTATGCAGCTAACAAATCAGGAATCCACAAATACTTTTGTCATCGTGAGACTGCTTGAGGCTGGACATACACATGTAAAACAATAGGGATGAAAAAATGACAGATGAGTAGTTGCTAAGCTGGAAATATCAGGAAATAATAAGTTCAGCTTTCTCTTCCAAGAGGGGTGTAAAGACTAAATGTTTTCCATAAGAGTAAAAAGAAAAATGCAGTAAAACTATGTATTTTCTCTCTCCCACATGCAGGCACAGAATGTAATAGCAATAATTGTTTGTATCTGCAGTTATTTTGTACTAGTTAAATGGAAAAGTAGATGGTTTGCTGGAAGTATGTTTGCAATATTCTTGCTTAGGATAATACCAACCAAAGTGGTCATCCCTGGTTTAGTTTGGTCAGTCTGATGCTCTCTTTCCTCATTTACAGGCAACGATCAGCCACCTCTTGCACAGGAATGCTATGGATAAAACCAATTTGCAACCCTGCATGAAATTAATGACATCTCCATTTTGGACAGATGTCCAAACAGATGCTGGGGAGAAGGTGATAGGGATAACTGTGTTCAAAGCCTGATGACAGGAAATATTACCCATGACCTGCTAAAAAGAGGGTTTTCCCCTTCAGTCGGACATGCACACACATTACAAAATATCCTTGGAGGGTCAGTTGTGTGTGCTGTCGGTGTGCACCTACCTCAGGTACTCTGTCCAGCAGCCAAAGTTCTTGTATTGTTTCTGGCTTCCCTGGAGAGAGGTGAAGGGCTGAATGCCCCATAGTTAGACACCAGCTGTTAAGTGGTGGAGTTCTCTAACCTCATGCTCTGTGACCACTACACCTTCCCAGTTGTAGTCCAGTTTCAAACGTTTATCACAAGACCATCAAAGACTCTCCACACTAAAACTAACTTCTTAATTAAGGAGGACCATCAGAAAGACTACTTTTGCCTACTCGCATCTTGTCTCTCTGCATTCAGTCTCTTTCACGGGGCTGAGGTCAGCAGTAGTGTTTTCATAAGAAAGGCATGATTTCACTCAGCCCATGGAACCTAATTAACGTGGAATCTAAAATTCCCACCTGGGAATCTGCTGTGTTGAGATCGTTATGCTTCAGGCTTTCCATGGGCAGGGCATGTGCTGACTTCTGTGGGAGTTTATCCCACGGAAGGAAAAAGATGGGAGGGTGAACATGTTATCAATTCTTACCACAAATATGCGGAGGAATTATTGGAATTTTGCAAATGCCTTAAATTCACTTTTGATAAAGAGAAAAGAATTTTCAGATGAGCAAATAACACAGTCAGTTTTTCCATCTAGCCTCTTTTAAGCCCTAAATTCATATGGAAAGGTAAAGGATAGCTCACAAGTTCTGTTACCTGGGCAGTTGTAATCATGCAGCTTGATTTAACATCATACATCACATTTGTATTTCTATCATGGGGGGAGGAAAAAAAAGAGGTTCAGCAACTTAAATTTAGAAAAATGTTACTGGAAAGATTACATTTTTCTATCAATGGGTGAAAATGAGTTTACTTGTAAAGGATCAGAGGAGCAGTCAGGTGAAATCCTGTCCATCGGACTGAAGATTTTTACGTGGTGCTGGCTCCTTTGGCAAGGCTTCAGGGTCTTACACTTATTCTGCTCCTTGTTTAGCTGTGTTTGGTGAAACTGTAATTGTCACATGCTAATAGAGAGGGGGATGTTGGTTCATTTCCTTCCTTTCGTGGTTTTCGTAGTAGGAGGATACTTGATTTTATAAAATGTAATTGCATTGACTGCTCTTGTTACCAGGATTGATTGTATTGACTTGAGTCGCATGTTGTTATGTTTTCACACTCTTACTTTGAAATATAGTTTTGCTTTTGTATTGGGTATTCCCCCCCCCCCCTGTACTCTGAGATTATTTACAGTACATTTTGAGTTAAGGTTCTTCTGCATTTGATTTATCAACCACTGGAATTGCTCTGAAATGCCGTCAAAAATATTCCTGGTATCTACGTGACAGTAACCACTAGAACCGATTGCTGTTGACCCCAGTCATGTCAACCATCATAACCTTCCCTCAGGTTAGAAGGTTGAAGCTGGGAAACACATTTCAGCTTCTTATTCCTGTGTGTCACGTCCTTATTGCAATCCATTTCAATTGTTCATTAGGGAATTGGGATAGCTGAGAATACCACAGTGAATAAATAATGGCAACTAGATGTCTGTAGAGACTGACGCGACCAGCAAAACGCAGGGGCTGTGCCACTGAGCCATTGAGGTGAAGGGAATTATGAAGATTTCATTTTAGACGTGGTGGTGATGCATAAGTTATTTGTGGAAGTGTGTATTTACTTGGATATGCATGAGAAGTGCGTTTGGGGGGTTAAAGCTGACATTTTTCAGACTGGGGCACTTAGAATTAGGTACTTAACCCCATATATAGGCACGTCAAAGGATGTAGTATGATTTCAAGAGCTGATGAATACTGAAATTATTGAAGTCTGGGAGTACTCAGTATGTCTGAAAATTAGGCTACTTCTATTTAGCTGCTCCAATATGTTGTTTTGGAATATGACTTCCAAAGGCATTTTAGAGAATGTGAGAAAAGGCCATAGCCTCTTTTGAAAACCTTTGCTTTAAGTGTCTGTTTTTAGCCACTTAGGTGGAATTGGAAAAATTATACACACTGTTGTAACTATTCTCTTATTCAAATCAGTGGGGAAATTACCACTGATTTCCGTGGAAGCCAGATTAAGTTGCTAAGTGCATAAAAATCTGACTTCAAAATTTGGTTTGAATTTTAAAAATCATATCCTTTCTTTCTTTTTGAACAGAATTGATGCTGGATTTAAGAAACATTTACCCAAATTCCTTGCAAAGGGAATATATAAAAGCCATTTATGCAGTTCCTCAGCAAAAAAATGCTTTAGTAAAAATAGTTGAGAGTTTTTTCTTTTGTATAGGTTCTGATTTTTCTTTCTTTACATTACTTTTCACCCTTTCTGCCACCTGTGTTCTGTAACACTTTGAATTCCAACTCTAAGTTGATGTGTTTGCAAAGACTTTGAGAAGAGATCTGAAATACCTGAGAAGGAGCTGCTAATAGCCTCAAAGACCAGATTAGAGGACATACACATACCGCCTGTGTAGTATTAGGTCTCAAGTAAAGTCTTGTTTAAAGTAAAATACCAACTGTCTTTTGAAATGCCATCATTCCCCAAAGTCCTGTTACAGAGCCCTAAATCCTGAATACAGTATCTCTACATCTACAGGCAAAGGACAAAGGGTCAAAGACATAGTTTCTCCTTATTTAAGATTCCTCTTTCATTTTATTACAGGACCCTGGGGTAGACTCTCTCTTCAAGTCCAGTCTTCACCAATCACATGCTAATAACCTCAGCTGAAAGAGGGCTCTACCCTAATGTCATTATACTCCCAAGCAATGATTGATTGTGTTATAGTATGTTTTTGAAACCTAATTACTGTCTCAGTTTCTATTTGAGCTCATTAATCTTCTAGCCTGTAAATAAGTAAAATTGACTAAATAACTGAATTTCTTTAATGATGGGTTCAAGTTATCTTTATACCTACTGTTTGTATTAACCTTTTTCTTGCCAGAAGTGATTTTTTTTTTCTTAGTGTTTTTTTTTTTTTAGTTTTCACAAGCTTGCATGGCTGACAATGCACCTGTTTCAAACACCTCACTGAATGCATCACTGGTACTGAACAGACAGACCCAGCCTGGCTCCAGCCTCCCCATCCTCCTCAAGCCAGAGGGCTGCTTTTAGGGTCCCACAAGAAGCAGTCCTCCCTACAGCTGTAGTCTTGCAGAAATCATCTGGGAAACTGATGGGAAAGAACAGAACCAGCTTTCTATTTCCCTTAAGAATCACATAAAAGAGGAGAGGAATTCTTCAGAAAACTGTTTTTTCTCTACCCTCTGTATTGAAGTCATGGGCCTTGGGACTGATCAGCAACCTCCATCTTTTCTGGGCATCCTCATGATGCTGGATGCCTGTAGCTGTGACTGGCTAAGAGACAGTCCTGGGGGGCAGCAGCAAGACCCAGCAGCCTGTTGTTTGAGAAACCATGCCTAGACTTTGTCTAGGACCTTTGCCATGTGTTCTGCCAAAAAGCATCACCAAGTCCTTGAGGCAACTTTTCCCTGAGTGTTCAAGCCTTCAGTATGTTTGACCATAGTGACTTGAGAGGACAGTGTTCTCTGCAGTCCTTTTTTCTTACAAGAGCCTCATCTGCTGGATCCTTGCCACTGCTGACAAATAAATGAAGGCTCTGGCAATATCCAGACTAAGCTTGTGGAACAAATTTCCAGGAAAAACAAGCATGACCACTAGCTTCAGCACAAGCAGAAACATATGGCAACTTCATCTCCTCGTTTTGGTTCCCTCCAGTAAACTGATTGAATCTACAGATATGTGCACCTATTTAAATTCTCTTTCCATGAGATGCCAGTCAGGAAGCAAGGAAACGGTGATTGATTATTTTCATTTATTGGGAAACACTTAGATAGCGTGGACAACGGGGACTTTATAAGCACCCAGGTGGACAGGACATCTCAAAGGCTTGTCGCGCTTGCCAGATGTGTTAGCTGTGACTTCAGGCCCTGGTGAGAGACTTCAATTTGATCTGTGTCTTGCCAAAGTACTTAAGCATATGCTTATCTCTGGATATATGAATAGTCCCTTGAGAATGCCCGTGTGCTTAAACTTCGGCATGCATTTAAGTGCTTTGCTGGAGCAGGCTCCTAAGTCTTTCTGGGGATAATTAAGTCATGCCGAAAGCTATTTTACTGCCACATTTTCTTTCTGGTTCACAGGATGAGAAAATCCATTTTCATCAAAATACCAAGTGGATCATTTTTAACCTGATTATTTGTTAAAGGATTCGTGTCATTAAAGTGAACTTCTTTGCTCCTTCCTTCCATTCAATGGGTGCCTGTATTTTTAATACATCCACTTCTATTGCTTAGCAATGAGCTATGCTGTAATGGAGCCAACCTCTACTTATATACCTGGTAGTGCTAATGAAAGGTGGCGACCTTTGGCCACTCCTTCAGTAATGAACCTCTCTACAGTAGGACCAGATGGTGCTTTCACTTCCAAGGGTGCAACATTACTGAGGTTATGCAGGTGCAAGTGTATTTCTGGAAAGGTTTCCTGCCTGGGGGAGTGACGCAGTGGGATTGGTAGCCAGAGGCAGAAAATAGCCTTTGGGGGACAAATGTAAAAGAAACATACTCATGGCAAATGGGTTTTGTGCAGCTGGTATTATGCAGCACAGACTAGATGGTCACAGCCTTAATGCTCCTCTGTGTGCTTTAGGTAGGAGGTTGTACGGATTTGTGGTTTGTGGGCAAAGGAGTTTGCTTGTTCACTGCTTAGAAATATAAGAATAAAAAAATCTCACCAGGTCAGTAGGACCATGCATTTGGGATTTTCTATATGACCCCAATGAAGGGAAGGATTAAGGGAAGGGACAGGGAAAACTCTGTGTCTAGAATCTGAAAAGGAGAGTTGGTCCAACCTTGGACTGAACAACCTGCTTTTCACAGATGTGGCCAAAGGCATTGGAATCAATGTCCAAAGCACAAAGTGGGTGAAAGGAGGGGAGTGACAAGTTTGGCTGCATCTTTGGGCATTCCCATGTTGGGGTGGTTCAGCCTCAAGACTCCTGATAAAAACAAGTGTGTTCCGCTTCATTTCCTGTTTTGGAAAATGGGGGTTGAATGCTAAAAGGCTAATTGCACATTGTTTTTAAAAATTAGTTTGATAATTCATCATATTGTAATTAAACTAATTAGAACACTATTCATTTCCAACCACCTTAATTAGACCTCAACTTGGCAGGGAGCCCGTGAGACCAAAATGTTGCAATTTGTTAAACAATCTAAAATCTTTGATAACAAATGACTGTATTCAGTTACATTTTAGTTAATAAGATTTATATATTAATCTAGTTATACTTTGTTCCCTCAGAATTTGGCAGAGCTTGCAGGTCTTCTGATCCCTCTACGAAATTCCTGAAGTCTGAGTTAAAATAACTGGAAAATTTTCCCAATCTGACAGAGACTATGCTGATTTTTGCTCTGTAGCAAGCATTCATAAGGCTGTAGTGATTTTTCTGCTTTATTATTATTTTTTTTTTATTTTCCCCTTTTTATAATTGAGTAAACAGCTTTCAAAATAATATAGCAAGTTTTTAGAGGAGATGCAGACCAGGGCTGCAGGCTGGGAGGGTGTTGGGGTGTCCGGCTGTCCGTGGGTTTGCTTTTGGGGGCGCTGTTGGATCAGGCTGGGCTTGTTCACCCGCACGGCACAGCAGACTCCGCTGGTACCCTCTTTGGACTTGCGGCCCTCGTCACTGTGACAAACGCTTGAGGAGGGCATGAGCTGGCACCCCAAACTCACACGAGAGGTGGAGGACTTCCGTGGTGTTTGGTTCATCAGTGGTGAATTTCCCAGCCTGCCCTCTTTGACAGCATAATGAAGTGATAATTACCTAAATGAATAAATGTTGATGGCTGAGATAAATATCCACATTCCCTTAATCTATTTTCCTCTGAAATTGCTAAAGGAAATTTGGCTTTAATGGGAGGTATATGTCAATTTTTACAAATGATTGTAAATCTGTTTAGAGAGAACTTAGATGAGTCAGTCTCTGTTTCAACAGTAAAAGTTATTGATGTATGAAGGCATAAGATGGACCAAAAAAAATGAACGAGATATTGTAATAATTATGTTTCTCAGTGTCACTACCTTTTGCAACATCTGGTTTGTTTCTGTTCTTTCCACATCCTGCAGATGTTGCTGAACACATGAAAAACACTGACAGGAGAATATTTTAACCAAGAAGCAATTTCAGTGAATATTATAAAAGGGTATCCTCTTAACTCTCCAGAAGTTGAGTAAGCAAAGACTTCTCGTTTCATTGCTAGTAAAGATCAGACCAATAAGCAAATGGGCCAGGGGCCCTCTAAAAGTGTCAGGAATAATCTGTTGTGGATGAAATAGAAAAGTAACACTCTGGTAACAGTATGAAATAATAAATCCAGATTGAGTCTTATTCTGACACCCTTCCTGAGCCTTAGTCCTTAAATAGTCTTCCTAATATTAGAGGTTTGCACTCAAGCTGCTGATGTGGGATTTCCTTCCTTGCCCATCCCTGGTTCATATGGCAGAGAAAAGGAAGATTAAGGAAACATGAAAAGCCTATACACAAATAATTTTTATACTATGTTTTGGGGTTGTGTACCTTACTGATGGGTCAGGTTTTGAATTCTCTCTGCTCATCTACATCACCAGCACATGTGCCAATGTGCTGGACAGTGAGTTGTCCAGACAACAGGGCACAGGACAGTGCCTGTGATGACTGAGGGATGCACAGTATCCTATTGCAGTAGGGGTAGGAAGGGAAGCCTGTTCTGTGCTTTACTTTTACTGCAGCAAATCTGTTTGCTACAGCTGTCCTTGGCTCTTAAATAGTCCTAAAATGGTTAGTTTGCCTGAGGCTGCTGACTGGTTTTCCATCCTGATGACCTGAGACATCACCTGGTTTCTCTCTTGATTCATTTTTCCATGGGTCTAGTCACCTTTCTGAGCACTGGGAAATCTTCTGACAGAGGTTGAAGGCATGGAAGTTGCAAACCATCATCATCTAGCAACAGAGTGGGTTTCTTCCACGGCCTTGGTTAGAGCAGCTCCCAGGGTTCAAGAGACAGCAATGCAGCTACTACTGTAGCCCCAGTCACTTCAATGGGGTCTCCTGCAGTGTATTTGTACTGCACAAATGGGTCTGCACAGAAGCCTGGAGCTCTCCCAGAGGTAACTCATTATTTTCTATCACAGATGTCAGATTTGGGAGAAAACTTCCTCCTTTTGCTACCTCCTCAGAAATATCTATGGCAAAGGAGAAATCTTGAGAGCACAGAAATTAATAGTAAATTCCCACTGGTTTCTCAGTGGCTTGGGCTTGACCTCAGATATTGCATTCTGAAATGAGAAAGACAGAGAGTGATGAAAAGGGTGACTGAAACAGTCCTTGTCTGAACAAGTGCAGAAGCAAAAAAGTGATCTGAAATGAGTGAGAGAAGATGGGAATCTGAAAAAGACTGAGGAAGGAAAAGGCTACTATATGTAATAGCCATTTGTCAGGGAAAAATAGGACATTATGAAGGAGATACTGGAAAAGCTCTGTTGTGACTTAGCAAGTGACAGGACAGGAGTGGGCAGGCTGCAGAAAATGCATGCAATTTGCCTCGACCACCGGTGGGTTACCCCCAACTCATTGCAGAATAATTCAGAGATGAATTTAAAATCTTGTACCTGGAAGATAGGCTGAGTGCCTGAAATGGACTACAGCTGTCCTTGCTTCCACAGAAATCTTCTTCAAAGTCTTTTCCTTTTATGCAGATGAGCATAAATTAATGGTTGTTTTTCAGCAAAGAAGCAGCGGTAGATGGGAAGGTGCATAAACAGGTGCATCATTTCTCTCCTCCCCTCTCGAGCAGCTCATTTTAATATACACCAGTTATTGCCATGCATAATAATGAACATCTGTCAAATGATTTCCAGAGTGTGTGAAAATCCACCTACAGAGCTACAAAGCAGGCGAGCGGCGTGGTAGCTGTGCTGCTCCCTGTATTGCCGGTGGAAGCTTCTCCAAGTTGAAACCTCTCCAGTTCACACTCTACTTCAGACCTGTATTTTCTAGTCAAATGTGTTATTTCACTGCACAAAGCATTAAGGAGACTCCAGTGACCACTAGTGTCCCTGATGTAATTCCACAGAAATCTCTGACTCCCCTTGAGTCCAAGGCCCTGGAGAGCCCCAGTTCCTGGGGTGATGGCATCCTGCCAGGAAAGAATGAGGTCCCCTGGGTCAAATTCTCCCCCCAGATAGAGCCATTGCAACCCTAATAAAGGAAATGAGGTTGCCAGGGTGTGGTTGGAGACAGAATTTGGCCATATTTGAAGTGTGTGGAGTGACTCCAGGATGAGATCAAGAATTGGCCTCTGCCCCCAGCCTCCCATTCAATATTAGTTCTTTATAAAGCAGCATACATTGCCTCACGCTTGCATTTCTGTAGCAGAGGCCGGGTCCAAAGCCGTCTAAAGACATTTAGAGTTTTCCTTTTGGAGGCTAGATCAAGTTACTAGACAAGACACACCATCCAACTGCAATAAACTTGTTCCTTAGATGTATTTTTGTTCAGACAAATCTCAGACTTAATGCTCACAGCTGAATTTGAAAATTCCTTTTTGCTTTTACTTTTCTCCATCAAGAAGTAAAAAGGAGATACAAAAAATACCCCTAAAAGAAAACCCAGCACTCAGCTCTGAGAGCCTGTATTTGGTTGGTGATGCTTTACAGAGGTCACAGGGATTAATGAAAAACACAATTAGAACAACATCAAGCTGGGGCCCCCAGTTTGGCACTGAAGGATCCCGTTTGGGTATATCATATTGCATTATGTGATGTAAGAATGTGGGCTAGTGTAATCAAAATGTAACTGCAATCCTTACCAAAAACACCTGTTTAACCTCAGCTAACCCGGGAAGAGAACTTTAGACTTTTTTTTCCTTACTTGAGCATCAGCAGCATAGTGGTGAAAGCACAATAATGAAGCTTCTGTTTGAAGGTCCTGGAAATGGAAGTATTCAGAGCTTGTGCCCAGTCTGTCCCAAAATCTATTTTATATTCCTTAGTTATGTGATTACTTAGTTGTGTGCTTGGGAAGATTGCTGAAGTGAGGGAAATGGGGCCTGAAGATGGAAATATTTCATCTGTGATTTGATAAACTGTGGCTAGTGGCAACATGAGCTGCTTCTGGCCTAAGAACAGAGGTCTGTAAGGTACCAAGAACCCCAGCTTATGGAGGTAGTGAGGCCTTTTGGCACTTCTTGAGGAAAAATTTGTTTGAAAATGGAGTGATGAATAATGGTCAGAGCTCAGAACCCAGATCTGAGTTGAAAATGCCAATTTTATAATTTGACCAGTGAACCCTTGGAATCATTTCCTTGGTGATAAATGCTGAGTAGCTGCCAAGGCAGAGTGGCTCAGCATCAAGGAAGAAATGTCCTGATGGTTCAGGTATCAATGTGAGATTGGAGAGAAAAAATTCTCCTCTATTCTGCCGCGAACTTTTTTTCTTTGTGAGATTGGGTAAATTATTACTTCACCTGATTTTAGCTGTCCAGAGTTCAGTTTTCAGTTCAAGTCAGTCTCTGAAATTCCTTCTTTCTTCAGTGATTCATCCTGTTATTGCAGTCCCTTGAGTATGGGATGATTTATGTTCTGAAGACATTTCTCTAACAGTTGCAGCACATATAACTACCTGAGATGCTGAGCTTTTAGTTAGCGAGGACGAGGTGAGATGACTCACATCTTTATCCATGACACCCCAGCTGATTGCTTCTGTAGAGCAAGGACACCCACCCTTCCTTGTTTCACCAGTGTAACTACTTGTAAGAATAAATATATTAAATTTGAAAAGGAGCACCTTTCAAAGAGCCTACATAAGGAAAATATTTCAGGAGTCAGTGGAAGCAATCACTTTGTTTTTCATGATGCCTAAAGAAGGCTGAAAAGCCACCACAGATCCTTCCTTACCCGCTTTTGCCATGCTGTGCTGATAAATTTAGGCTTCTCAGTGCCTTATATAAGATCAGGAGTACTCAAGGAGATTTCAGGTGTCGGAGTGTCAACCTAAGAGCTCCAGTGCAGGATGCAGGTGGCTCAGAGAAGACACATGGACCTGCAACTGAGGTTACACCCCAAGCTGGTGATAAATCAACAAGTTTTATTGACTCCAGCAGAGCTATTGCCTTTTTTCCACTCCAAAGGGTCTAGTGGATATATGGTACTTTTACACTTCCAAACAGAATCCTGAGTGAAGTGTCAGAGCTGCTGCAAGATAAAGGTATAGTTTTGGAAAGGTGGTCATTGATGGCAAGCAAATAAGGGATTTCTGAGACAACGTCAGACAAGTGAGAGACCCGGGCTGTGTGTTTTAAATATTTGAGGAAGTTCTGGTGAAAAGGCTCAGAGCTGAAAGGTCGCACACAAATCTGTCATGAGGGGCAGCAAACCCCAGTGTGCCAAAATCCTTGGTTTGTCATACCCCAGTTCTGATGGATGACCTGTTGAGGTAGTTTCTGCTTAAATACATTAAGAGACCTTGTACAGGATAGGGTAGAAAATAAAACGAACATAAACCAAATGAACAAAATACTTATATCCCCATTGCAACAGCAAACCATACCATAGGGTACTGTATGGCATGTTCTGACTTTGCTACAGCCCAGAGCCATTCTGTGGAGAGTCTGTGCATTGCCTGTCTGTACTGTGATTGATTTAACCAGCACTACATAAATCACTTGTTCCCATAGGTGTTAAAATACCAATATTTTTTTTATCAGTTTATCAATTTATTTATTTATTTATTTATTTATTTAAAATCAAAGTAGGGTGAAACAACCTCCCATGCTTTGCTGATGTCTTGTTTCAGGGACTGGTTTGTCTTGAGACATGGGCTTGTCAAGGCAAATACTTGTCATTGGCCTAAATACCTTAATGAATATCAGGGAATCAAGCATATTAGGGAATAATCTTGCAAGAGGTATAAGAGCACAAGTTCCAGCTGACCCCTCCTGCCCCTTTCCTCAGCCCACAAAACCTGGAGGGATTAGTTACATTTTGAAACAGATGCCCCTATAATTAGGGAGGAAGAAACATGACTGACTGTTTGAAAAAGACACTTTTGGGTAACATAGCAGCAGACCCACAGATCCATGACAGAAGTGCAGTCTGACAAAACAGCTTAAGGTCTCAACTTGCTGCTCCTCTTCCATGAAGGCAGTTTGTATCAATGAAGATGCCCCATAGTCCTTTAGTCCAGAAAGGTTCAGACACGGGAGGGCCTGTGGAAATTTACAGCAGCCGAAAAGCCCAGGACTGAAATTTCTTTAATCTGATCAGACTTGTTCTAACCCCGAGACATAAATATCCAGCACATTACACCTTTGATTTACTATTATGCATGTATCAGAGCAACAGTGGTCCTTTTGAATTATGCATTCTCTTAACAGAACATTAAACCTTATGGGGAGATGGAGTAGCCCAACACATAGCTATTATCCTGACAGAGGGGAGGGTGAGATCAAGAGTAATGCTCCCAAGCTACAGAAACTCTGAGTTTTTGTTGGATTGCTTGAATGAGCATTATAAATAGCACTTTGTTCCTTCTTGTTAATAAATAGTGTTTAGATTGCTCACAAGAAACCTGATAGATGGATCATCAAGAGAAACAGGAGGGATTATTATTAGGCATAAAAGAAGAACAACATCACTAAGTCCTGAAACTCGCCCTGAAAGTGCTACAGCCATGCAGCAGGACTGTGCCTGGGCTGCTGAGAACAAAGCATATCTTTTAATAACTTGAAAATCCATTTGGTTCTTCATATCAAGTCGTGACCAAAAGTTACTACAGTACTATAGGAAATCAAGTTTGATTTTGTAATATAGTCAAATGAGTACTTTGGAGTGCCATGTCTAAGATCAATAAGGAAGCAGTAACTACATTTGCTGTCATATGATGATATTGATGTAAAAACAAAATGGTCAAAATTATAAAATCAATTTCATAATTTAATCAGAAATGTTTATTGATACTATTAAAGCTGAATTCAATAGCTCCTGATATGCAGTTAATTTCTTACCTGTCAGAAAAACATATTGAAATGTTCTTTCTTTTAAATGCTTGGAGTTAATTCATTGAAAAAAAACCCCAGCAACAACCTGTGGCTGAAATGGGCAGAGAATGGTTTTAGATGGGGAGATGGGCAGAGCTTTTCTAGTGGTTTATACGGAATGTTTTAAGCTTTGCAGAGCACTTGTGTTTCATGTGTGCATACACACGTGTGTATAATGTAACCTTGGCAATAACAGTGTGAGGAACTGCATTGTCACAGTAGGAATCCTGGCCCTGGTGAAGGCAGTGGGAACTTCACAGCCAAATTCAGCTGAGCCAGGACTGGCTGTTGGATAAAAGATTGACATTTACCTCCTAGTCCAGGACTGCATGTGGGCAGGAGATCTGAAGTGGTGGTTCTAGGCTGCATTGTCTTCCTGCACTGTATAATCCTGGGTTTGCCCAGCTAGTCCTCTGTGGTAGGTGCTTAGGATGGAATTGAATGCAGATTTAAGGAACAAAAAAAAAAAAGATTGGGTTTGCCTTTGTTCCTGTGCCACAGCCTAGCCAAGACTGGGCTAAATCCTACAATCTGGTGCGTGCTGCAAAGGCAGTGAAGCAGGCAGAGAGGGCCACAGAGCAGGTCAGCAGTGTGTGGGGTCAAAATTCACAGGTGGGAGTAACTGTATAGGTGGAAGAAAGGAAAAGGCAGATTGAAGGTTGCTAGGTATGGATTATATTTACCATGTGGATATGAAATGTTTTGTTATGGGCCTTTCTCTTCATGATGCTCTCATGAAGGAATCTTTGAGCACACAGGGTGAAGGTATCACAGGGGCTAGGAAAAACATAACCTCACTGTAGAAATCAGGGGGTCACCACTGAGGTAGTTCTTTGGGTATAAAAGGAAAAAGGGAATTTAAAAAAAGCAATTGAGGTTTCTGTGTGATTGGAATTGACTGACTTAGAGAAGGTTTCACGGACTGCATGGGCCTAAGAGCTGGAGAAAGGATAGTTGAGACTGCCTAATTCTCTGTAGACTGTATGCCTAATAGAAAAAACCCATTAATCTCAGGCAGCAATACTGAAAATGTTCTTCATTACTGAGCAGAAACTGAGCTGACCCCTGGATGGGTTATTTTATTGTATTTTTTTTTTCCACCTGGTACTTCTGGTTTTTAAATACTAAATTTCAAAGGAGGCCATCTGATGAGAATGTTCTCGGTTAGAGGATTTTTGCACTCTAAAGAAATTACTTTCTTTTGTACTCTGTGTAATAGGTAGACCATAACATCTGTTTAGGTCCTTTCTCTCTATTAAGATATATGAGAGTACAGGTCTTGCATGGGAGCATATATTTGAAATTGATCAATATAAATTATTGATGGAGTAATTTATTTTCATTTTTATTTTTACATTACTAGTCAAAGCTTAGTACTTCTTTTAGGGCAGTGCAAAAAAAATTTATGTTAAGATTTCCTTATTGTGATGGAAAGATATATTTCCATTCCTTGTAGTGACTCTGAGTGATGTGCATTTGTCACATAGCAGGAACAGACCTAGGTATGCACAGATTCATTTATACTAAGATTTGTGTTCCTCATGATCTTAAATCCTGCATGAAGCTACTTTTAGTAGGCTAGAAACAAGTTCATTCCATGTCTCTAGGCAGCCTGAAAACAAAGCATACTGGTAACCATGCCTGACTGTGGCTTTCAAGGCTCTCTGTAAAGATGGAGACCAGATTTTGTAACTGGCACAACTCAGTGTGGAGAACCAAAATTATTTATAGGAGGCGATTTTTTGGCAGATAAAATGTTGCTCTGGGTACTCCTAAATTCAGGCTTAACACTTAACTCTGCTACAAGTCCATAACCTCCAGAAGGTAGCTGAAATGTGGGAGTAGGTTTAGATTAGATATTCAGAAGAAATTATTTACTGTGAGGGTGGTGAGGCACTAAAACAGAGAAACTGTGGATGCCCCATCCCTGGAAGTGTTCAAAGCCAAACTGGATGCATCTCTGAGCAACCAGGTCCCTGCCCATGGCAGTGGAGTTGTAACTAGATAAGCTTAAAGTCTCTTCCATCTCAATCCATTCTGTGATTCCATGAAACTGCCTGTCCATCAGATATGAATCTTAGCACAGATACTCTGCACAGTGTTTGTGAAAGAGAGGGCCTTATCACACGTATAAGTCTTTCCTTTTTTCTTTTTGTAGAGTAGCAGGGACGCTTTGGAAAGCCAACAAGGAAGTTCTCTGCTAACATCTTTCCTTTTAATATATTTATCAGTATGGAATCAAACAATCTTTTCTCCTTCCTACCCTAGAAAATGATAGTAGCAAGCCTGAGCAACCTACTTGTTTCAAGGTTTGTGGAGTAAGGGGTTTTTAATGTGACAGGTAAGAAGATAGATGAGGCATTTTTCAAAGTGGAAGCGAATTTAAGCCACTAAATCACACACACAGAGCAAGAGTTCCTTTCTCTAACATTTCCAGAAACTCCTCAATGTCCTTGAAATGTGACCCCAGAATCTGATATCATGATTTCTTTTTCTCTGTAGAATTATATGAAGGATTTATATTCAGCTGGGTGAGTGACACCACTCCTTGAGAACGTAGGCTTGTTCTCCTTGATTTGCACAGGTTTGTTTTACCAGACTTGAGCCTTTTAAAACCGTGTGTCCAAGTCTGCTCTGTGGAAGGGCCTGTTCACTCTTCAGCTAATGGAGAAAAACAAGAACTGCCAGAAGGTTTATTCCTCCTCTGACAGCTATTGCAGGATGGGATGAACCATCCCTAGAAAGCTCTCTCCATCACGGAAGGAGTTTAGAGGATGAGATTAGACACAATTCTGACTTTCACGTGGTTACAGGAGAACCAAGTGACCAAAGATTTTGTATGTATGCAAATCCCAAAATGTTGTAAGCTGGCAATAAATGAACCACAAAGTTCAGAAGATTTTTATACCTATTAAAATGGGATTGTCTGCCTCAGTGTTTAAGGCTTTTCTATGAGATTTAACTGAGGGAGTGCAACCAATTAGTTAAAGATTAGACTGTGGACTAAACAGGGCTGAGATCTTTTCCTTGCTCTGATGTTGTTTGTCTGAGTGCTAATTGCTTGTCTATATTTTATTTTTCGTTCAGCACAAATAATTATGATAATGTGTAAATCATAATGGTCTTCTGTAATGGAATTCAGGAAAGATTATTGACTGCTATGCTATTTTTGGATTGAACTACACTTGAGAAATAGGAATGACAAGATTTGTTTTCATAAGACAAGTAGTCGAGCCTTTGATAGCTGATTTGGAATATTTGTCTGTACAACACACATCAGTAAAATAATTTGTATCCAGTTTGTAGCTGAGAAACTGGCATATTTTATGGCTGATATAACTGATTTAGAAACTAACTTACCAGATTGTCCAACATACAGTAGAGAGGAATGGGGCTGCTGAACTGTGCCAAAGTGGGGGAAGGATGGAGACTTATTCTTGGAAATGTTCTGATGTTTTGGAGAAGCATTTAGGGAAGCCACAGGAATGCCAGGATTAAGAGCCTGAATGCAGAATAAAGCTTAAGGAGAGGGTGATGGATTGCTTAGTTCTTTTATTAAGACCTCATACTGTGCTGTATTTAGTATAGGTTACCATCATTCCCAAAATTTGCAGTCATATTTGAGAAAGGACAGAATGAAAAGTGTTGTGAGATGAAACTAAGTTTAAAAGAATATGAAGATTGACTAAAAATTTTAGTCTTATAAAGCAATAGTGTAAGTTTATTTATAAGATATAAAAGATCTTAAATCATATACCCAAGTCTACACTTCTATCATGGTGTCATAAAGCCCATAAAAACTTGTGGTTCTTTGTCTAGCATGAAAATGCAGTGCTGATGCATTATGCTGTGAAATGTGGTAGACTGAGGTCATGGAGATATTATCAGATCTTTCATCACCATGCATCCAGGCAAATAAAATGTGAAAATCAGTTTTCAAAGCCCAAATCTCTAAAATGTCACAATGAGTTTTAAAGCTTGAAATTGCAGCTCTTAGTGAAATGCCTTGTGGTGCACTGTTAACATTTGTTAGATGGCGGCAGAAAGGCTACTTAGAGCAATGAGGATGACTTTTTATTTGTTTTCATCTTCCATTAGTCTATGACAAAATATGAAATTTGCCATTTAACCATAACTACCCCATTAGATCTGTTGTTTCTTCCTGCAGTTCATGTGGAATTCTGAATTCAGAGTGATGGCCATCTGGGTGACAGTTCTTGGCCTAAACCAGATGACAGAAATGCACCAAAGGAAAAGCACATATGTGACTAGAAAGCATAAACATTATAAGTTTGGTCAGTGAGAAATTTAGTGATGTCAAAACATTGTACTGAATATGCTGTATGACCAAACGAGATAGACTGGAACACACCAAAACCTAATCAATTCAATAGCACCTGTGGGGGGAAAAAAACCCCAAAACAACAAATCACTTTATAACTTTATAATGGGGGAAAGCCAGGATATGTAAATAGACAGAAGAATGTTTAGTGTCACAATATGACTTGGGAGTGGTGCTAAAGCTTAATCAGCCATAGAGTTTGCAAACTTTCCCACAGCTAAATTGGTGGCCAAGCCTAAAACAATTCAGGAATTGAGATGAGAAAAATTTGCGGATATGTATGTGGCTTGTCTCTCCCTTTCTAAAACTAGAAAAAAATCAAGATGAAAATTTGTCAGGGAAGTCCTGCAACTTTTTTTGAAGAGCTAAAGAAAATGGCAAAAATATTTTGGTAGTGTGTTCAGTTTCTGGATCTGTAATATTAGAAGACCTTACAGAAAAAATATTAATGCAAGATTAGTCTGTCAGCCTTGACCCCAAAAGAAAAAAGAGGAGATCTGGTTCAAAAGATTAGCTTCAATTTGGGGTTGGCTTTTGAATTTCTGGGGAGATTTTCCTCATCTAACATAAATTAAACACCTGGGAATTCATTGTCTTTAACATAATGCTATAGGCTCTGTCTGTAGTTGGCAGGGGAGAAATGCTCACTTTCACGGAATGATGAATCCGTATTGTCCTTGACAGTTATTTTAGGATGGGCTCTGTCATACCTTGAAGATAGTTATCCCTCTCTGGGATAAAGACAGCTTTGATAAGCAGCCTAGACCTAACATACCAAAGTTTTTGATGGTTCATGTGGATGCTGTGTGTCCGCCTGCAGTGACTCTAAGCCCATCTCTGATTCAACACATCTGCTTTTAATAATCCAAAGTAAAAAGAAAAAACTCTCCCCTTCTTAAGTGTTCATATTAATTAGGTGTGAAAAATTACTTTTTGGATCAGTTCACTAGCACTTCAAGGTTGTTTAACCACCTCTGAATGACCTAAGTTGTAATAACCGTGATAGAGCAAGTGGGAAGAGGGAAACAGAAGTACCACTTTGTTGAAGAACAGGATGAAAACAGTTCCTTCTCCCTTGGTTTAATATTTGCTTTTGTTCATCCCTTGAACTTGAAAATTTCATCAAACAATCTGTCAGCACCTGTATGGTGAACAGAGCCCTTTAGCAGGAACAGTGAAAGGAAGCCATCAGTGGTTGGTCCTGCTCATAATTTAAAGCATATCATTCAATCTGCTTACATGGGTAGGACTTCTCTTAGTAGTGACTGAATGCATGTGTGTCTGAGAAAGGGCTTTTGGCTCCCTAGTAACCCAGCAGAAAACAGCCATATGCAGGTGGCCTGAGTTCTGGCTGTGTCTCCTTTATCTGATCAGTGCAGAAAAACAACTCGGATATATGTAAGGTCTTAAGCAGGGAGCTGCCTGGAGATAATTAATAGGAAACAGGATGTAAAATAGTGAATTAGAAGAGATTTCTGGCAATAAGGAGCAGTTCTGACCAGGAACACGTTGAGAATCGTGTTTCAGAAATAAATTGTGAAAAAAAATGAAAGGTACTGGAGGTGTTAACCTGCACTCAGTACTTTCTTGGATGCCTCCAAAAGATGAGTTTAGTCCAGATACTTGATTCAAAGGAGTGACGGCACCATCACAGTGTGGAGAATCCTACAAATAGACCATATGTCTGCCAGTACTTCAGGTACTGAAAATTTGTTTTGCAGACACTTTTTAAACCTATGACATTGTGGGTCTGTTTTGGTGAAGTATTTCCAAGACATTATTACAATAAATAATTGTAATTGAAAAACCAGTTCACTGACTGGGGGTGGGGGATAGGTTGTGTACTGTTTCTTTCTCTGGTGTTTCTGTGTCTAAATACCAGAAATCATAATACATTTCAGCAAGATAGCCAAGTGATTTTGCTTGCTGAGCTTTTCTCTTGCTAGGGGAGTCTTTAGGATGACATTCTATTTCTTTTGCTTGGCATATTAACAGTGTTTTGTTCCTCGAAGGGTATTCAAATCTTCTGGTAATGCTAAACTCCTCTTTTTCTGATTCTAAGATACTAGTTTTCTGGTTAAAGAATTTACAATTGTCACAGAAACAGGAGATGCAGGCAAAGCAAATGCTTTGATTCAACGTGGACTTTAGGATCTTTGGAATAAAAGTCACCCAAATGACTAAATCAACTAATCTAGTCCTCTACCCAGAGCAGGGTTGATTTCATCTCTCTGGGTAGATGCTTGTTGAACTTGTTCTTACAAATCCCTAGTGCTGAAAACATCATGCACTGTTCTTCTCAGGCAATCTAATTCAATTCTGCACTCTAAGGATCAAAAAAATTGTTGCTAGTGTCTGACCTGAATCTCTCAGATGTTGGTTTATGCCTATAGCTTGTAGCTTATCCAACTTGGATATAAAAAAACAGATTATGCTTTTTTTTTCTTTTTTTTTTTTTTCTACAAGTCCTTTGATTCACAAGATGGTCTTAATTCCTTTTTCTGCTCGTGACTATTTGAATTCTCTTTGTCCAAAGTCAGACCACCTCTCCTATGAAGGCAGACTGAAAGAGTCAGGATTTTCCAGCTTGGAGAAGGCTCCAGGGAGACCTTAGACCCTTCCAGTACCTCAAGTGGCTACAAAAGAGCTGGAGAGGGACTTTCGACAAGGACATGACTTGATTGATATGACAAAGGGGAATGGTTTTAAACTGTAAAAGGGTAGGTTTGGATTAGATATTAGGAAGAAATTCTTGACTGTGAGGGTGATGAGACACTGGAACAGGTTGCCCAGAGAAGCTGTGGATACCCCATCCCTGGAAGTGTCCAAGGCCAGGTTGGATGGGGCTTGGAGCAACATGGTCTAATGGAAGGTGTCCCTGCCCACAGCAGGGATATTGGAACTAGATGAATTTTAATGTCCCTTTCAATTCAAACCATTTCATGATTCTATTAATTCACTATTAGATACTCAGTGTCAAAGATGTTGAACCTCATTCATCCATGGCTCTCATGTAATAAAGACTTCCTGTCTCCTGTCTTTGTAAATTTAGTATCCTCCAGGCACAGAAAGATAACAAGAGCTGATCACGCTTTTTAATGGTAAGAGAATGCACTACCTTTCTAGAGGTCCAAGGACAGTTCTGGCAAGGATTTTTTCCTGCTATGAGTTTGAAGCACGAGGCTTCTGCTCATGAAAATGCGATCCTTTATGAGAAAGAGAAAACTCTGATCTGGTGTTCTGGTTTGGGGCTCTTTTTTTCAGTTCCTTTTGATTGGCAAGAAACGTACTTTAATTACATCTGGCCTTTTTACAGCATGACTAAGCTGTCCAACAGATGTCTGCTTTGAGTCCAAACAGCATGAACACATGACAGGGAGGCAAACAATAATCTCGAGGAGTTTCATCCCTCTCGCTTTTCACACAGATTTGGTCACTCTACATCAAACCCTCGTGTGAGCTCTTTATTCTTTTGGAAAGTAACACTGCCAACAAGTAGATTCTGAATCTGGTCTCTTCTTGTGACTTCCAAAGAATAAAGCCCTCTAGGAAGGCATCTTCAGATTGCATCTAATTGCCACTCACAAGCTGATGATGCGCGGGGGGATCGAAGCTTTACAGGCCACACTCCAGCAGAAATCCTTAAGGAGAACTAGGAAATGGATACCATCAGGCCAGATTTGGAGGACTGGAAATAATTTACCCATAACTTTTGAGTTAATCTATCTGTCTGTTCAAATTCATCTCTCATCTAATCAATCTGAACAAGAGGACTGAAATCCTGGAATAGTGTGTTTATTAGTTTAGAAAAAAATAAATAATAAAAAAAAGTCCTGGAAATGTGTGTTTTAAAAAGTTGTTGAGTTAGCAATTCTTTCTTACTCTACAGCCCAGCCCTGCCACACATACTGTAACTTTCATCTCCAGCCAGAAAACTTCAAAGTCCTTCTGAGGTCAAGGGCAGTGTGGCAACATGCATTAAATCAAGAGTTCCCAGATCACTGTATGTTCTTGGATATGGACAGGGACTACAATGTATGACGGTATTATAGACACTAGACTAAGCTAGCCATGGAGAGAGATTAAGGATTTGGAGATGTATCAACCTGCAGAGGGGAGAGGGTTAGATTTTGGTTTGTTTTGTTTGTTTTAGTTACTATGATATAAGGAGAAGAAGGCACATATGTGACTTCAGTGTACTGTCCTGCAGCTTTCCTTATTAGATCTGCTTGTTGGTGAAATTTGTGTGAGAATGCTACACAACCTAATTGGTAAACAAAATCCTCTCAAAGCAGGGCAAGGAAATAGTTCTTTTCCAAATGTACCTTTACCAGAAACATAATGAAAACATGGTTTATAAGGTGAAACAGTCATCTGTAATAATAGTAACCTTGCAGCGATGCTCTGAATTGGTTGGTTTTGCTCCCCCATCTAGTTTTGTTTGGTATAATCTCATTTTCTGTTCACAACCATCATGTACTTTCTGTCCTGAGAATGAAATGCAAGCTAGTCTCTGCCTGATGTATTTTCTGCTCAGAGCAGTGTAACACAGGGGCTTAGATTTATTAGGCAGCAATAATGGTTGTCACTTCTCCTTCAAGCACGTTGGAAAGAAATATAATGAAAAGTTTACCTACATTGCTATAGAAACAAGAAAGAAGCCTTGTGGCAAGAGTTTATATGTTATCAGATGAACTAATATTCTGAAATTGTTAACCTTAGAATTAACAAAATTCATGGTGATAAGAGTTTTTGACAAAACAGAGTTGCATTTAAATAAAAAAAATAATATGCATGTAAAGCCTGCTTTCATCCTTTGAAAATACAAGTGCTTAAATAAGGTTTCAAGTAATATTTTCATTCCTATAGCCTCTCTCTAGGCTCAGTAGAGATAAACAGAGGGAGGAAGCTTGACTTTTGGGTGCATTGAATTGTTCTTTGGAATTGCCCATCTGATTTAGGCACTTCAGTGAAGTGCTCACAGTTCAACGTGGTGTGTTTAGTTAAAAAAGTGCATGGTAGTACCTGCAGGGTATGTGGAGTACCTGATTCTGCCTTGAGCGTGCACCTACACATTTTTATTTTTTCATAAAATTGAAGAAAGGACAAGGAATTAAAATCTTCATGTTGGTTAAGTGAATCTGCATGCATTATGTTCCCAGCCTTCCTACAAATGTTAAAATGTGGTACATCTTTGTACTATGCATACCTGATATTTGCTTTGAAAAGCTCTCTTTAAACCCCACCCCCAAATTTCCTTGGAAAGTTTGATTCTCAGGGTGAGCTTAGTTAACTAAAGAGAGAATAATAAAATTAATTCACGTGGCTGGTAACTCGCTGCAGTTTCAAATATCCAATCTAATTGCCCCAAACTGCCAGGTAACTGAGCTGGAATGTGGATTTCTCAGAAAACATCTCCTTCCAAATGAATCACCCTCTTTGCTCCAGGCAGAACTTTGCTGTTCTTCAAGTTTCCCATCCACCTCTTGGCTGCTCCTAATTTGGTGTGGGTGCCAATCTGTCATTATTAGAGTGGGACATGAAAACACACTTCAAATGAACTGAAATAATATTTCCGAACTTCAGCTAAAGCATGGTTTAGATTTTCAGCCCAGATTCAGGTAGTTTCTATTTTTGCCAAATAAATTACCTCATTGCTGAATAAAATGGCTATCTTGCTTTATCAGCATTGCTCTCTGAAAAGAAAAATTAATCAGATTTCCTGCTGTTCCATTAGCTTTTTTTTTTTTTTGTTTCATTTAATATTTCAGCTGCCTCCAGAATGATTTTTTTAATACCAAAAGGGCTTAGTCAATTTTCAGGACTAACTACTTGCAAAATGTCAGTTTAATAAAGCAGGTTCATTGCTGAGACTTGGCACAAGAAGAAAAGCTGAAGCAATGTAAAAATGTATTTTGATGAACTTAAAAAAAGGCAGGGGGAGGGAGGGCAGTCCTGGTTGTTTCTGAATGCCCTTGATTTCTGTAACATCTGCATCAACTGAGGCTATTTGGCATTTTAGGTGTTTGCATTCTTCATGGGCAAAAATCAGGAGGAACACTGGCTTACCTAAATAGTAGACTGAGACTGAGTAGTCAGTCCTCAGCCAGCCCAGCAAAACTGTCCATTCTGCAGAGCAAATTCTAATTAGAGTGATAAAAGGCCAGGACCACACTATAATCAGAGGCCTCTTTGGCTAGCATCTTTACAGAATTGTCCAGCTGCACTTTAAACTTCCATATGGTTTAACCCTTTGGTGGAAGGTTTGTATATAAAGTTTGACACAAGTTCTCTGATGTGTTTTGTGTTGGTAGATACAGAGTGGGCTACAGCTGAAACATTTGAAAAGAAATAGAACTGTTTAAAAATTTGCTGTGCAAAACCAGAGTCTTTTAAATGTCTTAGTCTGAAATAAAGTCTCAAGTCCAAAATACATCTAAATGTAGCCTATTAAACATTAAAAAGGCAAAAATAGACTCAAAACAAGAAAATCCCTCAAAAAAAAAAAAAACAAACCAGACATGGAGAGAAATTCTAATGTTTTAAATAGTCTTTTCAACTGATTTTGCTGTTTTATTTTATGAAGAAAGCCCATTTCATTCTGGGTCAGCTCCAAAAGAGATTTCTTTACATCTGTTTGTGGACTATCACACTCAGGTACCAGTGTGGCCTATGTCAGCCCTGCTAGAGCAAGGCAAGAGTGTACCAACGCCAAGCCAAAGGCCAGACAGCTCCTTCCCAGAGCTTTTTTCCCCTCCTTGCTTTTGCCCCATAGTAAAGTCTGCTTGTGTGAGGTCAACACTTAACTTTCCCAAACTGCCTTGTCTCAGGCTCCCTTAAAACTGCTAAATGAAGGAAACTAGGATGGCGAATTCAGTTTTGCATGCGTGTTGTTTGGCATGAAAAACTCTCTCACCTGCCATTCATCAGAAATAGTCACCAGCTGCTCCCAGGCTAACGTTACAGTGTCAATGGGAGGTCTTTAGCATGAGAGGGAGAGAAAGGTCTTTGCCAAGATGTTAAAAAATGGGAGTACAGTGAAACTGGAAACTTCCCTTGATAGTGAGTACATTATCTAAGCATCTTATTACAAATTACTGAGAGCCCTTTTAGCAATTTTTTTTTTTTAATGTCTTAGGGGGATTTAACTAATTAGGCACAAAGTCTTATGCTCGGGATTTATTCAATCATATTTTTTCACTTGGGGTATGGCAATTCCTCTGTTTTTTTCATGTTCTGATGGTCATTTGTAGACGAGGTAGATTTAGCTGAGAGGAACCCAGCTGCAGTTGCTAATAATGTTCAGCAGTGCTGACTCTCTGTGCTTGCTGTGCACGAATTCCTGTTGGAGTCAGCTGAAGACCTGTGTTCTTGCGAGTGTGCAGATTGGCACTCTCACATAGCACTGGACTGGATTTTGAGTATGCAAGGATGGTAAGTTTGGGTCATCAATGCTGACGTTGCTCCCCTTATTTGGAGAACAGGAGCCCCCCCAAATGCACAGGCTTGGTAGTCCTCCAGCTTGGAGTGCAGAAGCAACAACTCAAGGACCTTGACAGGCAACAGGGGTTGTAGGTGCCTTTACAAAACAGACTGGAATATCTCAGTTAAGGATCTTCCCTCTGTCTGGTGCTCAGCCATTTGAAGCGGGCAGTGTGGATAGCTCAGTTTGGAGTTGGATTGATACACCTTTGTGGAACACATCGCCTCTTACTCGTGCTGAAACCTGTGCATAGAAAAACTGACTGGCCCCAGACCTCTGCACTGAGTAAACAAGTACCCTCAGACCACGTGGTGACCTGTGAAAGGTCACTAAGAATAGCTGGCCTATTGTCTGTGGATTTTCATTACAAATGTTAAATGTATAGAGCTCCGTGGATAGATTGAAAACCAGTTTTAATCTGACAGTTCCTGCTGTTTTCATTGAGACCTCTGTGATCTCACAAGCATTTCCACAGCAACCAGTAGTAAAGTCACTGAGATTTTTGTATTTAAAGTAGGATCATGCAGCAGCAGAGCATAAAGGATATGCTAGAGAATACTGTGTGCCTTCAGCCTCAGGCCTGCCTTGGGATGGGAGAAGCAGCTTTGCAGACTAATAACCAAAGTCACAAAAACTAATCTGTCCTTGCTCATGTATCTGTCTGTAAAAACCACACCATGTTGTGGGGTGCAGAAATGCAGAAACATATGTGTTGTATGAGACTGTTTCTCATTAAAGTTTGTTGCCATCAGGTGTGACTTAGCTTCTAAAAGCTTTTTGAGTAGCATTTGTTCTTAAAGAGTCAAAAATATGTTTTTTTACTTCCATTTCAGAGTTAGCTAATTTAAATAACTCTAAAAACTATTAGCTAGTTTAAATAACTTTAAAACCTATCAATTGCCAAATCCTTCAGTTTTTCTAGACTCATATGTGCTAAAATTTACTTTTTTTTTTTTTTTTTTTTTGATGAGGAATGGATTCCTCCATTAAACAGGGATCTTTGAAAGTCTTTCTTTGATTCCTTCCTAGTGGTTAACTCAGAAATCCAACCGTGTTCATCCAAACATTGTCTTTCACCTATGCAGCAAAATTTCATCCCCTCACCTCTTGAACCTGGGTTTCTACAGACCTTTGCTTTGCGTAAGTTATAAGGAGACATTGCTGACACATCCATTTAACCCTCAGTTTTGGTTAATTTAATTCAGAAAACCAAGCTGCAAAAGCAGTAAAATCTCACTACTCTTGACTTTTACTGAACACATTACGTGATATCTCAACCAACCAGAATCATCTGGCACCAACTATATTTGACTTACTGTTGTACTAAAAGGTGTATAGGAAAAAATCAATATCTGTTTTGTTTCACAGTAGAAGATCTCAGCATTTTGCAGCCTAACATATATTTTAGTGGTTTCATTGCACCACTAAAGGTCAAGTACCATATCTGTGCCTGCGATTTCCTGTACTGCTTTAAAGCACAGCCAGGGCCTGTAACTCTTTAAGCTCTTTAAGGTCACAGTCCTGTTATGCTGAAACAAATGGAGGTGGTTCTGGATGGCCAAAAATGAATTGTAAAAAAAATAATTCATGTATTGTTTTTGGAGCTTTTCTTCATATTTTTCTCATTTTTGCATGTAATATCTAGCAGTGATTCTATAAACTATGTGTTTAATTGTAAGCTCATGCAAAGCCTGTTCTACAGCTTAGAGGGCCAGAGACTTGGATTGCAGGAATGAGGTCTGAATGGTAGCAGATTGTCTTTGTATTAGGTATTTTTTCTTGATTATAAATGCTACAGTGCTTTTTAAGGAATTTCAGATCTTGCACATTTTCTTAGCATTTTTTCCTGACCAAATTTATATTCCATTTTCAAACTGCATTGTAACTGGTTGGTAGCATTTACATTTCCCACCTCTTCTATTTGTCTGTTACCTGATGTATTGTATGTTCTTATCAGAAACTTATCTGGTGAGATATTTGACACCACAGTATCCCATACAGCAAATTCCAGACAAAATTATAAAAATCAGATAAACCCCACACTTGTTTACCAACCAGTTTTGCATTTTACTGACATTTCTGGTTCTGCCTGTTTTCATTCTTTATTTGCTCTGATGAAGGTTTTACACTCCCTGATTTATTTGTTGTAGAGTACCATTATGAATATGAAAGGTACAGTATAAATCAATCAATAATAAGACATAAAGCAAAGTTAACATTTCAGTTTATGATTTTCTAAGCATCAAAACACAAAGTCTCTGTTGACTGTCAGACATTAAATAAAGCCCTACAAAAACACACCATCACACACCTCTTGTTACTTACTTGATGCAGTTAAACTCCAGGCTTAATGGTGGCCTCACAAGGCTTTGACATGTCTTTTGTTGTCTCATCTTTTACTTTTAAACTCTATCTTGTAAATCAATTTCTCTTATAATTCTCATAAAAGAGTATTTTGTTAAATAAACTTTATGCTGTGCCAATATCAGATAGCAGTACCTGGTTCCCCTTAGCTTGTTTGAGCCATGTAAGACATGCATATCTCATAAATTGCTCTCCCTGTTTGATGATGCATCTATGGCTGTTTGCAAGAACCTCTATTTTTTTTAAGTTGAGAAGCCTGTAATTCTTAAAGTGATCCCTGACCCTTATTTAATGCTGCAAAATACTACAGGAAAGGGGGTTGAACTTTATTGTCTGCAAGGGAGAAAGTAATAACTTTCCCCATTTCTTCTGTAAGTGACTTGGGCTATGTGATGAATGCAGAACCTTCACTCACAAGGTTTTCCTGATATTATACACTTGTAGCAAATAAGGTTAGAACCTTTAAAATATAGCATTTAGTAATGTACTGGAAATAGCTTCTTCTCGATTCCTTTAAAGGTCACCGCATTTGCTTTTCAGTCGTAATTTTAGTTTGGGCCTCTACAGAGTAGAACTGAGAACAAGCTTGGTAATGTTCTCTCAATTTCCCCAAGTCTGAAAATAAAATGGCATGGGACATTCCTATATAGTGAGCAAGGGTGTATTTCATATGTGTGTGTGTTTGTATGTATGCATAAAGAAAATCTTCAAGTTTGGGAGCAAGTTGCTTGACCAAGTAATCAGACATAAACACAAAGCACAGGGAACTAATCAGTTTATTAGCCACTGTTTCCCTCAAACCTTTCTTAGCATGACCTCACTCCCACTAAGAGTTCACAGATCTCCAGCTCCCCAGCCAAAGAACAGGCCTGTTACTGACCTTGTAATCACTTTTTGCTTAATAATATGGACGTGCTACGAAAAAAAAGTGCATTTCTATTGTTATTTTGTTAGGACATCTAAAATGAGAATAGACATTGAAGAGTAATGAATAGATATATACTCACACTTAGGAAATACTCTTTGGCTAGGAGAGCAGTGGGTTTCATAGTTGGCCTAAATTTGCCAGTAATGCTAGTGTTTATTAAGAATTGAAGTTTATTCATTAAAGACAGATATGGAATATTCAAGTAAGATGTTACATGTTAGAGTAGGGTTAGAAGATGGCTGTTAGGAGCATCTATGAAGTACAGGCTCAGGAAAGTAACGTTTCACCTGAAGTGATGCAAATGAGCAGCAGCAAAGATGAGGCGGTGCAGGAAGGCTTTAAATTCTTTTTTTCTGTCTTTAGAAAAGTCACATAAGCTCAGATCCAACCAATATTGAGACTCCAGACTTCTAATTCCAGTTCAAAGATTAGGAGCCATAGTAGCAGCCTGGAAAGGGGCTGTGATCATAGAGGTCATTGTTTCAATACTGAAATTTAACAGATTCCTCTGAACCGATGTCGTGACCCCGAGTTCACGTGCCTTTGCTCTCGGTGTGGGGAATGGTTGGCAGCTGAGAAGAGGATGTAATTTTTACTTTTTTCCTGAAATAGGTCCTGAGCCATAATATTTTTTACACATGAACTTATATTTTAAGGCTCACCCTAGGCTTATAAAACAAATGCTTTTTTTATAGCACATAAATCAAGTTGGATGCCAGCTGGATTTTCCCGGGAGAATATTCATATTCAGTGACTGAAAGGATTTATTCTCTGTTTACATTTATGAGATTTGGCAACAGTTAATGGAAGGAGAAAAGTCAGCTATCTTCCTTTATAGCAGGTAACTATATCTCTTTGGTTGATCAAGATTTACAAACATCTTCCCTGTTGATTTATTCATGTTAACATTACTACTGGTCTATTTTGAAAGCCAGAAGAATCATGCCAATTTTCATTTTCCTAAATGAAGGGGGAGAATTGGTTTTGTCAGCTACCAGCTAATAACTTTCCAAGTAATATGTTTTGGGGGGTTTCTCTGGTCCATTTGGAAGATGCTTGGCCTGTTTTGCATTAACTGAAGGATCCAGAGCTGCATTTTCTAAACTGACTGCTGAGAATACCTGATAGTTTAGGTGTCCAGCTGAGACATCTGGTTTTCAGCTCTCAGGTGCTCAGTACCCTCCCCTCTTTTGGGTGTCTCTGCTTGAGCTTCAAATTGAAGTAGTCTGATCATTAGTTATCCTTCCTACCAAAGCTTTTTTTTTCAGATAGTCCGGCACTTGAAAGCTGTGCCAGACAGGGTACTACAACAGGGTAGCTGTTGTACTACAACCTCAGTAGCTGAGATCTTGGATTAGTCCTTGAGCTAACACGGATGGTAATAGACTGGACCAGGCTGTGTTTCAAAATCACTTGATCCTGGCAGTGTGGCAGATGACCGTCAGCAAGAGCTGACAAACAAACCACACCTGAACATCACGGGGAGGAAGCCTCACTCTGAATGTTGTGTCACCCAATTTAAGGCTTTTATTTTTCTCTAGCTTGAGGTGATCCAGAAAGACGGTGATTCCCGACCACTTTGGATCAATGCCGGATCCTCAAAGATCTTGTGGAATGACAGGCACTGTCATTTATATGGAAACACTGTACACTTCACTGTCTGATATGTCTTTATTGACCTGCTACAGAGGAGGCCTTATGGACCACCAGTGGTCCAGGCCCCCCCCTGTAAGAGATCATGGATTACATTTGTTATGCTTTCCTGACTGGTTTACTCTCTTAAGCTCTATCTTGGTGTATGTGTTCTGCATGCAAACCTAATTTAGGAATTATATATTATATCTGATTAATTACCTTGGCGCATTTGCTGGGCGAGGCATTTCACAAATATTCTAAAGATACAATTACCACTTTCAAAAGGCCCTAAACCATCAATCCTGTCCTTCTAAAAAACATTCTGTGCCACAGCCAGAACACAAGCCACTTTAGAGATGAAATACCACCATATATTCTCCTTTGCATCTGTAGAGACCTTGCAACCTGAAGACAAATTTCTTTGCCAGCTTCTTGACTGGAAGAGCTAACCCTGCTTATCATCCCTCACCGTGCAGAGTGCTGTCTGCCTCCCAGCACAGAGGGGCCATAGAATATATTATTCCATTAACACTTGTCTGTGTTCTGTACTCTGCATATTAAAGGAACTGAGGAGATCAATTATCTTCAGCTGGAGATACTAAGCCTTATTATGTCTCTCTCTTTTTTTTTTTTTAATGTTTATCCAGAGTGTTGTGAACTTTCATTCTCCAAAGGTAGCAATCAACAAAGATAAATTGAGTGGCAGAAAGCAGCTACTTAACTAACTGCTTTTTCTGCTCGGTGCAGGGGTCTGAATCCAACAGAGGTGAGGCTCTAAAATGAAAGCTAAAGGAGGGGTTGGGGGGCAAAAACCAGCCAGTTGAGATCACAGAGAGAGATGTTAATGGCAAAGATCACACACAACAAAACCAAACAAAATGAAGCAGTTAAAGACAGTGATTATATAGATCTGAGCAGACTGTTGACTATGTGGAATTGCAATTATCTTGCAGGCTCCTGGGACCTTGCTCAGGGAATCATTACTACAAAACTAAGAAGATTGTTCTCAGGTGCAGAACATATTGATTTTGCTGTTCTCCAGCATCCTGCAAAGCAACTGACCATGTCATTTAAGTGTTCGTTAACCAAACACATCAATAAATATAAAACTTTCAAAAAAGTAAAAATCACCTCATAAATAATTATAAAGGAGTGAATTATTACCTAGGAGCAAGTGTAATTGATGTCATTATAAATAAACCACAAAATATATCCTGTCCCAAGCTTAAAAATGTATGAAGGCATCCATCTACCTTGTTAAAAAATGATAGTTTATCTTGCCAAGAGGACAGCTTTCATAGCTGCCTGATTGGAAGAGGTGTGTGCAGAGAAGATATTACATTGTAAATATTTTTTATTTGCTTTATTTTTCCTTTTTTTTTTCCTCCCCCTTTTTATGTGAACTCAAAGCTTATAAAGAGAGAGACAGAGATAACATTTGTTACAGCCAAGCTCCGGGGAGGGCAAGAAGAGTTTCTCCGCATGGTTCACATCAGCCTTGACCTGCAGTGTTCCAACTATTGTAATCCTTGACCTTTGAAGAGCAGCTGTCAGTAACAACAGGCTTTCTTCCCCCAAGGACTGCAGGGACAAGCAAATTCGTTTTGAATGTGTGATGTGAGGTAATCAGCAACGGCAAAGCACTCACATCCTCTGTTCTCCTGTATTGCCTATTCACCCGTAACTGCAATTAACACTGGAGAGATATTAATGCAGGGGGAAATGAGACCCTTGGCTCTGTGTTGACCGATGGCCCAACATATCTCTTTATCAGAGGTCCCTTCTTCTCCAAATACTGAGACAGAGACAAACCCACAGAGTAGGTCAAAGGGGTAAAGATGAAGGCTTTGGATTTTTGCTGACTACTAAGCGAAAGGGACAGATGAATCCTTATGGTAATGGTGGTCTTTTACCTCGTATTATTTCATACATGAAAGAAAACTGTTGAATACTTTCTTTGTGTGCACGTTCATTTAAATAAGCACAAATCCGGGGCTGACCAACTCCCAGAGAAGTCAGTCTAAGACTGTCACTTGGATGTGAGACAGGGCTTACACATTCCTTTGAAGGAGAGTTTTTAATAAACATAGAAACTTCCACAGCTTGTTAGCCCAAGTGGACAGCAGAGTCTGTCCATCCCCCTTCCCCTGGGTCCTGCATGGATCTTTGCAGCAGCGTGCCCTCCACCAGACCCTCAGATCTGGGGCAGCTGTTTATAAATTGTACATAAACTAGAGATGTGACTTCATACACTGTTGTGGAATCTTTATCTAGTGGGCTGATGCATCAGAAAATGGTGTTTTCAGGTTGAAAAGTCTCAGTGAAGAATCTGAAGGAAGGCTGATTTTGTTTTAATTTTGTACATGTCCAGATATACGTTTCTTTCCAGATCAGATTAGCTTGAATGCTTACACATGATGAGAAATTTTGAAGTCAAAAGGGGCTGCTGCTTGTTATGACTTCCCAGCAGTTGTTACTTTCTGTTATTCACGTTTCTCTTCTCTCCTGCGTTGCACCCCCCTGGATTCTGTGTGGGTCTCTTTTTGCAGCTGTATTTTCACAGAGAGTCTTGAGACTTCTGTTCATATAATGAAATCCAAATTTTCTCCAAGAAGATACTCCGATTTTTTTCACCCTGGTTCAAGAGTAAAGCTAATGTCAAGACATCAGACTTTCTCACAGGGATTTCAGCAGTCTTTACTTCCAAAGGCCTTCCATAAATTTGGAGTCCCATTTTGCTGTCAGTTTTGGGCAAGTTTAGGAACACATGGGAACTGTCTTGGAGAGCTGGGAATATGAAACAACAGCAATGGAGGCAGGATGAGGGACTGATACAGAAAGTCCCATGAAAACATTCCCATTGTAATTGCATGGGACTGCTTATACATCAGTCTGGGCAAAGGGATATACTTGGAGAGGTCTGGGCAATGTTTGTCATGTAGCTTACTAATTTTATTTTGTTTTCCTACTCAGACTCTCTGTTTATTAGTTTATTAATATAAGAATTTCTTCAAACATTTTTCAGAGCACCTGGATTATTTTGGTTTTGACAAAATAAATTCAGACGTGACATTTGGGCAGGAGATAGTTATTGGCAAGGGAAGAAAGAATATGGTCTGAGCAACCAGGTCTAGTGGAAGGTGCTCTGCCCATGGAAGGGGGTCTGGAACCAGATTAGTTTTAAGATCCCTTTCAACCTAAACCCTTCAATGAGTCTATGATACGGTGAGCAGAGGAGGAAGGAAGAAGGTGGAGGATTGTAGGAAGAGAATGGGAAAAGAGACATAAATACAAAACGGAGGGAGAGGAACATTAGGAAAAGTTGGTGAACTGCTTATTAAAAAGACACTATTTTATCTTATGAAAAGAAGGAAAAAACACAGGTTGGCATCACCAAGTTTATCCTGCCTATGCGCTTGTGTCTCGATTGCTTCCATGTCTGACACTGGGTTTCCAGATAATGCTGACCACTCGTCTAGAGACTCTTACTGAGGATCTGCTGAGTTAAAAAAAGTAAATAACAGTTATAGCAGTAATAATAATAATAATCCCCTTGGAGATATACCAGACCTGGTGGGACATCTGCTTATCTTAGACATGCAAGTTTTTCTCTGGAAGGGCCTTTTCTGTCTACTTAGACGGTCCTGGGAGTGCAAATTACTAGCTAGGCTTACCTTACTTTTAGATAGATAATTTTTAGTGTCTCTGGTCAAACCTGATCTAAAATTCATATTCTTTTCACAGAGGTCACAACCATGACAAGCCTTAAGTTTTTTCTGCATGGCACCACATAGCTTAATTAATTAATAGAGTTGGCTGATACAAGGTCTCAGAGGTCTCACTCCCCCTGGATTTTCATTATTGTAAAAGTAATAATTTAAATGTATTTGCAATCTACAAAAGAGAGGATGGGATGGAGCACAGCTGTCAAAAAGTAAATTTGGTTCCTAAAAGAAAAAGTCACCTGATAATTTGACTGATTTATCAGTTGATGTAAAACAAAAGACAGAGTAAGATTGCAGCTGACTTAAAGCAGGGAAAAGGGTGAGTTCTGGCATGACTGGAACTACAGGGAAGCAAATAGAGAACTGAATACTTTCATAATGCAAGCTTGAAGCTAAGCAGTACACTATGCCATTGAAAAAATAGGGAGTTGACTTGGATCTGCAAAGCTTCAGTTTTGAATTTGGAGCTTTTTCCTTTGCTTTCTAGACTGTCCAGCACTCCCTCCAGCTCCCACAGCATTTCTGGCACTGTCTCCATAACCCTGGTTGGAGGAGCTTATCTAAACCTCTCCACTGGGGAATGGAAAGAGAACATATAGTGCAAGTTCCTTGGCTCATCATCCGCTCTAACAACAACCACAGCATTAACAAGAAGCTGGACTTATTTTTACTATTTGGCAGTGGAACAGCTTTGGGGAGAAAACATTTCTGAAATTGCATTTTCATTAAAATTTCTGAAAACATTCGAGGGGGAGCACGAGGAGGTATATTTAATGGTACATTAAGAGACTTGCTTTCAGTTAAGCAGAGGCATGCTTGGGAATAACATTTGCCCCTGGACAAATACACAATGCAACAATCTAAAACTGAACCTGCAATTGAATCCCATATCCACAAAAGCTGTTAGCAAAACAGACCAACAGAGAGGGGAGGGCAGCCTTTGAAATATGAACCAGAATCAATCTCTATTTCATCTGTCGCATCTCAGTAAATAAGTTACAGTTTTTTGCCTTCTAGTCCTGCAAAAATCTTTTATATCAATTTGTATCTTTTATATAATAATGGAATGTTCTGTATTAGAGTGTAACTGTACTACCTCACTAGTTAGATATTTTTGATGGACTAATTATCTAGATGATAAGGATAGTTCCCACACTTTGGGATAATAATAAGAAAAAGGAGCAAATTAACATTTATTAAGTGCATTTGAAAAATAATTGTTATTCATCACTTCTTGCAGTTAGCACTGTGTTAATTATCTCTACCAAGTTCATTTGCTCAGTCTCACCTAATGAAGACAGCAGCCTCTGGAAGCAAAACTATGCCTATTGAGAAGATTATAATTATTGGAGGAACTCTGCAATTCATTCATTTAATTCTGCTGCCTGAACTTTTTAGAAAAAGTCTTTGTTAAGCTACAGAATGAAATCCTTCTTTTCCTTCAGATTTGCAGAGCTTTAAATGAGAGCAGACTCCCGTACATAGGTCTTCAGGATCTCTTTTATGTGGTAGAACATCTTGGTTCTGCACAATCTGAAAGTTGGCTGGTTCCCACATTCCTAATGATGACGTGCAGGAAGGAGTTCAGCATGTTGGCTGTTGATTTGTCAATAGCTTAATTCTCCATGACAACCTCCCCAGAGGAGTGAGAAAGTCAATAGCACAAAGTTCACATCACCTTGGATAGCTGATGGGAGGCAAAACACAATAAAGAAGATAGAGGCCATAAACTGTGATAGGCAATGATTAACCCATCAAACTGGAGAAATATAAAGAATCATTAAAATGACAAAATACCATGAGTCATTTGGTGCTGATCTAATTAAATAATATTCCAATGTAAATCACTGAGTTATAATCTGAGAGCCACGGGGGAAAGGCATTTGGCCTAACTAGTGATTTCTGAAAAGTCCCTATAATTATGTTCCTCCTCTTGACATCTTTGTCATCTACCTGTAGTTCATTTTTGTGAATTTGGTTTTGGTCAGGACAAGCTCAATCCAAAGCCAGGCAGAGGCAGCAGAAAAACTCTGACTAGTTTCTATATGGTTTATTTTTGGCACAAGCCAAAAAAAGAGATGGATTGGTGATCAGTTTGGCAGAATGGACTCTTTTCCAATTGGAGAAGAGTATTTTTTTTCCCATAATGTGTGATTAAGTTTCATTATCATTTCAGAGTCAGCATGTTCTTTATTTCTAGTGGCATTGTGGTGGCTGTTGCAAGAATAGGAACACTCAGGTTTGTCTTAGGAAGAAACTGAGATGAGAAGAGTGATATGGATTTCAGATCTATTTTACCCAGAGCCTGGGGCTCTAAAATTCCTTTCTTTAACAGGAGAATCAGGAGTGATTTGTTTTTGCCAGGACTTCATTAGTAGTAATTTGGTTCCATAACATAAAACCAGACTGGGTTGGTTCAGGTTTAAGTTCCCTTCTTTCTGCATGCTCCAAGTCTGAGGATGATAGTCCTTGGGCATCTTAAAATTTTATTAATTTTGAAGTACAAATTAAAATTTTTGAGTTTATCCCTTTCAAAGAAGTTTAGAATACGTAGGTGATAGAGACTTTGTAGTTTTTGCTTCGTATTTGGACATTGTTATTCTTGCTGGTGTACATCTTCCAGCAGTGTTATTCCCTTACCTGTGTCAGGTGTGCTGCATGGGGCTGCCATATTCACTCCCAGAAAGTTTAGTAGCTGATAAACAATAGTACAGAAGTTGATTTGTCTATTTTCTTCATGCAGAGAGCCAGCATTTCTGATTTTGCTGGTTTCATTTTCTGTATCTAGGCCAGATATTAGGTACATGTGAAACAGGATCAAGAAGACTGATGACCAGCTCTTAAGGATGCTTTTTAGAATGTCCTGCTTTAATGCAGTTGGCCATATTGTTCACAGTGTGTGGTACAGTTTCACATGAGTTCATGTCACTATGTTGTTCTCACCAATTTATTATTCATCTGCCATGTCTAAAATATTTATAGGCTGTAAGGTT
Organism: Manacus candei; assembly: GCF_025592945.1. Taxonomy (NCBI): domain Eukaryota; kingdom Metazoa; phylum Chordata; class Aves; order Passeriformes; family Pipridae; genus Manacus; species Manacus candei. The sequence goes on from NW_026138065.1 coordinate 30,934,690, forward strand.
TGTTTCTTCCCAAGCACCTGTAGTGTTTATGCCCAACAGTAACTTAGGCATCTGTCACAGCAGGCAGATTTGGTGGTTTTGGCTGCTGTTCCACCATCAGTGACCCAAAAGCCTTCTGAAGTGACCTAATTATGAAATGTTGCTGACCAATAGCACATTTACATCACTCTGTTAACAGCATTATTTTCAGTGCAACTCTTTCACTTACTGTCCTTCTGATAATTAACCATGCCAGTGTCTGCTGTAATGAATGTCAGGTCCCCATCAAATAAACCTTTCTTATCCATTAGTAATTATTGGCTGTGGCCTTCATCAAGAAGAGTGAACTCAAAGTAAATGTTCAGATGGTATTATTTGACTAATGTATCATTTGAATCTGACCTCTTCTTCATTGTGCAGTATAGGCTGATAAGGCATCTTTCAGAGACTCTATTCCTTCCTAGGGAAACATAATCTCTTTCATTAAAGTCTGAGTTATTTAATCACAGCCTTTTCAATGAGGACAGAGTTTCTTGCAGTCCAGGAAAAGACTGGCATTGTCAAGGGCTGCTTCAAACCCTCCAAATCCTCATCTTCTTTTTTCATGGTTCAGTCTCCATACAAAGTCCTTCAAGTTTTATTTTTTTGCTGTTTTCAAGCTTGTTCTGTGTTCTGTAAAGCTTCCCCTTGTTGCGCCTTCCTTACATCTGCCACTGTCACTCTTCCTGATGCCTTTCTGGTGATGCCGGGTTTCAGTCTTGATAAGGCAGATTTTTTGCAGGTAGTTGAGGGAAATTACAAAAGTTCTGTTGTTCCATGGATGAACATGGTTTAAGGCTCTCTTCACAGGCACAAAGTGCCTCCTGCATTTCTGTGTAACAGTTTGTATTTTAGAGTTAGGACTGTGTGTGTTTGCTGGAAGATTAGGCTGTTGCTTTCACATTGTAATGTAACAAGTTTGCAAAAAAAACCACTGAGATAGTGCAAATATCTGTAAATGGTCCCAAGCTTTACCTACTATTACACATATTTTTAGTTTTGAAATTGCTCTTTTTCTTTAAAGTGATCTGTTTTCACTGAAAACATCTCACTTTTGGCTGCAAGACCTTGAATTCTCCCTCCCCCCACCCCCGGACTCTCTATTCCCCCCAAATTTTGTATTTTTTTGTCTCCCTAGGCATGGCTGATTTCTGTGATTCTGGGAAACATCCTGAATGTGTTCAGGACTGTGACCATTTTCCAATAGCTACTTGTCTCTCCTTCGCTGCTGCTGTTTCCTGCTAGAGATATTTTTCCTATATCCAGTTGCATATTAGGAGCAGAAAACCTCTTTCACTTGACACAGTGAAGTTAAGCATTTTTATTTTAAAATGTGCCACCTGAACATGTGTAGGGGTTTACTGAAGACCTGATGTGGTTGCTTACATGTTCTTCTCCAAAGGCAGGTAACTTAGAAGCTCTGTCTTCTAAAACACACTTCCCAAGGTGCACACAGGCTTGATTGACTGGAAAGTCACTGAACTTAGGTTAAGTGAGTTGATTTTGCTATTTGATATTGGGAGGAAGAAGTCACTGTTCATGAGTTTATTTCCACTGACTGTTATTCCTTTAGGGAACCCCACAGATCTCTCACATTTCTTCTTACCCTGTGGATTATACGCAGGGAGAGACTCCAGACTCTTTGTAGAATCTCCCCTCCTTGAGAACATTGCTGCTAGTTGCTTATTTATATTTATATCCCATTTTGACTCTAACATGAAAGGAAAGGAAAAACTGGAGAGTGATCGTGGTCTCAAACTCACGTAAGAGCTTAGGTTGTGGTTCAACAAAGCTCTTACAGATGGGCTGAACTTTAAGATGAACTACAAGTAGGACAGTTTCCCATGCATCAGTGCAGGCCTGTGTTTTAGGGCCATTGTGAAATGAAGACCTAAGAGCTTATGACTTTGTTTAGTGAGGGGAGAACAATTGTGTGTGCAGTGTACCTCTGCCTCTGGTGCCAATCAAGATGTACTGGAAAAGGGCTGCACTAAAGATGGCCTTATGGTGAGCCCAAAATTAATTCCCAACCTGAAAATTGCAATGACCTGTGTCCAGACTATCAATTTCTGTCCCTTTTTCCCACTGATTGGCCAATGGTAAGACCAAAGGTTTGTTAGAGACCTGAAACTGGCAAAAATTTGTAGCAGGCGTTTCATGCAGCAGGGCTGCTTGTGCTGGTGTGGTATCTAATTCCAACCCAGACAATTTTCTTCTCAGTAATGGAGAGGAGTTGAGAAGCAGTGATTTAGGGCTAGTGGGAGGGACAGATGCAGGAGAGTAGCAGTTCTGGCTCTAACACTGCACAGCCTGTTGTGTAAGATTAATGACTGTGGACTACTCTCTATTTTTCTCTCTCTACAACTGTGAGCAATCACCTCCAAAATCAGCCCACTGCTGGCTAGCCAGCAAATAGATAATAAGATCCCTGTGTGTTAAATATGCACAGCTGCATGTCTGACATTGCTGATCCATCTGCACTCCCAGATACCACGTGCCAGCTGCCTTGCTTGGGGTGAACAAGGAAGGGATCCATTAAAGAAAGAAAGTCTGCAGTGTAATCTCGGCATTCTTCCCTCTCGCTCTTTCTCTGACTTCCTGGAGTCTCTCTTGCCTCCCCATCCTTCTTTGGCTATGAAGGTTTGAAAGCAACAGACACTTTACCATTTAAAGTGAGCTGGTTTGCCAGGTGGGTTTTCCCTGAGCTCCTGCAGTGCTAATTTTCACCTCCCCAGGCTGGTGATTCAGAGGATCTTGGCCAGTCGAGTGAGTCACGGTGCTTTCCTACAACCTTCTTTTATTGCCTGACACTTTCATTCAGTGAGAAAACTGAACAGCCTTTTCCTTGACTTCCTTCTGTCTGTATCTCCTGCTCTCCACCCTTTGCCCCTCCAAGTAGCTTTGTTTCTGGCACTCTCTTTGGCAGCTCAGAGGGAAGAAAAACAGCGATTTCCCAACACTCTGTGTGCTGATGCCTGTACTGGCCTTAGGGGTCCGATAGCAGCTTGATGAAGGAATAGGCATCAGCTCTAGCCAAGAGTTTCAAAACCAGGAGCCTTCAGCGCTGCTCCTGGGTCTATGTTCAGTGTGGGCTGTTCTTGCCTATGCTTTTTTGAAAACAAAGCTTTTTTGGTAAGTTGCGTCTTCCTATGGCTCTGTCATCTGCCTCTTGCTCCCTGGGGCTGCAAATCCTGGCCATCAAGGGAGGGAGAGAGCAAATGGGGGAAGGAAAACGCTGAAATCTGTATGGAAGCCAGTGACTGCACTAAGGATTGTTTTCAGTGCCAGTGCCATGGTAAACACCACCCTGCAGTTGCTGTTTCTGTGTGAACTAGCTCACATCTGGCCATGCAGGATGACAAGAAGGCTACAGTGATGTCTACATCTGGAAGGCCACAGAGAAAACAGGTTCCCAGCAAAGTGCCCTTCAGGATCCTTATTGGAGGAGGAAATGGGGCATAGAATAAAACACACTGCTATATGTCTACAGGGGCTCTTATTTGGCCTTATCCTTAATATTTTACTCAGAGTAGAAGCTGTGTACCATGCTTGTAAAGGAGGAATGTCATCACTGTTCTACTGACAGATGTATAAATCCTTTAGACCATGATTTTATTATGTAAACTTTCTTGTCACTGGCATCCTGTCAGTACTCTAGTGGGAGGGCTTTCCTCCCCAGGTGTAACTGTGCAAACATTATGGTTATGGTACAAAGTCCATCTTGGTTAGATTCTGTCACATAAATATACATCAAGTTAAATCAAACACAGCTTGCATCCTGTTGGAAAAGCCCATTCATAAGCAGTTGTTTTGAGGTCCATAAGATAACTCAGTGTGTAAAGGTAGCCAGTTCCTCTAAAGCCTTGTTCCTGGGAAAATGTGCAAGTGAAGACCAGTAATTAAGCTAAAGCTAATAGATGACCTATGACCTAGGACTTTATATGCCTGGATTTTCAATACTCCACCTTTTTTTTCTTCTTCTTCTTTTTCTTTGTGGTGAGAAACAGTGAAGGAATACCCAGAATCTTGGAGGGAGCCCTTCCAGAACAGCATGTTACAGACAGTCACTGTCTGGGAAAAAAGGAAATGATAATACTTTGGAACATAATGACATTTTGTATATAAAATAATGGAATTGGCAAAAGTTTCATACAAGTACACATGCTTGGTTTATTGCTAACTGAATGTGAGAATGAATCCCCTCCTCCCAGTCCCTCCTATGTTTTAAAGTACAAAAGCATTAACAATATCGAAACCCCAACTGGTACAGAAAAGTTTAGCAGAATAAGCTAAAATGGACATAAACAATTGCTGGGAAATTAAGTTTCTCACAGTCTTTTGGAGAATTGGGTTTGCTATGACTGCAGACAGGATACTGCCCCAAAATACAAAAAAAGCAAACACAATAACCCATTCGTGCTTGAAGTACTGTGGAATTTGTGGTGAGCAAGACATTTGTGTTCCCCTGATAATAAAGCCAGCCAAATAATGTATCAAATATACTTGCAAGGATGTACCATCATTGTTAACATTTTTCTTCATGCTTTTCAATTTATTTTGTTAGATAAGTGTACTGGGCTTGTTCCAGAGCTCAGCCAGGTTTTAAATGGGCATGAGCATATGAACTCCTGATTAGGATCTCTGTAAGTGAGACTGGAGCCAAGGCAGTATCTAAATATGAGTTTGAACCAAACTTTGGCATCCATATGATTTTTTCCATTTTTTTTAAAAACCCTTTGGAAAAGAAGTACCCTCTTTCTGAGCAGAACAACACCCTGGATGCAAATGGATTAGAAGATATTTAGGGCTACATCTGTAAAGGAGACCTAATGAAACAATAGGTGTCTCAAATCCTTACTCATATTTAGGCATCAATATCCTGATAATCTACATTTGGCAATCACCTACATGCAGCTCTTCTCACTTTTTACATTTAAAAGGTGTGCCTTAATACCAGGTACCTCTATAGTTAGAATTGTAAGGGGGTCCCAACTACAATAAATCCCCAACACAGAAAAATCCATGACTCTTCATTGATTGTAAAGGTGGTTTAAGATGATTTGGGCTACAGAAGTGAGTGCTGTGGTTAGCTGCCCAAAGTTAGGCAGACCTGTGACATTTTCTGAAGCATTTTGAACCTCAGGTCAGCCTGGTTCCCACTACATCTTCACAGTGCCTAGCAACTCAATCAGATTTAAGAGCCTTCCTTAGGTAGGAATGTTTGGCCTCTGCTTGCACACAGCAGTGAGAGACGTGGTTTAGAGTGAAAACCACAATTATTATAATTTTATGTATCAAGATTTGTCATCTATCAGTACACAGGGTACTGAAGAGTATGTACATAAATTAGGTTGTTGAAACCAAATGGGACTAAGTAGATATCTAGTGGGTTATCTGACAGGCATAACTCAGGGCTGATTTATGCCTGCAGTCATTATACTGGAATGTACAGTTGTTTGGAGGCCAGAAAAGTAGAAGAGTTTCTTTTTGACTTCAGTAAAATTTAGGTGAAGCCCCCTGTAAGTAGTGCATTTCTGCATTCCCAGTGGGAAAGGATTGACTTCTCTTGTCTTTACCAGAATTTCCATTAAGATAAAGATGAAGAGGCTATAAGGCATCTTAGCCATCAGCACTAAGGAAAATGGAAGCACTGGAAACAGGAAAATACCTTTCAGAGTTATGAGACCATAAAATGTTTGCAAAAAACCAGAGAACATATAAAAGTAGTCTGATCTAGGGGGTTTGTTAAAAAAATTGAGGCTCAGCCAAGATTCATTCAAACATTTACAGGGTGAATAAGGCAACTTGCAAAAGCAAAAGTTCAATTATCTGCCAGAATTTTTTACTTGTCTGTGGTACTTGTACCCCTAAGACTTTCAGCGATGTTCTGAAATCCAAATAGTAAATGTTATCTGCAGCCCCCACAAACCCAGAAGCCAGATAACAATCCAGATTTCACTGCAGCTCTGAATTTCTCCCTGTTTGGCAGATTTGCTCTTCTTTGCTGGACCCACTAGCTGAAATCCAGGACCAGCCTGTGTGCATACTTCAGTCTGTCTAGATCTGAAGTAATATCTTTTGGCACAGCGAAATTATATTGGTATAGATGAAATTCAAATCTGGCCTTAGAAGTGTTGCATTCTGGAAAGCCATGAGAAAGGTTAAATCTACATGTTGATGTACCACTGTACCACAAGAAAAACTGTTATTCTCAGTATATTTCTATAGGGCCTGAAATTCTCATCAGAGCTCTTGTCCAGTTTTTATAGGCTTGTGAAGGCAGATCATAAAACTTTCAAATTAGTGGGACACCTCAGAAGTAGTTGGCTGCATATTTGAGACATATTTTAAGAGGTGTGTCCCATCATTGGTAATGACAAAATCAGCTCTGTGAGTATTGGTACATAAAGGAAAATATGCATCCCAATGAAAAATGCTTTAGGCTTTTTTCACCTTCACATTTGTGCATTAACAAAAATCTTTCACACCTACTAAGATGATTTCTTCTATATGTTTACAACACTGAAAAGAAAAAAAAAAAGAAAGAAAGAGAATAAAGGCAGCCACTAAATCTAGCAAGTTGATGAAAGAGTAAATCCTGCCTGCTTTCTGCTTTTGGGAGAAAATCTATTTTTGAGTCTTCTCTAATGAATGATGACATTTTGCATTCAAGGAGCAAATGTGACTTTTCCTGCTGGTCAACACTCTCTTCCTTTCTCTTTCTTCTCCTTGGGTACATATAACAGAAGCTCTCCAAGGAGGAAAACAGTCTTAAACGAATTGCAAAGCCACAGATCTTTTTTTAGAAGTGTTGTAACTGTGTAACATAGTCATGAATTAAAAGGCAAAATAGTGTCCAGAACTAAATGGTAGTCGGCTCCCTTTGTGCAATGGGGACAACAGTTGGGAGTCCCTGGAGCTGCAGCTGTGCAGGGAGGAAAAACCTCTTTTGGTCTTCCAGATTTTTCCCGGTAATCATCTGAAATAAAGATCTGCAGATGGAGGAGTTTGCATGAAATGGAGATACTGCTCTGCATGTATGCAGAACAGGGATTGGGGTGAGATGTTTGACCTGTCTGAGTCTTGCAGGATTGATGAATAGAGAGTTTCAGTATCTTCTCCCCCTTCCTCTACCACACAAGATGTCCCTTTGACTTTGGTGACAGCCAGCTGCACAGGGCTTGGAGAAGGGTCCTCTGCTTGATTTGCTGAGTCAGGGTGAAGAGCAGAGGTGGTGTCCTTCTGCTATTACCTCTTTCCACCCTGCTTTGCGCCAGGGATCTGTGCATATTTGAAGAAGTGCCTTCATGTACTGGTGGGAAATGCTTTTGCATATTTGGCTTTAATGGGAGACAGAGGGCCTGGGACTTCACACCTTCTCTAAAATGCCAAAGTTCCCACTGCTTCTAAACTGGGAATGCCAAAATACAAAGTGACATATTTCAATTATGAAGTGGGGTGGGAGTGGGAAGGAAGAAATAGAAAGCAATCCAACAAGCCAAGATTTAGGGTGACATCACTTTCTATATAATTGCAATGCCAGCAGACACTGAATAAACATATCGGCATTGTTAAAATGATTTATGATCCAAATAGTTGAATATAAAATATTATCAATAGATATGTCATCATTGATCTTTCCTGGGGCTAGCAGCTGAAGGATGGAAGAGGGAGATGATTTTAACAAACAATCCTTGACAGGAATCCAAAGGAAACAATGTGCAGGGACAGACAGCTGACAAATTCAGTATGGGGCCATTAAAACATGTGATGAATTTGCTGGGAAAGTATATATTTGTGGAAGAGGTGAGCTCATATCTACCATAAATTTGTCAGCTGTGACACAGTGTTCTCAGGCCTGGCATGAATAATGCCTAGCTATTTACAGGCTTTGTCTGGCAAAAGCTCTATCAGTCACTCCAGGGTTATTTACAAAGAAAAGTGTCTATCAGTTACAAGGACATGACTTTGTCACTAAAAGATAACAAAAGAAGTCAGCCAGTGGCCTCTCCGTGCAAGATGCATCTTCTCCAGAGAAGCTCTGGGCTGGAATGAATCAGATGGACTGCAGTAGGACCTCCTGGCAGAGTGCCTGGCACAGGCTGCAACAGTACATTTATCCACACTGATTAGATTAGAATTATTAATAGGGGTCTATGGAGTGGAGCAAAGGGTCATTTAGAGTTTAATTCTGTTCTCAGATAACTTCATTTCAGCTGATGGGATTGTTATTGTAGGAGTTTTATATGTTTATAGGAAACAATATACTCAATAATGAAGTCATGCATCCTTCTGAAAGATTAGGAGAGCTATTGTGTAGCTGGAGTGAAGTCTTCACAATTGTGTTAATTAAGTAATAGTGATTTGACTTTGTCTCCTCATAAAATGCATTTAAGAAGTGACTAAAAGCTGCTGAGAAAGTGTTCCCTCAATAGAAATATATAGCAAAACAAGCAAGAAATGAAAGCAGCTTTGGATTGAGTAAATAGAATTGCTGATGCGATGCTTTTACTTAAGACAGACAACGACTCGGTCTGGAGTTTCAGCTTCCTGCTATGTTAATATAAATGCATATCAATTTAGTATTGAGTATACCAGGATCTTTTTTCCTTGATAAAAGTTGAAGGCACGATATATAGATACCACAGTCTATCCTGTGGTATTTATGGCATGTTTGCGTTTGTCAGTCGTTTGTTTCAAGCTTCAGACCATGAAATCTGAGTTTATGTCCAGCTTCTACACAGTGGACACCCACAGTCAGAGACTGAAATCTGCATTTGAGATAATAGATTGAAATGGGCTGACATGGAAAGATGGCAGGTAGGGCTGGTGGAAATATGCAGGGCAGAATTTGCAAGTATTAACAAGCTGTGCCAATTAAGCTACTTTCTGAAGGAAATCGAGACATCAGCATCAATTTCTCATCAAATGGTGCAGACCAACAATATTGACCCATGTTCTTTTCTCAATTGCTGTTGTCCAGGTTTCACAAAGAATGTTGTGCAGTTCCTAATAACTCAGTTACGGTTTTGTCACTGGGTGCATTATCTTGAAGGCCTTAAGTGTGATGATAAAATTTTTCTGAGAAGTTTAATTTTGCCTGTTTTTCAGCCGGCAGGGAGCCAGCTTCTTGCATGGTGTAAATTGGACTCTTTCCATTCTCTCCAGTGGAACCGTAGTAACATACACCATTTGAAATCAAATTAAGCAGTAAGCGTGGAATGTGAAAAAGCAGCATATTAATGCTTCAGGATAGGATTTCAACTTCAAGCGAAGGAAGTCTCTCGTTCGTGACCCTGAGATGTGACCACAGAATAAATAATAAATCCTGACAATGCAAAACACTTTCCCATCCCTCTAAAGGTAGTAGTCTCTGTTAAAAAGAAGGTTAATGCTATTTTAGTTTTTCAGGCAGGATGGTGCAGCTAGAAGGTCATCAAGCAGATGCTTAACAGGACGGTAATTAATAAGGTTAAAGGAAGTTACAGCATTTCCAAAATGGCCATGAACTTGTGCAGTAAAGGATTTTTCAAAACACAGGTGTTTATCTCACAGGCTTTGCAAGCATGTGTGACAACCCCGTTGGTGTGATAAACTGCAAGTGTTCCAAAGGACCTATCATGGTCAATTGTGTCAGTGATGTGTTGGCTTCCAGTGATTTACTGTGTGTGGTACATGAAATTACTCAAAGGAGTTGCTATGGCCTGTTGATCATCTCTATCCTGAAAGAACCCCAGGAAAGCAGCAAGACCTATTGCTTTAAAGCCAGTCTAGATACGGCAGGTTTAGTTACCAACATGGTTAAACCAGCTTTCTGTGACCTGAAGCAGTATGGTCTCATATTTTTAAGTGGATGTGAAATATATTTGGGGATGTCTCGAATACTTTTATCCATTTTCTCTTTAGTTTATTGTGTCACCAATGGAAAATCACTGTCTTCCATCAGGGGATGGAAAATGAAGCAGATACACCTTCCATCACACTTCTCCTTTTTTTTCTCTTGGTCCACAGAAAAGTGTACTGGTTCAGGAAAGAAAGAGGTAGCTACCAAAGACTAACCGTGTTGGAAGGGAATCTTGTTCTCTGTAGGTCTGGTGTTCATTTTCACTGGGACTTGAGTGCTCTGAGAGTTTGGGAACTTTTGTTGTGGGGCCTTGCGCCATCCACTCACCCTGGGAGTGAAAAGACTGGAGATCTGGTTTGGCTCTGTCCCGAGTCTGCTGGAAGTATTTTGACAACTCTGGTATCCATTTGAATTTCAGCCACTCTATCTATGTGTCCAAGGATTTATGCCTTTTCCTGGCTGTGTGTCCCATGACTTCAGAAATTTGCCAGCCAGCATGAAGATTATTTTAATGAAAATCTCTTTCAAAATTTGGGTTCCAATACAGGGGCCCTACCTCCAGCCCTGTTGACTCCCATTAACTCCAGTAGGAGTCAGAGGGAATAGTACTTTGAAGGGACAGCTTTAACAAACAGTTCAAGGACCATAAAGACAAACAACAAATAATCATTCTTCAATGAACTTCATGTCAGTTTTTCAGAAAGGTGTAATTCTGCATATTGTCTTGGTAGGAAAAATCTTCCTGTGCTGGCCTGGAAACTTTGCATATGCCTCATTTTTATTGGACTTTATATCCAGCCAGCTGTTCCATTGAATTCCTTTTTTTCTTCTGAGGATATCGTTGGCTCTGTTTAACTCGATTTTATTTAGGTTTTTGTATTTATGAAGGTAACAGTAATGCAGCAATAGATTTGAGAGCTTTGAGGTGGAATTTAAGGCTCTTCATATCCTTTGGAAAGGTTAGTGCCAGGCAGCAGATCCCAAGGTGCTTGTGTGCAACCTGGTGCCTTCACTCCTGCATTGCAGGAAGGAAACCAAACTGCACAGGCAAAAGGGACTTAAAGTCAACCAGCCAGCCCAGTGTTGTATCCATGGGTGCTGGTGGACTCTGGAGAGGTTTGCAAGCACCTGATAGACACTTAGAGAGATGTGGCAGGGCAGATGAGAAGTGGGCTGACCAGGTTTGTCTCTAACACATGCCAGTCGTGGACATCGGGAGCTCATGGACCTGTTCATGCAGCTCAGGCGGCAGGAGAGGGAGACAGAGGACAGTGGCTGGTGGAGGGAACAGGTCTGCCTGCACTGCCCTCCCACCCCAGGGAGGATTCCTGGGCCTGGCTGTTGTGGCTCACAAGACAGGGCCTGCATTCTGAAACCTGCTCAGTGTTGGGTTTTTTTGGGTTTTTGACTAAATATAATCTGACTATAAAAAAGCAAACCCTTAAAAGCTCCAAAGTGTCCAGAAGGATTCATTCCTCTGACAAGTAACTTTAAAAATATGTCTTCAATTGAGTCCATGTGTACGCTTTCAGATGATTTCTACTGAAAATGCCTTCACAAGTAGAGACATCGCTGTAAATAATCAGATTTCAAACGCTACAACTCCTAGTCATTTTGAATATAGTCCTGGAGTTGGAATAACAAACATAAAACTGGCTTCTCTAATACAGAAAAAGGAATTGTAAGGCCATCAGCAAAATCCAACCCAGGAAATGCTGCCAACTTAAGACAAAGTAAACTGAGAGCAGTAAATCAAACTGAAACACATATTTTATTGTGGACCGAACAATACAGGGCCTAACATTTCCACAGGCAAGGCACAAATATCCTTTTACTATCAAAACCAAAAGCTTTTAAAGCTTCAAAAGGAGCTGCAGGCAAAGAGGCAAATAATAAATGACAGGCAGATCTGGTCTGACGAGGCTTTGTGGGTTGTGTTATAGAGGCCTTGGACGATTCGCAAATGTCAGCTTGCCCTCCCAGCATCACCGCTGACCATGTCATCCCCAGCTGCTAACACTTGCAGCAATTTTGGGCAGGTGAAATAAAACAGCTTAACAAGTGACCTCTCTCCAGCTGAGCTTTTGAAAGTGCTTGTGTGTGCACTGGTAGCTGCTTCTATTGCAAGGCAAAATATATCCACTTGTATTTCTTGTACTGAAGATGCTAAAATCAAACTTCTGATAAAGACTTAAGCCAACAGTTTGAGCTTGTGGTGGGGACTGCTTGCAGGGACAGCTCAGCTAAGAGGAGGTACCCCCCTGAGCTCTTCTGGCTTGGTTGCAGTCAATTGTGAGCTCATACCCAGGCTGTTGCTGTGACCCCTAATTCTGCAGCCACTGTAAAGGTAAGTGTGCAGCTGAGCCCAGTGGATGGGGTTGGATTTTGCTTTTTAACTTAATTTTACTTTGTCATTCAGTGTGTCAATTCTTCTGAAACCTTATACGTGGTGGAAATACCCCTTAACTGCTCCAGAGCCTGTGTTTTCCCAAGGGCAGGCAGCTTTTCAGAAATGCAAAGGAAGATCCTAGCTGCTATCCTATTCTGTGTGGAGGAAAAGCAAAGAGGGCATGATGTTTACATCAGAGCAGCCTGGACACCTTGTCACCCTTTTGAAGTGTACTTCAGAGAGCTTCATGATGGTACTCCAGTCTCAACAATCCTTTTTGCATCCCAGTTTGCAGAGCAGCCACGTGTTGGAGCTGGGAAGGCGACTGCAGCCAGCAGAGGCCTGTGGCTGCCTTTCCTGTGCCCCCTCTCTGTAAGGCTCCTCCTCAGACTGCTGTGGGTGACATTTGGCCCACACAGGAAGATAAGAATTAAGATTGAAAGGAACTTCCGAAGTCATCAAGTCCTGTCCCCTGCTGTTGAAGGCAACCACATCATATGATGCCTTTCAAACACTTATCTGGGTCCATCTTGAAGCCATTTAGGTTTCTTGCCCTCACCACTCCTACTGAGAGGCTGCCTTTCTTCTCATGGTTATAAACCTTCTTCTGATTTCCAGCCTAAATACGTCCAGGGCAGTTTGGGCTGTGTTTAATAGATACTGAGAAAATAAATTAATCACCAACTTGCTTTTATTTATGTGCATCAAGCTTTTGATACAGATGTCTAAGGCCCCTCTGCTGCTGTATGTATTTTGAGATCATGGGAAGAGGTCTGGGTGAGGGGGAAGTGGGACAACCCTGCTGGGTGCCTGCTGTGCACCTCAGTTTGGGGAGGAGCAGGTGACCTGGGCAGTCAAGGAGAAATGGGGGGCAAGGGAACAAGCAGAGAAGGAAAGTGAAGAATGGGAAAGAATAAGAGAGCTGAACTGGAGAAAGGGTCAGGAACAAGGTGTTAGAGCTGATGAGTCCTGGCAATGAGCAGCAGAGAAATTGTGAAAGACAATGTGGGGGGAAAGGCCCTTTCAATAGAAATAAACAGTGATACAAATAAAACATAAGCAAACAAATAATATTTAGGCAACAGGCAAGAAGATGAGAAGAAAAGTAATGTAAAAGGGGAGGATTCACAGAGGGTTTAGAGCAGGGGAAAAAAGAAGCCAATTCAACCATGAAAACAAAAATTGTTTCAGTGTTAGGATGTCCCACTTGTTGGGCACACTCTGGCTGGAGATAAGCTCTTCTCCCAGTTTCAGATCTCAAAAATGAAGGCTTAGTCTTAATGAAAAAAAATAAATTAGAATGCAAAAATGTGATTTCTGAAAATAATATTATTTCTGTGGAGAGTATGAACTTGAAGAGTGAATAAAGGGTACAAAGGTGTTTGCTTGTTCTCCAAAAAGCTCCTCACTCTGCTGGTCTGTGAGAAGTTGATTATTACTATGGCAAATACGAACACTAAAGGAGTAGCAATCCCTCTTCATCAAAACAGACTTTAAATAGTGAAAGATAGTTTCTAATGAATCAGTTAATTTTAAAAAAGGATAGGGCTTTTCCCCCTCCCCAAGGCTAGCACCCTATGCCAGCCTTATGCATAGAAATGTATGCATGAAGTAAAAAAAATGTGGGATAATAGGATTACATGTAGGTGACAACACAGACCTTTGTACTAAGCCAGTTTTAAAAATACTGCAAAGAGCAGTATTTACTTGTAGTTCATGCCAAATATTGTATTTCAAGTTAGTAGAAAACCGTATCTGGTGGGTGAGTGAGGGAGCTGTAAGCTGATGTGTGTCTGCCCTCCAACACTGTTAATAGCCATTATGGATCCTGTTGTGTTGCAATTACTTTACACAGAGCAAATGCTTGCACAGGGGCCTGCAAGCTCCCAAAGCCCTATTGTGTATGGATGGAGGCAGCACGGGAGGTACAGACATCAGCCACATCTAAGCCTCTAAACCTCTAAATATGTACTTTGCTTTGAGAAGTCCTGGGGACAAGGCAGGTGCTTCTGCACAGCATATGTGCAGGCGGCTTTGCAGAGTCAGGACTGCTGTGTGAGTTCTGCATGTGGTGCTGATGGGATGTTCAGTCATGAGATTGCTGCCTGTGACCAGAGCGAGGGTGGTTCTGGCTTTGGAATTGCCGATATTTATTATAAGCAATAGAGGGAAATGGAATTGCAATTGTCAGTGGGTGATCAGGTTGTGATAACCTCAGCTGACCTACCAGTTCTCCTGCTTTCCTTAAAACACAATGGTTTTGTATTTTTTCTGATTTTTTTCCTTACCTTAGCTGGAACTCAGTGGGAAAGAATCTAGCTATTCTGGTCTTTTAAAAACCAAAACTTGAAACGCATCCTTCTCAAGCTAAACAGAAGCAAAACCTTTAGGTCTTTTAGATGAGACTGGTGTTGCCAGTGCAGTCCCAATCTGCAAGTTATCCAGAATTCATTCAAGAGCATCAGTCTTGCACTACTGTGGATTATTTAGAGGTCTGTAAGTTGTTCCGTTGTTTACTCTTTTTTCCCCCTCAGATGCGTACATACGAAATGGATGGTTTCTGTCCTTTTAAAAAGAGACCTAGTTTCCATCAAGCCAATTAATGAACGGGAGACGATGTTCAGTGCGTACACCAGGGGCTGCCTCAGTGAGCTGGGGGCATTGCCTGCATCTTAGTACGAGTCATCAGGTGGCACATTCACCAAGGAGCCTGCCAGCTGTTTAACTTCATTACAGTTTATCATTATGTCTACCTCCTTTCTTTATTTCTACATTTAATCACCTAATATCATTTTTATCGGCTTGTCAGGGAGTGGGAGAGAACGGTGGGGAATTTGTTTCACTTTCTCATATTACGTGCCTATTTTGGTAAAATATTGTGGCAAGTTTATGTCTGTCCTACTTTGAAACAATAAGATTCAAGTGAACTAATTAAGCCTGTGAGTACCAAAACATCTAATTAGTATTAACTCTTAGCTGTAAAACCACAATTAGGTGTCTAGGCTGCAAGATACATTTCTGTGTCGTTTAAGATGCGTGATGAACTAGTTGCTGGTTGCCAGACAGTTGTTTAAAGATGGCACCTTCCCAGCTCAAAGCAGCCACTTGCTTTTGATTGAAGCATCTTATTGTCAGCATGACAAGACTATCACCTACTATGAGAGAGCCAACCACCAGTTTGAAAGGTGTGTTCATCTGCAGTTCAATGAGGCATCAAACCAAACCAGTCTTCACGCCTTATAGCTTGGCCACCAAAAAGGGAGATGACTTCCCTGTGTGCCATACGTGTATTCTGGATGTGGAAATGTGTTATACTTTCAGTGGAGACCTAAGAATTGGTTAACTCATACAAGATTATAGGAGAGCAATTGATAGAAAGGTTGGAAATTGAAATTCTTGCTATTCAGCATTTGCTGTATGTGCCATACCTGGTTTTAGATGCTGTACTTACAGTGGAAGTGCATTCTTGCACGGACACCAATCCACAAATAGCTGCTGTTAAAAAAAAAAAGAGTTCAAAAAATCCTGTAGGCTTCTGAGCTATCCCTGCTTCCAGATATACTATAACATTATGAATTTAGGCTGATGTGATGTGTGCAGTGGTGTTCATCTTTTGATACAGGAAAGGCTAGTGTGACAAATATAAAAGTGATACTAAATATTCATCACATCTCCTTGTTCAAGAAGCTGCTTCGAAACAGTGATCCAAGTTTCACTGGAGATTCCCATTTGCGAATACACCATATAAATCACACTTTCCCCACCTTCTCCTCTGCCAGCTCTTCTGTCTACTGACTGCATTCACAAAATTACCTCTATCCCAGAAGGTCAGAACAAGTGCTACCGGTGTTGAGATCCCCTCCTATGGAATCTCCAGTCCGATTCCCCGGGGGACTGGAGCTCTTCTGATTGTTCTCCAAATTACTGCATTTCTCTAACAGGCTTTAGTGTCTCAAAAATTCACTCCATTCCTGACCTTCTCAGCCCTCTCAGCTGGCAGTTTTCCACAATGCCATCAAGCTGCATGCTGTAACCTTTTAAAAAATGTTGTTAACGTAGGTTGAAATCACAGATACATTTTAGGTTTGATTTCTCTTTTAGAAATTCCAAATTACACTGCATATTGGAAAGGCCTGGTTTGGCTCGGAGCCATTCTGATAGATGTCATATTGCTAAACAAGATGGGCTTAGAAATATGCCTCAGTGTTTCCTTTTTTATTTCAAACAAATACAAGCAGTAGATTAACATTTGGCTGACCCTGGCAGCAATTGCTAAATGTAATGTTTAGAGCAATCTAACACTCTGATATTCCGTGGTCCTCCACAGTGGAACGTTGTTTTGAAACAGCTTTCCAAGTTGTACAAATTTTGGGCATTTCTACAACAGGAGCTTAACATGCTGACCAGAAGATCCAGTGGCATCCAAACCATGTGGTCACATGATTTTATAGGGGTTTTTCTTGACCAGGTTGTGTGAGCAAGGTGTTCCTGTAAGCTGGCTGTTTCCTTGAAAGTAGTAGATTAAAAATCATACTTTTTTATCCGTTATGAAGTTTGTGTGATATCCTGCCCAGAAAAGCTTTCAATGAACAGGAAAGCCCACGCCAAAAAGCATGTAAGCAAGTGATAGAGTCAAATCACGTGAGAGAAAATTAAATTTTCATGTCTTGTAAATGAAATATACATTAGGGACTCTCTCCAGTGACCTCCAGCTTCTGTAATTTTTGGATCAGAGCTAAAAACCTAAATCATGTAGCCACAATGGCCTGTAACACGTATATGGTGGGTATTGCCTTGCTATGGGCCTGCAACGGTAAACAAATGGAACTAGTTTTGGAGAACTGCTATTGACAGTAAAATTCTAATTTTGCTCCAGCTCCCAGAACAGATGTACCTCAGAGTCCATAGACTGCAATACTTAACTGCAGCTACTCAGCTGTGACCTTCAGCCTCAGGCTCACTGCAATAAAATTTTCATGCAACCATATGGAAGAATATTTTAATAGAGATTTACTGTCAGTAACTGTCCCAAAGGAGCAAATAAGGAAGCTGTAACATATTGCGTACAGTAAATCAAGGGGACTTCAATGGAAAAATGAAACCTCCCTGAGGCAAGCATCTTTAAAATTACAGGCAACACTTTGTACAAATATGTGTACAAAGGACTAGATATGCACTCAGTTAAGCAGCTCAAAATGGTTTTGATTTGAAGATATATTTATTAGAATTTATTTATTGTATTTTGTTCTTGCTAATGGGGGAGGGGGTCATCTCACCAGGTTCACCAGCGACTGCTGTGCAAGTTTGGCTTCACTGGACATGATGCAAAACAGGCAAAAGCAGAGGGAGGGAGGGAGGGAGTGGGAGCTCAGAGTCGATGAGTTCATGTGGCAAGTTGCATCTCCCAACAAACACAACTGCAACAGTGCTCTCTCAGCCCCTCTGACCATACTGGAGGATTTTAGTTAGAAGCAATTAACCTCTGCAATTGCTGGCTGCTTCCTGGAACCTGGCAGTACCAGTAGAGAATGAAGAGGAAATTCCTACTGGCGTGCTCAGAAGGAAGCAGGAAACATAAATGGTACAGCTTTGGAAGCATGTTGGAGCTGGTCCCTGTTGGTGCTCCTCTGGGGACCCTTGTGTGGGCTGACCAAATCTAAGAAGCATACATGGAAAGAGGCCTGTCTATTTGAAGGTCTTTAGAGTTAAGAACTTTTTAGGGTTTCGTTCTCTTACCTTTTCCTTTGGTGGTCATTTTTCAGGAATTTCTGTAAATGGATAAAGGCAAACAGGAATCTGAATTTACACTCTACTCTTACACTGCACACACACTTGTTTTGTTCCTCTAACAAAACTAGTAACATGACAGGGCAATAAATCAGGATCAAGCAAATTAAATGCTCATGGAGATAAGACTGAGTTATCCTTTGTAATGTTCAGTTCTGTCATGTAAAAAAACCAGCCTACCTGGAAACATACAGGTGTCTGCTGAGTACACTGACTCAGGAAGTATGTGATGAAAGAAAGGTATAGCAAAGCACAGGGGGGAAAAAAGGTAGCCAAGTGGCAGAATACAAATCTGCCTTTCTGAAAGAAAAGTGGAGCGTTGCATAGGAGGGACCTGTCAAGCCACAAAAACGAGGCAATTGTCAAACGTGATTCAAGTAAAAAAATGAGATGTTATTCTTCACTTAGGCAAATCTCTGAGGGCAGAGGGCTAAGGGAGCGTCCTGTGCTCTGCACGGCTGTGAGGATGCAGCTCTGGGCTGGGGAGTATTAATGCCTACTGCTTTGAGTGGCTGAGCAGAAGTTCTAGGGGCATATGTCAATGTAAAACTGTGAAGTAAGGAGTTGCAGCCATGCCACAAACCTGTACAGTTTTGGTGGGTAAGCAAACGTTACAGGAGAGAACGAAAAAAAGCGAAACAACCAAGATGTTCTCCATATTTGCAAACAAACAAACTGTGTAAAAGAAACCTTTGCACTTCGTTTTCTATGTTCTCTTAATGAGTGCCCTGTGAGCCCCTGCATTTTGACTAATTACATGGTCCAAAGTGGCCCCTGGAAAGTGAAAAGCACTTTTAAATGGTCATTTAACCCTGGTCTCTGAAAACATTTTTCCTTCATGCCTTGTGTGATGACTTTGGAGGTCGCTGCTGTAGCAGAAACCTAGTTCCAAAAGAACTTTATGATTTTCAACAACTATTTCAAAGGAAGGACAGGTTTAACTTTAGCACGTGCCTATTCTGGATAGCAATTAGAGATTTAAAAAAAAAAAGGTAATTTTAACAAGAAATATTTTTAAATTGTGGTTCTTAGCGATCCCTTTCTTTGTAGTTTGCAAATCATTCATTTCTGTGCTCTAATATAGGATGGGAAATCAGGGGCAGCATCTGTGTGATCCCCTCCTTTGCTCCTCACACATGCCTTCTTATCTGTAAGAAGCCTTCACTTGCCCTGAGTCTGAGTGCCTCCATTTTTCTGAACTCTCGTTGTGCTGTAAAACATCAGCTACAGGCATGTTTGAAAAGGCAAGGAGAAAGTAGATTTTAATGAGTGAAAGTTTTGTCTCCCCCAGGCAAAAATCTGCCAGTATGTATTAATTTTGTTTTGATTATTTTATTGTTGTTTGGTGAGCTTTTGGTACTATCCGTAGTGTTGGATTCTGTCTAACCTAAGGAATCTGTAGGGTTTTTTCCTTTTTGTTTCTATGTTCTTATTTCCATCTTGAAATGCTCTGTTCAAACAGTGCCAAAATGAGAGGATTATACAAGTTTTGTTTTGCTGATCGACTGTTGACAGAAGCTTTTGAGGAGAGACAAATCATTGAGTCTCTGAGCATCACGGAGATTGTCTCTTCTTAGCTCAGTATCATTTAATCACCTGCAGGCATCCCAATTACCATAAGCAGAATTACTATCCCAATTAAGCAGCAGTCCTTGCCACTTGGTGTCATTAGGCTTAATTTGGTTCCTTGGGAAGTGTCCTGATTAAGTTGATTACCTGATTAAGTGGGTGTACTCTATATGATGGGTCTGATGCATCAGTGCTTTATGCCAGTTCTGCTTGTTGATTAAAGTGCTATTATGGCAGTGTAGAAATAGAGCAATGCCAAGGTGAATCTGGCCTGTTGCTTTTAGCAGTCGTTGTCCAAGCTTGCAAAACACTCTGCATTTTTAGCAGGAAGTCACGCAATTCACCCCCGGGTTTAATTTTATACTGTTAGAGAAAATGAAACTGGGATGAAATTGGACAGGCTTGTTTTTGTTTTTTTTTCTTCTAGGAATAAGAAAGTGAAATTTGCTGTCTGCAAGGGTGGTGGCTGATGCGGTGGAAATAGACTTGAGAAATGCAAAATAGGAATACTTAGAATTTAAAGAGGAGGGGGGGGGAAACACTAACAACTCAGGCTGCTACTATTTGGCCCCGGTTTTCCCTGCTGGAAAATACTAGTGTAGCATATCAACGCATTTCAACCATGAGCTAGAAAGCTGTTGTCTGAGAATATAGTCACAATTATGTTTTTAAACACTTTTTATATCTGTTTTTATTTCTTGGCGATTGCTGCATCTAGCATGGAACATCAGAATATTATGAGCCACAAGCATTCAGTGGTTGACATCATCTTGTCATCATCAAAAGCAGCAATATCATAGGAGAGGAAGGAAAGGAAAGGAAAGGAAAGGAAAGGAAAGGAAAGGAAAGGAAAAAGGGAAAAAGAGGGACATTATTTCTGGCTCAGCTGGAAGTAAGAGAGAACAGAAGTAAAACAAAGTCTGGGAAGACTTTAATTTTTGTTTCTATTTTAGGAATAAAAAATGTGGGGTACTGTTTAGGTGTTCCATCTTTCAGTATAGTTGTGACAAATGACAGTACTCAAAATCTGCAGGTTAATCTTTTGAATGTTAACTCCATACCTAAATTGCATTCACCCCAGCTATCTCTGGGCACATTTGTTGTAGGAGTTTATATTGAGATGTTGTGTCTTGACTTCTTTCACATCCAGGGAAGAAATACAGGAGCTTTTGGGGTTGATCCAACCTGGTCTAGGTGTCTGCTTTAGGACAAAGTGCCCTGTCAGTGTAAACCAGGTTTCCTCAGCTTGCTCAGAGGTCAGTATCTGTGCTGGAGGCACAGCGACTGGGTAAGGTGATCAAACCCCCACTTTTCACTGAGGTGGTGCTACTGGGCCACAGACCTGCCCAGTGTCCTCAGCAGAACATACTGAGGAAAGAATCTGCCCACCTGACATGAAATGGAGGGATAGTATCTCCACTTACTTTTATCTCTTGTCCCTTTCTTCCAGAACATATTGCTGCCACTGAAGTTAATACAGCTATTGGCAATGATATGAACATATTCGATTTTTTTCCTCCCATTAGATTTTCTTGGAGGACAGGAAGTAATTTTCCTTCCTGTCATGCCATTTATCTAAGGATAAAGGAGGAGGGATGCAAACCTGCATTAAACTGTCTTTGCTAACAGAAATCAGTTGTCCAGCCATATCTGTTTGATCTGTGCAGCTGATGGAAGAGATACAGCACTAACTAAAGTGACATTATATTTTCCAGGATGCTAGCCAGCTTTTATGCATCTTTTGGTGCAAAAGGAGCCCTGTAGAATCAAAGGGCAGAAAGAGGAAGGCTTGCCCAAAGGGCTAATCAGAACAACACACTAGTTTAGGTGCTTTGAAAGCCTAAATGTGATGGATATGGTAGCAGTGTATGCTTAATTTAAAAGATTCTTAAAATAGCACACAGCTGTTATCATACTAGTGTCCTTCCTTCTTACCCATTCCTCTCTAAAAATCATTCACCCCTAAACAGTCCTGCATGAGGATTACTAGGGAACAGAGAGGCTTCTTTCTTAATTTTTCAGATTATTTCCAGGGAGTCTCCTGGTAGAGATCTAGCTGACTTCTCAGGTGATCTAATCTGTGCTGGAAAGTGGATGGATCCCACCAAGATAACTTTCCTAGATATTTTCTCTTGCATTCTTCAAAGCAGACATTATAATCCAGACCAAATGAATTGAAAATACTGGTTTGGACACTATTATTGAAAAATGCCTTTTGGAGTACATGAACCTGTGAGATAGGGGCATACATAATTAATTGAACTTTTAAATCTCCTTTTCCTTGGGATAATT
Source organism: Manacus candei (assembly GCF_025592945.1). Lineage (NCBI taxonomy): Eukaryota > Metazoa > Chordata > Aves > Passeriformes > Pipridae > Manacus > Manacus candei. The sequence continues at coordinate 30,956,589 of NW_026138065.1, forward strand.
CAACCTACCCCTTATTCCCATCAGGAGAGTAAACAGTCTGAGCTGAGGAAATGATTCTGAACCTTGTCTGTAAGCACTCATGGGTCAGATTGAAAACTAGGGATCCCCATTATGGAATTGGGCTGATAGACAGCAGCTGGAGAACCTGGCCCTTTGTACAGACATCTCCTATGTGTGAACATTCAGCTGTTGGGACCTGAGCATGTGCAGTACATTATTTCCTCTATCTTTGCAATCTGGCAAGAAACTGTAGTGCCCTGAAAGGTTACAGATGTGGCTATAAAGTTTGCATGAATACTTGCTCAGCTGTGTGCGTCACAGCTACGTGAGCCTGACTCCTCCTTGGAGTCAAGTAAAGGAGGAGCAGGGATTTCTGTAGTGAATGCACCTTTAAAATAAGAACAAAACACTCACTGCAGCACTGAAGTCCCCAGGCTAGCTATAATCTGGGCTAGTGGTCCATATTCTGTAGCCAAAGATCCATATGGGAGTGTTTCCTGCTTGTATATCCAGCTGCCTTTGGCTGCTCAGCCTGAACGGTTTTCGGAGACATGAGCATTCAGCACAAGTCTGCAAGGAGGCTCAGCCTCCTGTAGATTTTGCCACACGTGCCTCAGCTTGGTTTTTGCTAAATACTGGGCACAAACTATTTATTTATTCTGCTTCTTTGTTTCTTACTCCTGAAGATATGATCCATTTCCACAGACGTCAGCAATGATATTCCCATTTGCGTCAGTGTGGCACGGCCGGGACAGGCGAAAGTTGCCCCTGTGGCTGTTCCAAGTGTGTTTGCTCCCTGAGTAATGAGTGATCTGTTCCTTGTTCCCTGCATGTGCCACACGTTCAAGGTCTGTTGTTTAGTTTTGACTGGCCAAACAGGCTATGAAGTGTCACTTCTCTGTGACTGGATAAATGTAGCACTTAGGAGCAGACATGGATTTGAATATTCATAGCAAATGTACTTAAAACACTTTCTAAACCAGTTCTTTAATACTTCATTTGGGGTCATCCCCTCTGAAAAACACTGTTGCCAGCAAGCTTGTTCACTAGAACACTGACAGGAAGAAAACACAGAAAAGGTGAAAACATATTGAATCCAATTCCTTCCAAAATGAAATGAATGAATGAATATTGCTGTAAAGTATTTACAGTAACCTCCCAGATGTCTGTCTTAGACTTTGGATGGACTTGGCTCAGAAGTAGTTTTTCTTTTTCTTTTTTTAAATTTGGCTTTTTATTAAGGTTTTGAACAACACTTTACAACCAATAATAAAGAGGAATATTAAATTCATGCAATCTTTCATAGCTGATGAAAAAAAGTGTGCTGTATCCTACTAATATATCATGCTCTCCAGGAATACTTTGGTGCCTTAGAATTGAGAATGAGCCTGACTCCCCCAAACTGAGTACTTCTCATCATTTTGTGGGGTAAGAGTATTAGAATTGTAAATGTCTATTCCTACAGCTTTCAGTGAGACAACCAGAATGCTCTGTGCTCTGTCATATATTTATAAAATGAGATAAATCATCAAGATGTGTCTTAGGAGATTTCCACCACTACAGACCTCAGAAACTTCATGAGAGGAGCTCATCTCCCAGAGTTCGTGTCTTGCAGAGGTCAAAATCTTGTAGGAACACAGCTATTCTAAAGAATTAAATGTGAACCTGATGTTAGCACTGATTTAATCTTGCTCATAAACTTCCAACTCGAGCCAAAACCTCTCTACATGCGGATAGCAGAGATGACAGCTTGATGGATCTGAAACTTTAAGTGTTGTGTACAATTGGGATTGCAAAGCAGGATGAGGGGTATGTAGAACCTTGGATAGTCCTGTTAGGATGTATAAGCCCTTCACAGGCTTGTCAGATGAAGAGCAAAGACAGATTTACATGTTAGAATGAAGGAAACTGAAACCTTCCCACCAATGAGGGTTAAGAAACCTCTTACATTTTCTGCCATGAATTACATGTCTGCATAAGCCAAGGGGATTTAAAACTGATGCTCTGCATGCCTAGAACTGTAGCCTTAAGAGAGCGCAAGTGGTTCTGGGAGACCCCTGAAAAAGAATACAACCTTCGTGTGATAAAGGGTATTTTAGGGACTTCTGTTTGTTTGTTTGTTTTTACAGTTTAAGGAAATTAAACTGAAGCCCTAACTTGATTTCTCTTTGTGGATTAATCTCTGCTAATTATCGCTATTAATAGGACAGTGAGCCCTCAAGGTCCCAGATGTGCAGAGACTTGTACAGCTCTTTTCTGTGCCTATTGAAGCCAGAACTGACAAACAATTGCCTGCAAAGTTAAATGTACATGTCATGGCAAGATTTGGGCAGGAGAAGGGAGTTGGAATCGTGGTTATTTTAGGAGCACAAACAAAACAGGGGCTAGTGGAAAACATAAAAATAATTTTCTTCATTCAAACACAATTCCTGATCAATTGCTGTCTTTGAGGCTCTCTAGCTAAGCCTTGTGCAGGAGAAGTAGTAAGGAATCACAAGTGAATGACAAAATCAATCAAAGGCAGGAAAGAAAAACAACCTCCTTGTTTCTGATAAGTATCAGTTCTGTTTCCTATGCGTTGGCTTCATCCACAGCCATCTGTAATCAATAATATCTTTCTCTTCACTTCAGGGCACTTTGGGTGAAAGCCTGTTGCTGCACGTGGTTGTTTTCAACCATGAGTGTCTGAACAGGGCTGAAGTATACACTGGGCTCTAGTACTGCAGTCCTGGACCTCATACTGTGCACAGTGTCCTGCAATAATCCCAGCCCAGATCTGAGGCCGGCAGAGCCTCGTGGTCATAGAGTGCTGCTGAAGTTGCACCACTCTGCAGAAACATCTCACACCATTCCCCTTGGAACAGCTTCTGGCTCAAAGGCAAAATGTACAGTGAAGGGCATCTTGGGTAGCATCACCACCACTAGCCTCTTAATAAACTACAGCTTAAGGGGAAGTTACTGTAGAGAAGTGAGTGCATGGAATTACAGTGTGGTTTTACCTAACCAAGCTGTTTGGGAAGTGATTTGTTTCCTCTCTTCTTTTTTAAAAACCTCCCTATCACCCACCCCACCATGCACAAGCCCTCACAAATGGTCATGCCATTTTTTTTTGATCCTACTGTAGAAAAGGCAAGGAAAAATGTGATTCATTTTGGTAGATATTTGTTTCCAGTTTCATATGGAAATGATGCAGTTCTAAATTACTGCAGAAAAGAGACTCTTAAAAAAGGATGGAGAGACTAAAATGTGGGTAAAAATAGAAGCGTTTTTCAAAAGGAAAACCTTTTTGGGGAAAAATTTCAACTGCATTTCCTTGCTGTATTTTGCTGTACCTCTACCTATTGGAAGCAGAGATAGGGAACTCTGCACAGTGGTTCATCTGGCCAATTTTATGTATGTACATATGGAACAAATCTCTTTCAAGTTGCTAGATAGACTTGGAAGACACATGACTTTTAGGGAGCAAAAACTGATGGGACAGACATTACACCTATGCAGAGAATAAAACAGTTGTCAAGGCTTCTAAGAATGAAAATTTTTAACTTTCTCCTAAATGTTTAGGTGAAATACAAAAGTGGGGTGTTTAAGCTATTACACTGCAAATTAATCATCTTGTGTGTTTCATAACAAATATCTAGGCTGGATTTTCCAGAGAAGTCCAGATTTGCTAGGTGCCTAACCTCAATGAAAATTCCCTTTGAAAATTTGAGTGAGCGGTGTGATAATGAGGGTTAAAGCAGGGTTGCATCTGTGTCCCTAATGGCATGGCACAAATAAAGATGGTTGGGGTATATTGAAGTATTACACAAAAGAAAAACTTCAGCAGTGAGGGCCTTTGATGGAAGGATATGGTAGAGAATCCTCTCAAAGTATGAACAAACTGTCTCCTGCTTCATGCTATTTTGAGGTCTAATATTTGAGAGATTAGCTCTAAGCACAGAGGCCCCAGTTTAGTCCTGTCCTGTTTGTCCTCTTCTGGGATCAGGTAGAAAGAAAATGAGGGGATTTTCAAGAGGGGTAGAGGACCTAACTCAGAGATTTTAAATTTTTTCTCTAGAACTGAAGGCACTTCCCGTAAAAATTGAAAAAGTATTTTATTGTACATTCAAATGCTCTTCAGGCATTAAATCAGGCTCAGCTTTTAAATACAACCCTCACACCATGTTGTTATTTATGTAACACTCTGATTCAAAGAGTGATAATATTAAGAATAAGAACAATGACTTGTAAAGAATATTGAGGCCGAATCACAGAGGTGTTCTTCTGAAACATAAGTTTTCATTAAAAAAGATACAGTGCTTTCTTAGCAAGGAATTGCAGAGCGCTTTAAAAGGCTAGTGATGTTATTGGTAGGTGATACATTTTGCAAATGGAAGACAAGGAAGAGAAAACATAATTTCCTCAAAATTTAGCATAAATTCTATTACTTCTATTATTGTCCCATAAGCCAATGGCACAGCTCTCCTAAAGCATCTGCTTCCTAAATTATATGGTACGGTTTGTTCTTTCAGAGCCCTGTATTGTTTCTATGGAGATCGGTGCAAACACTTAGCTCTTCATGCCTATGTAGGGATTATGAGTTAAAGAATAAAAAAGGAATGTGAAGTTGGGCATCTACATGCATACTTAGGTAGCAGTAACTTGGAACCCACCAGCGGATCAGCAACTTTGAAAATGTGCTTCGTGTTTAGATTCAGGGAGGTGAGTCCCAGCCTCTCCTGTATCTAGAAAATCTTGGCCGGGGTCTGCAAGTTATTTACTGATCAGTTGTGATTTATCTTGATTCCTGCCTCTTATTTCCTTTTAGTTAAGAGGACTCTTGCAGTTAATCACAGCAACATATTTAGACACCGGCATTGCTGGGGCCTTACTGTAAAAAACCTTTCCTGTGCTGCTACACAGACACCATAAAAAGCAGGAATAGGAAGTGGTGATATTCTCCCATTGCAGAGAGGAGGTGGAGGTACAAATAGATTACGTGGTGTTTTGTCCGGAGCCTCTGGCAGACCTGGAAAATTACCTCAGACCCTATTTTCTTGTTGGAACGTCTGTAACCCCAGAACAGCTCTTCTACCTTCATCTCCCTCACAGACTTTATTTGCACGTGGTTGGACCTTGCTGTCCCAGTCACTCATGGTAATTATTCAGCAGTGTCTTGCAGGACTTGGGTGTTGGAAGTATTAGATCTATTCTACATAATTTATATAATTTACTCTTGAATGTCAGAAGGGAAAAGGAACCCCTAAGTTTTGATTAGACACTAAATTCATTATTTCACATTAGAATTGCCTTCACCAGAGGACCAAGGATACTTATTTGATTCAGTAACGAGAGCTCCAAAGGGTACTAATTTAGTAAGACTATTGACTGTTCATTACTCTGATGTTGCTCAAATAGCTGAGAGCATGTGTGGTGTTTAATGTGATCTTAAACATTACTATCTACGGTAAATCAGAAACAGGGCACAAGTGCTATAGCTGCTGTTTAATGATGTATGAAAAAGCTGCCTGGTAAAGTGCACCATTAAGAAAAGCTAAAACCAGTGCTGAACAAAGACCTGATGAAATATTGATACCTTTGCAGCCAGTACGATTTCTTCTTACTTGGAAAGTGAAGTCTGGGTTTCTGAAAAATCACACTTAACTTGAGCAAAGCAATGCAATCAGATGGATGGGAGCAAATTATCTATTGGGGAAAAAAAAAAACAAAATAGAAAACAGCAAGAAAAAGTAATACAGTTAGTCTTCAGTACATCAGTGTTTAGTTTATAATAAGGAAGATTTCTGTTCTACCATTAATCCCTTTCTATTGAAATACCGAACTTCCCCCACCCCATCCCCAACTCTTTTCTCTTTCTTGGAGAAAGGATCTAACAAACAAACAAAGTAAGACAGTCCATTTTAAAAGATGAGCTAAAGGATGCAAACTTCAGCGCACCTTTAAAAAGTATAAACAGACTGATGTTTGGGGAAGTTTTCTCAGGTCAAATGTCATCTTTGCCTGACCTTCTCTCAGAGATTCTTGGGAAAATCATCACTCCATCTGCAGTGGACTTGCTTGTGCTTAGCAGGGAGGATGTTTCTCTTCTCTGCACACATATATCTGAGACAGTGATTTTGTTCAGCACTGTCTTGAGCAGTGTTACTTAACTCCAACCCAGTAATGTGCACCTGCTTTTGCCAGTATTTTGCCATAAAGCTAGTGTTTGTGCTCATAGACCTGACCTTAGGAGCGGTGGCTTAAATCTTTTAAGTCAGGTAAGCACCTCTTTGACTCTTTGTGAACCATAGCTCAAATATCTGTGCAAATTAGACTATTTTTCTTTTTCCTTCTGCTTCCTTGTTACATTTTCCCCTCTCCTTTCACAAAGCTTGTGTTTTTGTGTAACTGGGGCTGTGGTAAGTCAGTGCTGTTGCTCACTGTAGCTGCTGCGAGGGTCCTGTGCCCATATGAAGAAGGTTTTTACAAGTCAGAGTTCTGTTGTAGTTGTGGAGACTGGCAGAGATGGCTTAGTGGTTAGCACATCTCTCTCACAACACCACCTCTGTCGGTTGTTCTGGGGGAGACCCGAGGATTCTCCTCTCCAGCCTCTGCCTGTGGCCTTTGCAGGTGCCATGGAGCCCTGTGGTTCTCTCAACATACAAAGAAATAAATGCAAAACTGAGAAGGAGCTCAGAAATGGTCAAAGCAGGGAGTTTATAAAAACAAGACCAAAAGGAAGTCCAAGGAAGTGCTTTTTCACACAGTGCATAATGAAATTGTGCTACCCGTCGACACAGGATGCTGAGGAGACCTGAAGAACAAACTGATTCAAAGTAAATAAAATAATGGGATTAGGCAACTTTATTAGAAGAGGTCTATTGGTGGTTATTAATGAAGTAGGTGGAAGCTCCAGGTCAGAAAATCCTGGAGCCATTGATTTTAGGGAACAGGACACTGTAACCAGGAAAGAATTGTGCTTCCCTGGCCTTATTTTTTCCCTGAATTTCTGTTACTGAAGTATGCCAGGTACCTCAGGTTGAAGCAGAACAGCCTTCCTGCTGAAAATATCCTGAAACTAGGAGCTTGACTCTGTCCAGGTGAAAACCACAGGTCTCTGCTCTGACAGGGAGGTTGCAATCTGCACAGAGGCCAAAACAGGAGGTCATATTTCAGGATTTGGCATAGTTCTGGAGAGAGCCTTTGCTCTCAGCAAAGTCTCAGTGGTCATTCCAAACATGGGAGAATACTTACTTTGGAAGATCCATATTGAGGGAATAAAGGCCAGACACATGGTTACTAAATTTGTAGTGTGGGCTCTCTCCTCTCTGTTGCTGCAAGACACTCTGTACAGTTCTGTCTACTCCAATATACATGATAAATGTACAGAATATGTACACATGCAGATATACTTGTTGACTCCGGGAGATGAGTAAAAGGAAAGAAGAACCAAGAATCATGTGCTCAGTCTGTGCTCCAGCAGCATTTAAAGTTTCTTAAGGGCTGCTGTGTAACTTTTTTACAAATGGATATTTTAAAACTAAGTATTAAAAGAGATTTCTGAGATACTTGACATAGATCTGTGGCATTGTGCAAGAAAGTGCCCTGAAGGAAGACCCTGAGACAGGCAGCTCTTTCAGGTTGTAATTAGCTCACAAAGAGCAGGTGAGGGGAGGGAGAAGCCTCCAGCCTTTTTGCTCTTCTCCTTAAACAAAGACCACCTTTACAAATATGTGCGTATTAGAACCTTTGGTCTGCAAATTTCTCTCTCGCTCACACCATCATAAAAGATTCAGAGAGCTGTATCTTTTTGATTACTAATTTATGCTGTTTACAGGCTGGGTAAGGGGAAAAGAAGAAAAGCTCTGAAAACTCCAGGAGCTGCGCTTTGCCATTAGGAGAAACCAGTATTCATCAATTTTGTTCAGCCTCAACCTCAATTTTGTTTGGTTGGAGAGGAAGAACCAGGCTGAAAGCAGGATGTTCTCTGTTGAAGTAGAGCCCAATTCAGCAACATGGGTCCTCAGGAAACTAACATAGGGTGGGGAGTGGTAATGATGTCTGGTTTGGGGAGTATGGGCTGATCCCGTCTGGGACCTCTGCAAGTTAATTTTTTTTCTTTTTTTTTCTCTTTTTCCTTTCCATTAGCCAAGTAGAAATATGACTTTCCTCCTCCACAGCATTGCAATAATCACTTTGAAGATACACATATTGTAATCCCTTTACAACTTTTTCCTGGATTCCTTAAACTCATCTGTTCATCTAAATATGTGAGCAAAGCATTTTTCTCCCTTGCCTTGAATGGATCAAGACAACCTTATGTTAAAATAAAAAATGACATTGTGTGTTATTACTACTTCAGAGAAACCAGAGGAATCAAATTAGGGCCATCACCATCCCTAATTCACACATTTGTGGGAAGGAAAATTGAAAGTTCAGCACCATGATTGAAAGATGGAGTCCTGGTTTGTCATCATCTCATCTTAAAAAATACACCTTAGTGATTTGAGAGATCACAAGGACCCCTGTCTCTGAAACAAAGAAGTGGGAGATGCTCTTTCACTGGTGATGTAAAAGAGCAGATACAGCAAGCCTGTTGAGAATGCATCCTCTGTTAGGCACATAAATAGTTGCAGAGATCTCTTGCTTAAGCTTAAGTATGAATGCTGGCTAGACTGGAAATCAGAAGAAGCATTACAGGAAAGATGCCTTCATGAGAACATGAAAATTTTAAAATATTAGTACCCGTATGACAAAAATAATTTAGGGTGCAGAATGTAGGTTTCTGATAGCACATAAGTGGGCTCAGCAACTCTTTTTTTCTGTAGTTTTGTTCATCAGTAGACACAAAGTCTGCAGATGCTTTGCTTTGAAAATGTATCCCCAGTACTGTGCTCTTTAACCTGGAAGGAGTTTCATCTAATAACCACTGGACTTAACCAACTCCATCGACAATTTACTCGCATTTTTAAAAATCAAAAGGGATTAGAGAAACATTTTATTGAAGGGCCAGGCTGGCTTTGACATCTGTAGAAGGAGGGGGAAAGTAGCTGTCGTAAGTAGATCTTTTATTTGCTTTTCTAAAAGTTCAACAGGACTCAGTGGCCAGGCCTGAAAATTCGCAGCGCGCTTCCAAAACGTGCTAACACCCAGACACCCGCACGCACAAAAATCCACCCATCACGCCAACACATGCTTCTCTAGTTCAGAATAACCTCCTTCCCTGAAGGGCCACGTGCATAAAGTGCCAGTACATAACAGCTCATGTAACTGAATTTTAAACTCCTGAAAATAGCATCTTAGATTGGAAGTGCTGACATAGGCTTAGTGACAGCAGTGCCAATTTAACAGTTGTATGCACTATGGAGTGTTCTTGCAACATTCCTCATTTGAAAGACAATCTGTGCGTGGTATAGACTAGTATGGTTGGAAAAAAAAAAAAGAAAGGAATTGTGGGGGGAGAAAACCCCAACTGTGGTCTTGGCTGACAAACTCTGTCAACCAATGCAATCTGTGCTCCTGATGTTTACTGCTTGAAGCTAAATAGGATATTTAGCCAAATTTCAATTCCTGCTACAAATAAAGCCCAATTTGTGTGTGTGCGTATGTGTGTGCGAGAGAGATGATTGCTCATTTAAATGACAACTTTATATATGATAATTACAGTCATTAATGAAGACACAGTTACTTTACCATAGATTACAAGGATAAAAGAAGATCGCCCAAGAATCACGTTCTGGTATAGACTAGAGTCAATAAGAAAATTAGTCCAAATACTACCCGGAAAATTGTTCTTAAATAATGCCCTAAAGGTTAAAGGAACAATGGGTGTAAATTCAATGGAAGAAATTTGAAAAACACACTAGAGGTCACTGTTGCTACTTGAGCAAAAGCTTTTTCTGCTTCCTTTTAGCTTAAGACACTAAAGATCAAATATTTCAGCAGAAAAAAAAAAAAGTACATCTGTTTCTATATATTTCAAAGCATGTACAGTTTGATATCCTGAAAAAATAAACAATATATTGATATAGAATGGATGGTCGTGCTACGGTTGTGGAAATGGTATGTACTGTACTTATGAAGAACTTGGAATCATAGGACAATGCAGTTCTATTTCATGCAGCATCTTTCATACAAATGGCATCCCCCAACACTTTATAGCTTGTAGCATTAAATAATATAGCTTCAAATTACAGAGATAAATAATCAGTGGGAGAGAAATTAAATGTTATGGGCAAGGGACAAAAGAAATGTTAGATATTTGAAAGCTGTGTGAAGGCATAAATTGCAAATCAGAGCCAAAGATAAATGAGGAAGCCAAACAATTAAGTTTTGTGATGCAGGAGAAAATACTTCAGTCTTTCCAAATTATTCATGAGCTGGGTATTAAAAGGGAAGCAATCGTTTTATATCATAAATACAGTGCTATGCCTGGTTGTATTTATGAAGATGTGTGTATGTGTGTGTGTGTGTTTAAAGTGTGTGATGAGTATATATATATTTATATCTGCAGAAGAAATCCCTCTGAATGCCCAAGGGTGTAGACACTCACTATAAATGCAGGGCTAGACCATGGCATGTTGCATTTGTTACAGCCTTCAGCAATTAAAAAGGGCTGGATTTAGCGGAACATTTTTGCCCATTGATACGGAGAATAAAATCACACACTTCATATAGTAGGAATATTACCATGGACTTCAAAAGCAGGAGGTGAAATGCTCCTGCAAAATACAGCTCTCTTCTCTGAGGTCTTGGTTGTCTCTTGAATGCCATCACATTTCAGCAGACAACCAGTTTCTCTAACAGCTCAAGGTGACAAGCTAGTAGTGTAAATAAGAGTAAGCAGTGCAAGTGAGTGAGAAGGCAGGTAGATAGAATATTTTCAGTGAACATCGTGCTGTGTTTGGTTTTCAAGTTCTAATTATCACTTCATCTTTCAGAGCTGCCACTGAACTGGATATGGGTTTAGGGTGTTGCCCAATGACGGTTGCTCTTTCTGATGAGTCCTTACCCACTGACATCATTGAGATCAGAGTTTCCAGCTCCTTTGGAACACTGATACTTTTCCAGCTTTCCCTCAGACAGCCTTTTTGAAACCATGTGGATTTTACCTCTGTAGAACCATTGCCCACTGTGAGCAAGGAACTCAAGTGTTATTATCTCATACCTGCTAACTCATTTTTAGTGATAAAGCACGTCCTTTGCAATTTATCGGTGGTCTTACCGTCCTTTTTGTCTGTATGTCTGGGACTGTCAGGAATCTGGCAGCCCACTCAGCTACTGCAGTGTCTGGCTGGACTGTCTGGACAGTTGGCCACTGCCACAGGCACACAGATCATCTCTGTATCTCTTGTCTGTTTGTGGTCTGGCATCGCTCTGTTCTTGGGGTCTTCAAACATCGGAAACTCAGGATTAACCCAAAATACAACATTCAATTACAGAACTGGGAAAGTAGCAGCAAGAATTTAACTACATGTAGTCTGTATGTATATAATATCAGTTTATAGATTTAATACAAGTCAGGGCTGTGTTAAAGCCTCAGGCTGTTCTTTTTTTCCCAGAGTCGTAATATTATTTTTTTTCTGAGCCGGTTTCTTCTTATAGCATTAGGCATGGCCCTATCTTTTCATGTGACTCCACCCAGACCTGCAATGTGTTATATTTAGACATCTAAAGCATTCCCTGGTACCAAGGCAGCTTTATTAAAAAGTGGAAGTTTCTTGAGTGAGGATTAGCAGCTGCTGAGGGACACTGGACCAAAGTGGTCAGTTTTCCACAATGATATTTGTGTGGCTGTAATTTTCCTCTTGGCCATCTTTGGACTGACAATTGCTCTCCTTTTTAAACAAAGCAATGCTAATGAGGGAAAATGGGATGGAAAATTGGGGAAGTCACGCAAATCAGTATGTAAGATCTGAGGTGTTTGAACTTGGATGCACAGTCTGAGGCACCTTTGGGAGATCTTATTTTGAGAGAACTGCACAAGCATTTTGTGGAAACCCAGCTCCAGCAGCTTCTTGTGACTGTGAGTTTAAACTGGATGTGGCCTGAGAGCAGTGTAGAGGGGAGGAGGGAATAAATAATTTACAAAGGCTGGCAGAAAAGTTCAGTTGTCCATCTTTGATTTGCGTGTTTGCTTTGGTTTAACATTTGTCTTTGACTATGTAACACCTGGCTTTGATTCCTTTTATTTGGTCTTCTCTTGAACAAAGCTTTACTTTCCCACTCTTCTTTCCAAGCCAGAAAAGACAAGAGGATCACTAAAGCAGAAAAAAACATGTTGCAAGAGGACTCCTTTCTGATTTGGGGTAAGCGTGAGGGATTCTGTGGTGTAAGAAAGGCTCAGTGGCTCTCTGTGAGAGAAAATACAGGCCACAGAATAAGATATTTTGCCATTAGCTCTCACATCTAGTTTATCTTCTCCAAGTTTGTCAGCAAAGCCCCATCCTTCCTTCCTTTCAAGCTCCCCATCTGACTCCTTTCCTAATACACAGACTTCAGTGAATATTATAATCAGAGATGGAAAATCCTTCATGTTCTTTTCCTTCTGTCATTCATCTTTGTTTCTGTATATCAGCTGCAGATGTTTCTTGTGCAGATGTCTTCTCTTCTTCTCTGTCAAAACCAAGACCGAGGTATTGTGGTTGCCAGTGAATTCCATTGTATGGCCCAGCAACTTGGACTGGGAATCAACACATAAGTGACCTGGTGAATTCCCAGTCCTGCCACCAAGCTGAGCAGGCAATTTCCTCTTTCTGTTTGTCTCCCACCTTATTTTTTTACTATAATTCTTCAGGAGAGGGAATATCTGCTATTCTGTGAATACACATCACCTAGTGTAATAGCTGCTAGACATTACTGCAATGCATATTATAAATAACTGGAAGATGATTTAGAATTTTTAAGACCACAATATTTTTTTCTTGCCAACCTTTTTTTTCCATGGTTATTTTTCCCTTTGTCTATTCAGTGATAGCTTTCTCTAAATAAGAGCAGAATCTTACTTTTTTTATGAAGCACACAATGAAAATGTGAAAACTCTAGGTACTGCCTCAATATTATTGAGAAACAATAAAAACATGTCCTACTATCTAGAAATCACTGTATGTGAGGGAGAGAGGCAGGAAATAAAAGAATCATGTTGCATGCCCTTACTGAACAAATATTAGCTCTTCGGGGTACTGTATTATCACAAAGCACTTAAGAAATCCAAATTATTATAACAGTCTGAACCAAACTTGCTTAGTTCCTTCCCTGTCACACAGTCTCAGCTGCTAATGTTATTTTAATCAAAGATTTGATCAACAATATTAGGCAGAGAGTTAGCAGTGAAAATTAACACATATGCTTCTCGCTAGGGAGGAGATTATTATTTTTAAATCTGCATTTATTTTCCCACTACCCAGAGTGATTTCTTTGGAGATAAGCACAGTAACCAAAATATAATGTGTTCTATCTCAGTGTCAGTAGAAATAGACACAGTACCCAGAAACTTGCCTCAGGTTTTTGAGAGTTTTTTGAGGTCTTTGAAAGAAAACAATTCATATCAGTTTTAGTATAAGGTGGTGAAGGAGCTTTCCACTTTGCAGCTTTATGTTTTGCATGAACACTATTAGATGAAAGCTATTCCTCTTGCATTTGGATTCACAGGATATACCATAGTATTAGTGTTTTAATTAAACCTAGGTGCTGGAAAATTAGAACAGCCACTTTGGGGGTAAGAAATGTTTTCTCCATTTACCCTATTATCCTCTCACAGCAGGGTAACTCAAGTGAATATTCCTGTTTCCTGTGAGCATCAGGGAGACAACAAGTCCAGGACTGGGAGATTGTTGTGCAGAAGCTTGCCCAGGTACTGGAATTAGCCCCTTTCCTTTCCTGCCTGTCAGTCCTCCTTTCCCAACTGACTTGGGCAGACAGCATAGCTGAACTGTGAAGAGTGTCTGCTCATCCCTCTTGGAAAGAGCTTCCACTATCCTGTGCCACTGCCTTGGCCAAGCAAACCTGGAGCAGGATATCGGATTTCAGACCTCTGAACAGCCAGGGGAGAAGCCTTAAATCAACACAGTACATTCAGATCCAAGTAGGTAGCGTGGTCCAGAATCCACATAACAGAGCTGAAACATGATGGCACAAGACATTTAACTGATGTCAAATTTAAATCCCTATTAAAAAGAAGTGTTCTCTAGTCTGCACCAGGCCATTCATTCTGGTAATCTCATTCCATATTTCTTTTTTTTTTGAAAGAAGACATAGATTAATGACAGAATGAATCCCAGTAGAAGGAATGTGCTCCTTATAAGGCAGGCTTGGGGGGGAGATGGTGGAAATTGTAACATAGGATGACTTTGTTGGCAGAGAAAGTTGCATTTGTACCATTTAGATTTGAAAATCCTTCACCCAGGTCAGCATAGTTCAGCCAAATTAACTCCATCTGGGTAGATGGAGCTGAGGATTACCTGTCAGGAAAGGACCTAGAATAGCATATTGTAACTTAGGGACACATTTTAAAAACCTCTTAGTGACTGGGGCGGATCCATTCAGACAAGGGGGGGTGAGTGGGAGAGGGGACTCCTCAATGGGATGAAAAGGTCTGAACAAAGCCTGTTTGTTCAGCCCTCTCTCCCATCTAGTTCGTCCCGACTTGTTGATGCCTTTTAGAGAAATATGGTCGTGGTTCTTGATGGTCTTGAATTAATATACAATCTCGCCAGACAAGTGAATGTTCGCTATTTGCTCCGCTGTCAACACATGATGTTTAGTGAGATTCCTGTGATGATTTCTAAAGCCTCAGGCTCTGGAGTCACATGAACACAGACTCATCCCTAGCTTCTTGTAAAAAAAAAAATCTGATCCCAACAATAAAATAGAACTTTAATCTTCACGAGTGTAGAAGAAAAGGACAAAAGTTAGTTGCCAATTTGCATGTTTAAAAAACAATGCATGGCAAATGAAAACAAACCACGTATTTATAACAATGTCACTGTCTTAAAACTCATCTTGTGATGAAGAGAAGAGATTGGTGTGAAGGTTCAAAGCATCATATTACTGTGTGGGGAAGCTTGTGGTATCTTAGTATCAACTGGTCCAATCACCTGCAAGTATTTAAGCTCTGGTTAAAATGCAGGACTGCAGATGTCCACAAAACCTGGAAGATCTCACAAAACAGGCATTCCCCTGCCACTCATTGGCAAAGTCTGGGCTTGTTTGAGGCCACCCAAAACATCAGCAGAGAAAGGAGGTAGCGCTTCTCCCTTTCTGTTCCCCCTCTGTTAGAGCAGTTCCCTGGGAGGTGAGACCTCCCTCTACTGAGGCTATCTCTGCTCCCATCTGTTTTCTGTCCTACAGCTGCTCTCATGGGCAGGCAAACTCATTCTCTCAGGTACAAGTCTGTGTTGCCAAAGCTGGTGGAGATGTAAGGTTTTGTAAAATATTCATTGGCCTGTGGAAAGGATCAACAAGATCATAATACAGAGTGGAGTAAGGGCACGTACTCCAGTTTATCTTCAGATCTCAATAGCAAACTCAAAAGTCCCTTTTTTTAAGTAGAGACTTCTCTAGCTAATGGTCTCCTGCTGTCCACAGAAAACCAGCGAGAGTGATTGTGAATGGACCACAACTTCCTAAAGTACCTCATAGCGCAATATTAAAGACATTCCCAAATCATTATATGTTTAAGGACTCTAAAGGAAGAAAGGCTTAAACTGCAAGGGTACATGTCCTGAGAGTGTTACACAGGGGGAAAACATGAAGGGAAGGATATAATAGTGTCTTCATCTTTTTTTGTAGAGTGTACAATGTAGCAATTTTTTTTAATGCATTTTTTCCTCTTTTTTTTTTTTTTGACCTCCTAATGGAGATGTTACATTATGCATGTATTACCCCTATGGGAAAATGTTTTGGAGTTTTCATGGAGGAAGAGTAGGATAGAAAAATGTTCTATATCAAGCGAAACAGATTTTGTTTTCCCATTTCAGCCGCTGAAGTGAAAAAAAAAAAAAATCAATGATTAGTACAGGCCTAATCTGGAGATGTATATTTTAGGGATCACATTATGCTGAATATGTGCATTACATACACAAAGTAAAAATCCATGCCATTATTGTGCCTGATCAGTAGCCACTTTTCAAATTGAAATATCTCAGCCATTTTAAATGACGTTTTTATTTTTGCAAAGACGCTAAAAGCAATTAGAGGGCAATATTGACTGTTCACTTGCCAAATTCCACTGTTCCAATGAAAGCTGCTTTTAAGTTACTGTACACAAGTGCAAAAAGCATCCCAAATCATTTTACATACATTACAAGCAAAACCAAAAAGAAATCACCATTTAAAAGAAAAGAAAAAGCTGTTTATAAAAGAAACGCTTGCTCCCAAGTTGAAACCATGTGTCAGCCTAGAGCAATCTGTTAAAGCTGAGTTATGAACCCCTGGAAAAAAATAGTTGTTTGCAGTGCCATTGCTGAGACTCATAATTAAACCAGAGACATGGTGCAGAGAGGTCTCGTGCTGATGTTCTGCATAGGGAAGGTTCTCTAAATGCCTTTGGTGGGACAGACGATAAATTTTGTCTCTTTTCAGTCAGTAACATTTGTTAGTTACCTCTTTTAGTTGTTTCTTTCTTAATAAAAATAAAAATAAAAATATGAAACACTTGCATGTGACCATATACAAATGAACAGGATGGATTTTCTGTAATTTTAAAAAATTATGGTCAACCCATCTTTCCAGAATTCAAGGCTACCTCCAGTTCACCTGAGGGACCATTAATTTCTCCATAGCATGAATTTATGCAGCAGGGTGATTCTTAGAGAGTTGAGTAAAGGCATAGGTAAGTCAACTCAAAACTTTTCTGAGGAGCTCAAACATAGGATGTTGTTTATAGCCAGAGAAAATTATCAAGGTCCTATTGCAAAGGTGATTTTGATTGGATTGGTTGGTAGGTTATCCAGGTTGAGCTGGCAGGAGATTGCAGCAGATACTGTTGTCCTTTGGGGATTTGTTCTCCACCTACACTTTGTCCATGTGGCGTAAAATGCTGATACTCTTGGGATCAAATCCTCAGGGTCCATCGTTTTGTTAAAATCAATTGAGTTCCACTGTTGGGGTAAATCATAGGCTCTACTCTTTTGTCTGCCATTAATTTGTCTGTGGGCTACGAGCCAACATCTTTTCTGCCTCAAGAGTTTGATTCTCATTAATGCTGAGGCCTCTTTACACCTTGGCAGTGAAAGATGGCCTTGCAGCAAAACTTTATTTACACCCATTTTGTGGCCCCTTTTTCACTTCTGACACACTTTTCCACCTTTTCAATGCTTAGCTCTGAAGAACTCACGAATGTTTTGATCTCAGACTAGTGTTTTCATTACTGTGTTGTCTGCCCTCATGCATGGAAAACAGAGATTTTTTTCTGCCAGAAATGGGTGAGTTTTAATTGCAATGGTCCAAGCAAATGTCATGATTCAGAGTATAAGAGGACCAACAGCATAGATGAGCTGCACAAGTCTGTGTAAACAGAAGCTGAGACATGAGAAGGCAGAATGTCTTCCTTTCCTTTCAAGAAAAATGTTATCCTAGGAGCAAACTGAGGATACATGTTCTGAACTGGGAAAGGTTGCCCTTATTTTACAAGGCCAAGTCGTGTAAATACAAATTTCTTGTCTCTTTTCTCTCCGCTCCCCTTCCATCCCTCTCTGTTCTTTGGGGAGCTGAGTTTTTTTTTTCCCTGGGACATCCCAAACACAGTTGATATATCTCTGGTATTTTCTGGTGTCTGCGAAAACAATTTTCTCCTTCATTTCAAAATAACAATTGAGTGCCACACCATGTGCCTTTGAGATATGAGACAGGGTAACCCTGTGAAGAACTAAACCACAGCCATGCAGAAAAGGAAAGGGGGTTATTTGAGTGGAGTGACACAAGGGCGATGGTTAGTAGGCTGCACTGAGCCATTGTTCATTGGAACATAGTCTTTATTTATAAATTATAAGTAAAGATCTGCTAACTGCCCAACTGAGGACACTTACTCATCTGCGCACCTCAGTCCAAGCGCAATAAATACAGATCAAATGTTCACTATCCATATAATAACAAGGATCTGATCCAAAGCACATTTTTATTTCTACAGGGTTACCTTCGATAACATTGTTTTGTTGTGTTATACAAGGACGCGTCATTATTTAAAGGAAAATAAGGGACAGAGCTGAAAACAATTGGAATTGCCAGTTGGAACTCTTGACACACTCTTTGAAAAGTAGTACCTTAGCCAATATCTATTCATACTATTTTTTTTGCACAATTTACAGTGCCATTTATTTTACATTATTTTGTATTTTTTTTGCTAGCTCTGAAACAAGTTTAGCTAGTTTTGAAGCAAATTAAATGGAAAATTTAAAAAAAGCCAACTGTCAGGGCTTCAAAGTAAGCTTCTACTGACTGCAGTGGGAATTACAGGTGCTCTTTGGCTCTAGGAATGCAGCATTTGTGTTTTGCTGGGAATCATAAAGAACTGTATTGTGTGAGACTTTGTGCCAGGTTCCCCAGGACGCTGCAGGAATGTCCTGCTTGCAAAATGAAGAGCTCAGAAATGAAGAAATAGTGTGGCGAGTGTGGCAGGCCTGATACATCTCTCCCTTCCATGGCCACATTTTTATTTGATCTTTTTTTACCTAGTTGTATATTGTTTTTACACAACATCTCCACGTAACAGAGAATACCAGATGGAAGATATGTAGCCAAAAAACAAAGCCAAAAAAAGTAGTTTGTTTCACATGCTTGTCATTGAGCACAGCTTTAATTTATTACATCTCAGTGTAAAATAAGTCTTGGGTTTTTTGCCTTTTTTTTTTTTTTTTTTTTTTTTAAGTAGCCTTACCCATGGTGCCCATTTTTTGCGGGGTCTGAGTGTGTCAAATTCATTGAAGGTTTTACCTTCAGAAGTAGCCCTGGGAGTATGTTCGTCCCAAATTCACATGCATGGATTTAGGCACTTAATTTAAAGCACTAAAATCTCCTCTGGCTAGCATATATTCACTACAGGAAAGTTGGTGTCACGGGAGAGCAAGTCAAAGTAGGCAATAATTAAGGGTGTAAGGGGAGTCTTTGGCATGTACTGGTGGAGGCATCTGTCTCTCCCCTGTTATCCTAGGGTTCTAAGGGACATTTGGGGACAAGAATACAACAGAGTCGCAAGAGTCTGCTAAGAGTCAGGGAATTAGCTAGGCTAGTCACAAATATTACTATCCCAAGCTGTTCTTCATCACTCATGTCCTGGAGATTATTGCACTCAGGAGCTCCATCAGCAGCAGAGAGTGGTGAGTGCTCCCTGCTCTGCCTCGGTGCTGAGCCTGCAGGTGAGCTCTGACTGCGCTCATTGCTGCTCTGCCCCAAAGCTTTGAACCACATTGAAGGCAATTCGTGTCATAGAATCATAGAGCCATAGAATGTTAAGGTGTTGGAATGGACCTTAGAGGTCATCTAGTCCAAACACCCACTGCCATGGGCAGGGACACCTCCTACCAGACCAGATTGCTCAAGGCCTTATCCAACCTGGCTTTGAACACTGCCAGGGTTAGGGCATCCACAGCCTCTCTGGGAAACCTGTTCCAGCATCTTACCACCCTCATAGTAAAGAATTTCTTCCTGATACCTAACCTAGATTTTTCCTTTCCATATGTACACATTCCCCCTTGCCTTATCACTACAGTTCCCGATGAAGAGTCCCTCTCTGGCTTCCCTGTAGGGCCCTTCAGATACTGGAAGGTTGTTATGAGGTCTCCATACAACCTTCTCTTCTGTAGGCTAAACAGCCTCAACTTTCTCACCCTGTTTTCACAGGGGAGGTTCTCCAGTCCCTAGAGGAGGTGCTCCATTTCCTGTTGATTGGCAAGACTCTGGCACAATACTTTACTGCCCTCACAAATTGAGCTCTTTCTTGCTGGACATACCTTTCTCTGACTTTACCAGCCACACCTTCAGGCTACATGTAATTATGAGGCAGGAGCAGAGATACTCCCAATACTGTTTAACGTATTGACTCTCCTATTTCATCTCTTTCCTGCATGAAATCTCATGAAACAGAATCACACAGTAATTAAAAAGAAAAAAAAGAGAGACCTGTAGACTTGTGATGTCTCCACTCCTGGGGCATGAGTAAGGTTTCTGTAGAGATTTTGGTTTGTTGTGGGTGGGATGTGTCTCATGTCATTTTAGATGCCGGTGAAGTAGATTCCCACACCTAAGCCAGTTTGAGTGTTTTATCTAGTGAGTGCTGGGAAACAGGCACTTGTCACTCGCAACTGGTCTGACCTGTTTTGGATGCCTACCATGGCAGGAGCTGATTCACAACCTAGGAGTACTTCTGTCCACATGCTAGAGAGATGACTAGCTGGCCCCAATGACTAGCTCAGAGCTGGGTGCCTGCATTTGAACATCTAAAATTGAAGTGGACTTCTCTTTTTGACTTTGGGGTGCATCTGTTGTATTTTTGGGCCCCTGCTCAAGAGTCAGAGAGCATGTTTTACTTTAAAGTGCTGCTTCCAGGCTTTGCTGTGGGGATGAGGCATTGACCACCCAGCCGAGTGCCAGGCTGAAGCAGCTTCTTAATGTTCTTTCAACCAGATGTTTACAAAGAATAGCAAAAAAATATTCCACTACACCCAACTGTGTGCTAGACAGCAAAAAATGCAGTGAAGATCAATCAGCTGAACCAGAATTACAGAAGGACGAATAAAAATGGGGTGCATGAAGTTAGTTTCTGAAGCCCTGTTTAAACCAGCGCATACAGGTCCTCTTCTCCAAAGCAGGGTACAGCTGTTTCTGTTACAGTTGCTACATTTTTCTTGTATCTTTGACAAGCTTTGAAAATCCTTTTTGCATCATTGATTTTAACAATATTACAGAAACGTACTTTTTGCAGCTTTAGGAGAATTTCTTGGAAAACCTGTGTTCTGTCATCTATTACATCAACGGTGGCCCCCACAAGAGAAAGAAGTGTGTCTTCGTTACAAGGAGTATCACAGTTTTTTAAAATTAGATAGCAAAGAAGAATTTTCATGCTGTCTTTAGTTAAACTGGACAATGGATTTGTTTTTTCTGGAACAAGTCTTCCATGTTTCACCTAGAAAGGAAGGAAAAGTCTTACCTCTAGCTTCTGTGTAAATATTTGCACAATGTTAATTCTTGAGTTTGTCTGTGATCATCTTTAATTGTTTTAAATAATCATAATAAAGAAAAGAACCACTGATTTTTGTTACAAGATAGACTACATGTAATTATGTAGGGAGACTGAAGTAGTGGCTTAAATGTACAAAGTTCATTGAAATACAGAGGGAATGGATTTGGCTCAGCGAGTCTGAGATGAAACAGAGCTGTTTTGGGAAAGCCATTACAAGTGTCAGCCTGGAAATTGGCTATTTCTGCACCTGCTAAAGAACCACATTAACACCAGTTTCCACTGCACCACCTTTTGGTTGTATGAATAAGAACAGCACGAATTTGGATTTCAGAAGACCCTACTGATGGCACAGTAGAAGAGAGTGAAGATATGATCATTTCAAGAACAAAAAAAAAAGGATAGAGCAGTAGACCAAGGGTCTACTGTATGTTCAGAGGGTTTTGAAAGCTAGGCTGACATTAAAGTTAAGGTTATAGACTGATATGAAAATTAGGACTATCCCCTTGAAGCTTCTGGCAGCTGCCCTGAGAGCCCCGGTTGTTGCTACAGAGTTGCATCAACACAGTAAGTGACACCCTTAGTTACTTGGATGAGATATTATACCTGGATTTTGCCCTGCTTATTTCTTACTCTGTTTGCTTCAGGCCAAGTTAAGATTGTTTATTTGTATGGAATAAGCCTTTGTGAGTGTTCCCTAGGCTTTGACTGTTTGCTTTTACAGGATGTCATTTCTATTCAGGGCTGGCCCTTCAGATTTCACGATACTCTTTCAGAGTCAAGAACTGCTTGGGTGAGTATCATCACTTTCTACTGCTCCACTCAAACACCAAAGCAAAAGTGTCCTAAAGTGTCCTGAAAGTGTCTGAAGGGTACTCTAGTTTTAGAAGTGTTCCTCACACTAACAGTGAGCTGACTTGAAATCCTGTGTCTGACCAGCTCCAGGCTTTCTGAGATTTGAAAACTTAACTTCAGATATTTGGCTGAGCTTCTTAATGAAAATGGAAAATTTTATTTTGAGCCTCAGCCTTCCTGAAGAACAGTCTGTGCCAAACCTGATGGGCTTTAGATAAAAACCAGGATTTGCAGAACGCTGTGTCCCAGCTCAGACAGAGGTCAGCAGGAGTTTTGAACGGAGTGGGATGGGCTCCTCTAGCTGGAAACTTCTTTATTTGCCTCTGAGCTCCACAGCCGCTGGGGTTTGAGACCTACGCAGGTGCGCGGTGGGGAGTGAGCCATTTGTTTTGCTCAGAAGAGGATATTTGTGATGAGGGAAAGCACGGATTTTATGTGCTCACATTTTTTTGTTTCCTTCTTAAGCAAAAAGGGAACCTTTAGAATGCCAAAATCTTGTCTTAATATTTCACGGAGGTAAGTCTTTTATAAACGCATGTTGCAAATGGCACCATAAATTCTCCGCTATGGAAAATTGCTATCTGGTTTGAAACTAGGCAGGATAAATAGAACTATAAAAGGTTACCTGGAGTAAACAGATAGGGTTTCCAAAATGTACCACATGAGATAGATTGGAGCTCATAGTAATCTGTTTTCCATGCTTAACATACGCTCAGCATCAGCTGAACTCTGTAACTGAGCTGCCATCTGTATCAATCCCGTTCCTAGATGTCACGGCCCTGTTAATGAAATCTGGAAGTGGAATTGTAAATGGATTCAGTGAATGGTAGATGTCAGCCATTGCGTGATGGGCAATCATCAATCATCCACTGTCAGTTATTTCTGTCTCAGTGAGTAAGCCTTTATTTAAAGCATAAAGTAAGAATGTTGCCAGACCACAGGAACAAGCCCTGAGCTGTTTGCAGGTGCTGCTATTCACAACTGCCAATTAAACCCCTGACATTTCCATAATGGCCAAGAGGCAAAGCATATGCACTTGATATAAACATTTTTGTAAAAATTAATCTCAGTTTATCAATACTTCACTTTTTTTTTTTTTTCCCAGAGCGACATACAACATCCTACTTGGCCTATTGTTTGTTTGCTGTAGAAAGAGAGAAATACGAGTTGGAAAGCAGCCAGGGCATTCATTTCCCCAGGATATACAGTAGATTCCAGTGGCTCATTTCAACCCTTAATTGGGGAGGGAAAGCACAGTAGTGAGGAATCCCAGCTTCGGAAAACATTGTGTGTGCCCCTTACTCCCCAACCATGTGCATGTGCCCAACTCCAGAATTTCACATCACACACTGGCCTTTAGCTTGGTAAAAATGAGATGTTTGGTTTGGCAAACGCTGTTCCTGAAGTTACCCAGCCCATTGTGGTTCTTTACTGCTATTGCAAAATTTTGCCTTATCTGGATTTTTATACAGATCTCTGGGTATACTACTTCTGACTGGTCCTTTTTATTACCCCTCCACTATCTGAAAAAGAAAAAATCCAAACCACCAAAACCTAAAAATGCAAACACTTTTTAATATACTCATTATTTTCTTTTGGGCAGGAGAAAAAAAATAAATTGTCAACTCAACTTATCAAAAGCATTCATCAGTACCGCTGCAAATTTATATCTATTTCATAAAATTGCCAGTGACGAGCTAGGTTGTTGTTTTTTTTTTCCCAGAGAAAATATTTTCATGGAAAAAATTTATATATTTCTACAGAAAAAATAAACTGCCTAGTATTGCCACCTGACATTTATAGTTTGGAGGACATAAAACTTTTCAGAGGTCCTTTTATTTTTTGCTCTCAGCTGTTTATAGTTCTTCAGGGGTACCCTGATCTGTAAGTAAATACAGAAAAAGAAAGGGCTGCATTCACTTTTTCGAGGAGATTTCATCACATGCTGATTGCTCTACCCCATTTTGCTGCAAAGTCTAGGCAAGGCAGAACATCGAGTGGGAAACTGGATAGCACTGGGGCATTTTTAAAGTTGTCTTCTTCACTCTTCATGGTACTGAGGAAGATCACATAAGTCATCCAGCAATTTGAAGTGAATTCTCACATTTCGTACCATCTAGTTGTAAAACGCTGCACTATTGGAAGAAATCAATTTCTGAAACCCATAGAATTCTGTTAACATGATATTTTTGGTGTTGTTGTTAGAGGTCTTCCTGGCGTTTGGTTATTAAATTGGGTGTGACTTTTTGCCCGATAGCTGTGCCAGTGTAAGTGTTAATTGTCAGATGCAGAGATGCCAGTGCAGTTCTATCAGCATAGCTTATTTTACTTCACCTAAATGAAACAAACCATCCCACCTTAAGCACTTCATGGCACTGGAAGTGTATTTATACTGAGCAGTTTCTTACCTATAAATGTATCTGACATTTTATGTATAGATTGATGTTTGTTCAGTTTCTTTTTCTTTTTTCCATGTAGGTGCCTTGTGAATTTCCATATCACTTCAGATTTCAGGGATAGATGTTGCTTCAGGACTCATTTTGAGTTAGTTCAGGTAACTTTCTAACACATTTCTTAAGTTTTTAATTTCTTTTTCATTCAAAACCATTCAAAATGTTTGAGATCCATGAAAACATAGTCTGCAGATACTAAATAAGAATATTAAGGCCTAAGTAAGGTTGTTGATTCAGTCTCTTTAGAACCTGAAGGATCAAACTGGCTGAGTTACCCAGGGCAAGTCAACTAATCCCACATATACCACCTGTTAATTTTAAAATAAATTAAAAAAGAAAGTGCTTCGAAAGGGCTGACTTAAAAAAGTTTTAAAGCAAAAATCTCCCAAGTGTCAGCATCAAGTGCTTCTCTGTAGCATATCTTTTTGCCCACAGAGTAATTTCCTGGGTTCAGAATGACTCAATATTCACTATCACCCAAGACAACCATCTTCTTTGTATGCCCTCTTGTAAGAAGAAATCACTGAGGTCATGCTGCAACGTTGTCACCTCGTAGTCGCCCCCCCTGCACTGAGCTAAAAGGCAAAGGTAAAAGGTAACTATCTCCCTTTAGGCTCAGTTCCTGTTCTCTTGTAGATGTTAAGGCAATAATGACAATATTGCTCTGACTGTGTCCACATGACAATGCAGAAATGCCCAGGCTGGCTGTAAATGAACCATTGTGGATACTGGACGCAGTCAAGACGAGACAGCAGAGAACACCAAGAGGACTAATTTACCCAGCTTTTTGGCAGTGTTAGCTCCATATGGGTTAATTTATCCTGTCAGAAAGCAGGCTCATTTATGGTTAGCTCATTTATAGCTTGTTTGAGTACCTCTTCACTGTACTGGAATTTGCAATGTAGACATACTTTCTATTAAGGTGACAAGTGTGTGATTGTATTAAACAAAAATATGAAGGGTGAAATTTTGAAGGCACCCGAGGGCTTCTTCTGAAGGTGATTTAACAGGTTGCCACTTCCAGGGATTTGCTTCTCAACTTCTGCTGAAGACGACATTCCGCATGGATCAGAAGGTGACATCCCGTGCCCACCTAAGAGCCTCATGAGTTCACAGCACAACATTTTAGCTTAAATCACTGAAGAGGATGTGTTTGCATTAATACTCTACACGATGAACTGAATCAGAGCAGATATATCCATTGGTATGGCAGAAGCAGGCAGACAACTTGAGTGGTAACACTTCATATTGCTCCCTTTACAGAGCCCAAAGAGAACTCTGTGCCAGAGCCCATAGATTTACAGTGCAACAGGGAGTGAGTACCTCATTCCCTTCAAATCCGGTCAAAAAAACCCTGCCACCAATATTTGTCTTTTTAGGGTTGTGTAGGTTCAAATGTCACTATCTAGTCATCTACTGTAGACTCTGATCCTGATCAAGCAGCCAAAGCACAAACCCAGCTTTGCAGCCTGGCACAAGTGAGATTTCTCAGGTGCTTAAATCTAAACACAGTTCTAAATTAAGATTTGCTTGGTCAAGCTTTACATCCATTTACTTCAGGGTAGTTAATACCCGTGAGTGCTTCTGGTGCAAAGGGATACTGGCATGTAGAGAAGGATTTGACATCCAAGTGAGCAAATTAGTACCAGTCGCCTTCCTTTTATTGCTGCACTCACATAGGATGAGCTCCAGGTTTGTCTCTTGCTTCCCTGCTCCTGGAGCTGCCCAGCTATGATCTACTGTGCTGACCTTACCAGCCAAGTAATGACTTTCATGCTGCTGAATCCCATCAGCAACTTCATGTCTCTTGTGGTCGTCTTCATCCATGGCTAACCTGTATTATCGTTGGCACGCTTAAAATTGTGATGTTATGTTTCAAGTGTTTTTAAAGCTGAAACACACAAGCTCTTTTATTTCTCTTCTGCCTTGTAGGATTATTTCAGCTCTACACATGCGAAACCTCATATTATGCAAGAAATTAATCACATCAGGGTAAAGTAGCTACTGAAAAATTGCCAAGCACCATAAACATTGGTCAAAATGCAGGCCAGCCATTTGCACAGCAAGTAATTGAAGCTAGAGGTTCATTGGAGCGACGTGTAACTTTTCATTATGAATTAGAAAGCTTTTCAAACATAAAACGATATCTAAGAAGACTGCACTACCTAAAAGGTTTCAGTAAACACTGGGAAAAGAAAAAAAAAGTGTTAAAATATGCTGGAGAGATCAATCATGCTTTGTGGTTACTTGCTCCACGTAGTTTCACACACATTCTCTGATAAACAATGTCCCACACACTCTGCCCAGACCCATTATTTTCTTCAGCACCAAAGCATCAAGGGCCAGATCTTCATTTGGTTTAAGTCAGCAGAGCTGAGGTTGACTGCTTGCCATTGATTTATGCCAGCTGAAGATCTGGCCTGAAGAGTGACAAAAATATAATTTTATGTTTTATTTATGGGTGTAAAACAATAGTCCTAAAGGGAGCAGATGTTCCATGTCAAGGGAGGAGGTTTATTAAATGCAATTCCAGACACAAAAGCTAATCTCTGTGGTCAGGGAAGGCATGAGGCCTGTTTTACATGATGAACTTTAATTGAAATCTTGCTCTTTTGTGTTCATTTATTTCTTCTATTTGGGAGCCGACAAGCATCATTTAAATTACTTACCAGCTGCCAGACACCTTAAAACAACAACAGATAGTTGTCTTAGACACCTGGAGAAGGTTAGACAGTCTTCATCTGTCTTTCCAGTACCTGCTGAAATAGTATTAATTTGGTATCACATATTTTTAATTAAGTGGTCACTTCACTGAAGAAATTTCCATCTGTTTCAGATGGAGCTGTGGGGAGAAAGATCGTTCGGTTTTATGGAGGGTTTTGCAATTGTAAAATGTCTCTTTTTTTTTTCCAATTTGGAATTAAAACCAAAGGATTTTGAAATTCTTTCAAGAAGAGAAGGGAGTGTCTGCCTCTAAGTCCCAGGCCCCAAACCTCTTATTGTCCCCAGCACCAAAACTATTCCCTTTGTGGACGATCTTCCCTCTGTAGATCCTAGAGCAGGAGTTCCTTGGCTCCTCTAAAGCTGCTGCCAAAAACTGAATTTAGGGAGCTGAAAGAAAATCAGTGGTAAAAGCCTGCTTGCAGGAATGCTACGGTTTTTGAGGCACTCTTCATCATGTTTCCTTACAGTGAGCTGACATTTTTGACTCCCATGCCGCTGTACCCACCCTAAAATGGGGAGAGCATTCAGTAATGTGTCTGTTCCTTGGCTTTATATGGCACAGACACTTACCACAGTGATATCTGAGCTCTTCAGAGGCACACAACAACAGTCAGCTGAGCAGTGCTGATTCACATCAGATAAATTTTGGACCAAAATGTATAAGGATGAGTTTTTCTCCCTGACCTTCTGTGTTCCTTCCCACACCCTTGCGGTCAAGTACGGTACATGGAGAGCTGGAGAACAAGCTGTACTTATCAGAGGCCAACAGTGACATCTAAATTGCAGCTTCAGAAAAAGAGGACAAGTGGAGGAAAATTGGAATTGAATATTCCTGTGTTCAATTAAAAGAGAGAAACAAAAGTAAAAATTGAGGAAGGCTGTGTATGAAAAGCAAAATGGGGCAGGCGCTGACTCTAGTGTGTCAATTTAGCTGGAAATCCCAAATTTAATATGTGATTTTGTTCTGAAGCAGGCTGAACATAAAAAGTTCAAAATTTTCTGTGAACCAAAATTAGAAAAAAGAAACCTAAGTCTAAACTGGTAATGGGATGCAGGGAACATTGAAACATTTAATTCATGTTTCAGCATAATTTTTTGTTAATTCGTGTTAGAAATCTGCTGCCTCTTCATTGTAACACTTTTCAGCACAAACAGCAGCAACAACCACAACTTTCCATTCTATAAACATCAAAGCAGGAGCTTCCAAGGTTATAAAAATACCTAATTTTCGTTAGCCTCCCTGGATAAGAAGTTAGTGGAATAAGTTTTTCACAACAGATTTAGTTTGTTAGACATGGCATTTGTTTCCTTTCAAAGCCATTCTGGATAACATTTCCAGTTGCACATTTCCAAGGGCATGACTCACTTCATGGGATAGGATACATCTTTTGGAAATGTATTCACAGCTACCATGGTCCTTCCAGACTCCCTTGTAAGTCTCCCATTAGAGAAACAGGACCTTTAGGACACAGTCTCACCTGATTTAAACCTCTGCTTTAGGATGATGTAAATTAGACTGTGGAACTGTCTTTTTTCCCTCCCCAACACCAAAAATTAGTGTAGGGTGACTAACACCAAGGATCAACTTAATCTCACCCGAATATTCTTGTCCATGGGGATAGCTGCTGTAGCATGCTGTGGAAAAGCAGTTCACATCTCTAATCATCACACGCAGGCAAGAAAGAAGGTTTATGCACTGAAGCCACCAAAGAGTAATAAAATGCTCCAAAAATAGGAAGGGATTAGTTAGAAAGAAGTCTGAAAGCACCTAAATGTGTACAAATGCAAAGTGCAGGAGGAGTATGTTATGTGCTTAATTATCATTTCAAATGTGAAACGCTACTGAGGGAGAATAAAAATTAAGCCTTTCCAGGGGAACGAAAGAAAGAGGGTGGGTTGTGATAAAGGGGGAAATAATTTTCCTATCAGATAATCTGATTAGTCTGGGGAATAGTTTTCAAGAGAAGCAGTAGCCTCAGAGTTTGAGTCATTTCATACCACAGCTTGGAAATGCACAATAGAGATCACTTCTGTCTAGGAAGGGAATGAAAAAATAGGGTCTACCAATCTTATCCAGCCCTCACTTCATTCAGTAGGAATCTTTTCCACTGACTGAAGCGGGTTTTGGATCAGACCCTTTTTAACCTACTACGCCGATGGCTGTCCGAAAAGACTTAGGAAATGACACGAACTAGAGCCCAAGTATGACACCGAGAATGGCTTTTTTGGGCTGCTGTAAGGAAAAAGGCAAGTTGCAGAAAATGATGAAGCAGGCGGCTGGCAAATCAGAGGGACTGTTTTACAGCTGGGAGCTGAGTCAATCCTTAAAATGCCTTTATGGAATTAAGTGACATTAAGCTTGGGTGTTGGTAATTCCCTTAAAACTGTAAGCAAACACTTCCCGAGCAGCAGCTCTAAGGGCAGCGTCATTGCTTGGCAACTTTTGCTTTTGCCACAGCAGGGGCTCTGTATATCCAGCTTATTTTATTTAAACGCCCAGCTTTTGAGAGAGGTTTTGTTATGGATAACAAAACATAGCTACATTTTAATCTGATTCAAAAGAAAATAATAATAATAGAAGTGGGGTAGCATTTCTGTATATGCCCGAGTGATTCCCTTTGCCTGCTTTAAACCTACCTAACGGCAAACCTCACTTCATTCTACTCTGCTCTAATTAATTTGACAGGACTGGAAACTTGCTCTTCCTGTTCACACTTATTATTCATCTCTTCAGAATGCCCTGTAGGGAGTACGAAGCACAATAAAGCAGTATTTACCAAATCCCTCAATGCTAAATACACCTTTTAAGCTGACTCTGCACAATGCCAGCAGTGAGAAGATCTGACTAAAGGGCAGCCAAAGAAAAACAACATTTTCCAGAGCATCATCTCTTTACACATGGTTAGCAGGTCTCAGGCAAGGAAACTATGTCTTTTTGTCCCGCTTCAAATTCTGCAGTAGGCTCTGGGGATCCCAACTTATTCCTACTGTATCTGAAAGCTTTGCCGTAGCCAAAGCAAATGACAGAGTGATCATACTCAATAAGCTCTGATGTTAGTTCACAAGAGCCACTGAGTAATTTCATACAGGCGTATCTTTTAACCTTTCATCACCCAAATTAGAAACATCATAACACAACATAAAACACATCTGAAAAATCCATCGGAGACAGGAACTCAGAAACATGCAAGCAGAAATAAGCGTTTAGAGAATTAGAAGGTGTTTAGACAAAACAGTGAAATTGAATGTCAGGTTTCCTTTTTTAAAATTCTGGTTGCAGAAAGGGACCTTTTACAAACACACAAGGTGATTAAGGAATTTAAAAAGCGAAACGCTCTTATTAGCACACACTGAGGAAGTAACTCAGACATTTCATATTTTAAAAGTGAAAGATCAATGAAAGAGATTTTCAGCAGCAAGTTACCAGTTGGGTCCTCGACTCTAATCACCATGTCCCTTTGCACCTTTATGCCTCTGTAAATATCACCTTACATGAAGCTAAAGGTTAAGTTTTCAAAGTACCTGAGAAAATTTCTACATGGCATAGGGCAGCACCCTGCAGAAATACCCACATCAGCCCTAAATGAACCAACTCAAGTACAAATAGGGATGGAATTGAAGCAGTAGGGCAGTTTTTTCAGTTTTTTGCTCTTAATCCCCAAATCTTGCTTTGCGTGGCATTCAGCCAGAGTTAGATGCCACAGTGTGCAAGTCACTGTTGCAAATGGAGACCTGGAGCCAATTTTCTAAGAGGTGTGGAGAAGCAGATAGGCATTCAGTGGGATTGTTCAAGGCTTATGTAAAAATGGAAACTAAGTAACTGTGCATAGGTGCTTTTAAAAATTAAATATTCTAAACATCTGAAAAAATCAGAGAATTAAATTCCTGACCTGCTTCTGAAAAAATTTATGTTGAGTCATTTTTCTTAGTTCCTGAACCTCCTTCTTCATGTTGGAGAGTAGCAGATCCCAACATGTTTTATGGACAAGCATGCACCCAATCACACATGGGCTTCCTTATTTCCTTTAGTTTTAGCTTTTTTTCATTTATCCTCCTGTTGACCTATGGAAAATTTAGTCCCAATTCCTTTTGCAGTCACAAAGTTCTTACACTGATGTTTCGTTGTTCATTACAAGGCAAAGCCTAATGTAGACAAACAGGAGACTCCCACCAGTTCAGCTTGGGTTTGGATCACAGAGTTTCACAGAGTTTCACGGAATATTCTGAGTTGGAAGGGACCCACAAAGATCATCGAGTCAGATACTCATAAAGAGAGGAATTGGTATTATTGAATTGTAGATAGAATAACAGCTCAATTCCTTCAGGCATAGCACCTCTCTGAATTGCTGTAGAGGAAAACCCACTCTAAACAGATTGAATCTGGAATAAAACCTCTGATAATTGGGAGTAGAATGGGTCCATTGACTTCAAGGGGAACTACTGCATGAATAAAAGGAGGGCTGGCATTGGCCTTTGCTGTGTTACATAAGAAAGATGGTTCTCGAAACTAATTAATCCTTGAAAAGATCAGCTGACCCATCTCATTGTTAGCAATACATTTTTAATTATTCATTTTAGTCAAGCATCATTTGAACACAAGTCAATTTGCAATTTCATTAGAGTACAGAAAAGGCCTGGGGTCTATTCCTGGTAAAAAGGAAAAAATCTCTGGCAAAATTTCATAAAGGATGTTAATCCTCTAATTAATTTTATGTATCAAGCAAGAATTAATGTGTCCTGCTATTTAGGCAGAAGTCATCTTGCCAAGAAGCGCATTTTGTCATACCTTCCCCTCCAGGAAAACCTCTTTACAAGCTTTGTGGCAAAATACCCTGGCAACTAATGACTAGCTTTGAAGCAACATTCACAGACCATTTGCTTTGATGACATTTGGAGCTTTTTTCTGTCCCCCCCCAACTCATTCCAAAGTCTATTGTAAGTGTAGTGCTCTCACTGCACTGCCTTTGAAAACTAATCAATAAAGTAAGATTTGTCAGGTTGCATCTGAGGAGTATCACATCTTTTAACTCCCTTCTTGGTTGAGCTGCTGTACACATTTTTAAACTAAACCTTATGAACAGATTTGAGTATGTTGTACGTGCTATATTCACAGGCACACAAGTGTGACTCCTTCCTTTTTCTCCCTTGCATTAACTTCAAAAGCTCAAAACCTATGCCAGTTAACCTCCCGTAAAACTGACATTATATGGTCATCATACATAATCAAGTGATGGATTGCATGCCAAAAAGTCACAAAGAGCAAATGTTTACCCCTGTTATAACTATGACAATTATGGTATTGCAAAAATGGAAAAAAAATGACTTCACCCCATGCTAAAGGACTCCAAAGAAAACACATCCATATTAGTAAATTCTGAAACAAATTTTGAATACCTCACTAGCATCAGCATAAATCCTAGAGTGAGGCAATCCATACTCACAGTGGCAGATGGAGATCAGAATATGGGCCACAGAGTTTCATCTTTATTCCAACTTTTGACTTTCCTTAATCAATGCTAAAATCTTTAGGTCTGATTTTCTCATTTTGATGGCTTTGTGTAATGTGTCTCTACCATACCTCATCTAATTTAATAAGATGCAAGCTAAGGAAGTACTTAAGTTACTTATCAAGGGTTTCAGATGACACATTATTATTGTACTCAAAAGTCAATATTTGCTAATCATGTTAGTACAGGAACTGATCCAGGGCTACAATTTTTGAATTGCAAAGGCATTTAAGATTAATTAAACCTGTCTCCTCCTCACTCGACACATACACACAGAGCACACACCCCCACCCCCACCTCTCCCCTGGAATGGGTAAGTTGGTGTCTCTGTAAGAAAAACCTGTCTAGTCCACAGCTTCAGGATGAAAAACTACTAATTTTCTCAGCTTTCTCCCTCCACCGTTGAGCTGGTCATTCGGAACCTGACTTCAGGCACCAGGGTAGCTCACCTTCAGCATGTTGGGGTCGTGCCCTTCCTCTTTCAACCCAGGCAGTTGTGTTCTACCTGTGATCTTTGCACAAGACTGCTCTCAGGGGAGAGCTGCACGCTGAGCAAAAGTAGAGCCAATCTGGCAGCGTGATGCAGGTTGAGAAAGCCTGATTGCTCATTTTGTTTCAGTGGGGATTGCTCATTTTGTTTCAGTGGGGATTGCTCATCTAACAGTCTCACACGTTAAAGGTACTGAGGTGTTGAGCGGGTCTTGTTCCACACAGTGGCAGGAGAGCAGCGAGTTTACGCTGTGTTATTTGCTTTAGTTTTTCTTTTATCATACATAATGGGAACAGTTAAAAACTGATCTATGTCTTTCTTTCCCTCTTTCAAAGCTGTTGACGAATTTGGCATGTATAACATGACAAGATTTAGTGCATTTCCTAGGGCTAGGTACAATGTGAGCAGGTGATGTGCAAGCTTTCACATGCAGACTTGCCAGTGCATTTTCAGGCTGGATTTGCAACCCTTCTACCATGCCAGCCTTGGTCTCTTCTGAGTGTACCATCAGCTGCTCAGAGGCCATGTCTGTGTCTGGGCATGAACATTTGATAAGCAATGTGGTGACTTCCTGATATCATACATTTATTATATTTATGTATTTATTCCTGATATCATATATTTATTCAGAACCTGGCTTAGAAGGAGATACAGATTTGCCCTGAAGCAGGAATCTCTTAGGCACTGAAATGTGGCTTATCTGGTACCCAGCATATATTACTGTAGTTTGTATGATATTGTGGTTTTCCCTTGCTCCTTGAAACCATTATTATACTGGTATAAACAGAGTGGATTAAAATGTCTGTATGAAAACAATAGAGTAGAGCGGAGAATTGTAATCAGACACATTAGGGGAGATTCTGATCCATATAATATGGGCAAACCAGAACAGTGAGTCTATCTGCACTAGATTAGCCCAGATTTACACTCACAAATGGGAAAACAGTATTGGAAGCCACAGGTCTGATTCACCAGAGTTACTTTTAAAATCAGTGTGTGGCAAAGCCTTATAGAGTGGGAAGGGCTCACTGCTATCAGGAGATAGAGTTGATATTGTGTATTAAACCACACAGTGACTGCACGGGTTTTGGTAAAGACATGTAGAAGATCAACATGCACATTAAAAAAAGTAACTGTTTTGAGTACTGTGGTATCCCTCCTGCATTCATCTCAGATCAACCCAGTATTAAATAAAGTACTCAAACGCACATTTTTTGAAATCAAAATGTCACGTTCTGTTTAGTATTCCAATTACTGTTGAACTATTAATCTGAATGTGCTAATAGTGGCTGTCATGTAAGTTTAGCATTTGAAAGCCTCTCAGCAGTAATCTACTATCCTCAGGTCATTTTTTTCCGTATTAATTCAATATAAAATATAAGACAATTTACTCTTTTAAGTGGTTCCCCCTCCCTTTTCTTTTTTTTAATTAAACATTATTTTATGCAAGTCTTTTAACTTACTAATTTATTCGTTTAGACCTGCCACACACAGGCTGAGTTATTAATTATTTTTATTTATTTTTTTTCTTTAAATCAATCACGGTACCATTTTTAACGTGCTTTGGAAGTATTAAAAATATCAGATTTTTCTATATGTGTTCATCTATTTGCTTCAGTCAATTGTTAGGGAATGTCACACTTACCTTTACTGGCCTGTGCAAACTCAGTTTGATAATCTTAGCTCATCTCCCAGTGGAGTGCATGTTCGTGTCACAAATGTCACCTTTGAAACTGGCACTAATTGGCATTCATGTTGGAAGTCTCAGTAGAATGGCCATAGACACAAGGTGAAATTTTGGTCTGTTGAAGGCAACAGGAGTTTTGTCATTGACTTTAATAGGGTCAGGACTTCTTCCAGAGGCCGAACTGCCTCTCATACAGATGTTCATATTGGGCTGGGAGCTTCAAACCCTCTGTGGTTGCTCATGATTAATAAAATGTGGATTTCTGATGCCCTTCATGCTGTCTCTGCCAGGACCTAAGAGGATCTAATCCTCTTTTTAAAGGGGAGAGTGAATAAGGTAAGACCTTCAGCTTCCTCTCTCACTGTCCTCCACAAAACTCAGTTCTGTTCCTTCTCTACTTGATCACAGTGTCTTTCCAGGCCCAGTGCAAGTTCACTGTCTTTTGTTACCTCTTGATTCTTCTTCCCTTCTTGTGTATTTTTAACGACTCTCTGCTTTTCTAGACCCTCTACTGTCAAGCATACTCTGGCTCTTGAAAAAATGAAATTCCTTTAATTCAGCCTATGTTTTTAACAACTCACTGATTTCCTCAGGTCTGTCTCCACTTCCTCAGAAGCTGCTCTTTTTTCCCAGTTCCAAGCAGTTTATCAGTCTCTGGTAAGAGAAGCTAGGCTTCTCCAGCTCCTGTACTTGGCTTCATCCTGTACTCGGCTTTGTCCTTTTCTTTACTGGTCTCTCTCTCCCTCCCAGTCCTTGGCTTCTGTAATTCTCTCTCATTTCTAATTTGCTCTGGATATGCACCCTCACTGACAGCTCCTTTATTTTATTGTGTCTCCCTTTGCCACTTGGTCTCCCCATTGCCTCACAGAGGTATCCATATCAAAATCCTTGATGCACTTGCCTTTCTCTGCCACTCATTCTCCTCTGCTCATGTAGACTT
The DNA here is from genome assembly GCF_025592945.1 of Manacus candei. Taxonomy (NCBI): domain Eukaryota; kingdom Metazoa; phylum Chordata; class Aves; order Passeriformes; family Pipridae; genus Manacus; species Manacus candei. The sequence goes on from NW_026138065.1 coordinate 30,992,396, forward strand.
TCATAATCATCTGCTTCTGTACATCCAGCTGTCACTTCTATAATAGCTTGGCCTCCTAAGGTTAGTTATTTACCACTTCCTCCTGATGATCCTCATCTCCTCTATTAGTTCTGTTACACTTTCTGTATCCCAGATTGCCTCATAGACCATCTTTTCTCTCATCTTGCTTCCCCTTCTGCCATTGATTGTCTTCCCTATCATGGTGGCAATCATGATTTTTTTTCATCAACACAAGCTAAAAATATTACGAGCATCTCTGTTCTTGATGGATGATGTCAGCAAGATCTCCTGACTTCCTCCCTTCCATCTAAAATACTGCTTGCCAATACTGCCTTGTCTCCACCAGCCAGCACCTTTCTTGATTTTCTACTGTCTGCTATAAGAAATGCAAGCCATTAAAAAAACCTGTGAAATCTATTGCTTGAGGTTCTGCTGCCATTTATCTTCCATTCCATTTAGCCGACCGCTTCTCCCATTCTTCTCTTTTACAGGTTTCCTCTGTCCCCTTTTTCCTTTGTCTGCACTTTCTGCTGTGCTGCTCCACAGAGGAGGAAGCATTTTTTTTTCCTTGTCATCCATGAGCAATTTTTATTTTTGCTTCCTGAAATATTTCGTTAAACCTCATCTCTAAACTTTGAACTGTCCCTTTCAGTCAAGCAGAGGTTTTAATGCACTGGAAGACGAAAACTGTGATAGTAGCCAGAGCCCCACTAACGTAATCTCTTCCCTCATGCTCAGGCACAGTCCCAGTGAAGTCAGGCAACATCCCCCAAGTTACCTGAAACCTGTGGAGCTGGCAGAGAGTACTGACTGGTACTCATGTTTGAAATACATGGCTGGTGCTCAATGTGCTACAAGATGCTGTTAAGAATGTAGAATAATATTGAGAAATCAAATAAACACATTTGTGATGTAGCAAAAAAAAAAATAGAAAATGGTGCATATCTTGAAACCTAGAGTAAAGCTGAAAGCTGCAAATTGTGCAACTGCTGTTATCTTGCACTGAAGCACATGGGCTACTGTTTTGAAAGATTTCCTTTAAAAGTTAGGACTGGAGTTCTTGGTACACACAATTGCTTGCTGTGACTTTGAAAGCGCTGTTACACAGAACTTCAAGTTTTATCGGGTGAGTTTTTATGACTAAGACTATGTAGGAGTCAGAATGAGGTTATCTCAGTTTTATAGAGCAGGCTGATTTTTTTGAGTTGGTTTTCATTTTATTCTGCATAGGTCCCCCAGCCAACCTAAAAGGAGTGCTGGAGGAGTGGGACAACTGAACTCCCTATGACAGAAATAACAAAATACTGCTGTGTGTGGACCATTAAGTGAGATATCAGAAATATTCCCTCTGATACAGGGAGAGTATATGATGCCACACAGTGCTGCAAAATGTCTCATTCTTTAGTGTCATGATCTAGAGGCTGTACAGACCTTGACTCAAGAGTCCAGATGTTCATACAGGGCTGCCCTTGACCTTATGAACTTCAGGTCAGACCAATATATTCAGTGTTCTGCAGATGACTCTCTTTTTGTGTCAGGACCACAATACAGTTTGGACAAGGTCTAGATTTGAAAGTTTTAAGCAGTTAGTTACACAAAATTAATGGGAGAGTCCAGATTTCAATCTCCAACCTGCTTTCCTGTATTCACATGCCACAACCTCTCTGCAATCAAAACTCCTCTAGTATAGGAAATCAGATTAATTTCAATGCTTGGAGTCACTGCATGACCTAAATATTGTGACTTTCTTGTCTTGCAATCCATGTATTGTCCTGATCCATTTTTCTTACAGAGCGTGTTAGGAAAGGTTTTCCTTTGGAAACACTGCAGTTCTGAGCCAGCTTTGACATCTGACTCAGAGTTCTCCACAGACTAAGAAATCTGAAGGTGACCACTGTCCCTCCACGGGGGCTCTGTGGAACAAAATCCTGTCTTCTCCTCTCCCACACCTGTCTGTGTGTGAACAGCAGGTCCAGCTGGCTGTCCCTTGCCAGCCAGGGCATAGTCCTGTCCTCTCAATCACAAATTTGATTTTAGATATGTTCATATGATTTGGTTTCAGTACAAGTTAATTACTGCAAATTCCTGGCCTCTGTGCCAATCAGGGCTAATGAAGCCTCACAACCCCTCCAGTGCAGCAGTGGATGGCTGTGCAGTACATGTTTATCTAAAGACACTGAAAATCTGTGTTACCCAGTTACCCAGTGCTGTGTGGGTTATCCAGCTGCAAGTAAATTTTTCCAGGCATTTGGAATACACCTTAGAAAGGAACTTAAAAAGGCATCTCTCTGTCACCTATGGGACCATTGCAAACACCTGTCTTGACCAATAAAAGGTGAAGCACACCTGTAGGGCTGGAGTGAGAAATCACAAGTTTCTCATAGAGCTCAAAAGAAAGTTTGCACGTTCCTGCTGTGCAAGGACATTTTACTTATTGGAGGTTGACTTTCTGCACATTCAGAGGAACAAATCGTCCGGCTGTGTAAAGTGTCCCCAGCTCCACAGAGGGGCTGTGACAATTTACACTACCTGAGGTGCTGCTCAGCATTTTTGGTTATGGACCCTATTTACTCATGGCTAGTTAGAGTTCCTGTGGAGCTGTTACAGCACTGTGTGAGTGTAAATCTTGCTTAAGATGACTTTGGAGCAGTTAGGAGATAGCCTGCCTGTCTCTAAAGCAGGAGCATCCTTGAGCATATGCTTGGCATAACCTTACAATAGAATGGTGCCACAGCAATCTGAAATATAGCTATTTTTACATAAATGAAGACCTACAAATAATGTCCACTAAAAAGTTGCCACACAGGATAGTTAGGTAGTAAAAAAAAACCCCTTTGTGTTTTGGCATACCCCATTTCATTCATGTCTGCGTTTTTAAGCAGTTACAGCCCAGAGCAAACCTGGATCCTCATCTCCCCCAGTGTTGTGCTGACTTTCCTACTTTTCCTTCTAGAAATTGTTTAGTCAGGGAGTGGTGTCATCCATTCTTTTATTGCCAACCAGTTGAACAGCAGCCTGAAGTAGGCAAGGCCTGAGGTACTGACAAGAGCAACAGTTCTTACTCATTGCAGTAAAAGAGGGTCAGTGTAAATAAGAATTCAGTTGTCTGGCTAGACTCTTAAACACAGATACTTTCTGTGTGCTCACAGAGGTAATTCACATTTCCCTGTGGTGGGATGCAGCTGTGCTGCAAAGGTTGTGTGGTATTTTCACAGCAATACAGACATTTCAGAACACATTCCTCTCCCCTCAACACCGTGAGTGCTACCAGCAAAAAAATTGGGTAACGGTGAGCAAGGAAACCATTACTGGCCTCTGTAAACCTCCCGGAGATCAGCATGCACAAAGCCAACAGTGAGCAGGAGCAAGGAAAAGCTCAGTCTTATGAGTCTTCATCAGTTGTCCACTCCTCAGGGGAAGTTGGTTCTGCAAAGCACAGCATGACATTTCAATGTGTTTTCTGGACGTGGTACATGAATTGGAAGGGATACAAAACTGTCCTACAGAAAGATGTATTTCTAGGTAACACTAAGGGGAAAAAGTAGGTCCCCTTGAAAAAATATTTCCCTGGCAATTTTTTGGCTTTAAAGATATTAAATTACAGTACAACTTCCCAAGAGTGTTCTTGCAAGTCATTTATACCATAACGCATAAAATTACAGTAAGCCTCCATTAGTACTGTGGCTACTCTTGTAATCAGTTTTGAAGAATGTGCTCCATCAGTGGAAATATTTTGATTTAAGTTCATATTGAGGAGCAATCTAAAACGTATACTCTAAATTACACTTTAAAATAAGTCCCATGGTACATCCCTACAATATATATGGTGTGCTGACTTGGTGTAATTAAATTCTTGTCTAAAGTTGTCATCAAGTTGCAGTAAATATTGGAGCTACCTTCATTTTAAAATAGATTTACTTCTTGATTTTAGCTGATAAATATTCTTGTATAGAAAATTAATTAAAATATGTAACCATATATAAAACAGGGCAGGATTGGCGTTTTCAGCTCTTATGACCAAGCAGCCTGGCAGTGGCTTCTATCAGCAGTAAGACTGAAAACAGCATGGAGAAAAGCTCAGGGTCCCACATAGGACTTCTCCAGATGAGAATGAAAGGAATGAAAGTCCCAGGTCCTCTCCCATCTTATCTCATTTCTAGATCAGAAATAACATCAAATTAATTACTAATTAATTGAAAGGCTTCCTGTGAATAACAAAAATTAGACAGGTTTGGAGGGTGGAAGTGACCATTCATCATATGTGCTCAAGCCATCACGGGCACAACCCTACCATCAAATAAAAAGGATGGAGAAATTTCACTGAGTAGACTGGGTGAGAAAAGGGTCAGCTCCTCAGGGAGTCTAAAAAATAATGGTATTTTTCAGAAGTTTGATGAAATTGAATGTGATGATGGAGGAGGAAGCCTCAAAAAATCCTTGTATCTGCTGAAGAACTCAGGTGGAGTTCTACAATCATTCTTACTGGAGAATCCATACTGGATTCTGGACTGAACCAAAAAAAGCTTCAATTCCAACTTGCATCTTTTAGTAACTCCATTAATTAGTCTGTAGGAAATCAGGCTTGATTACTTTCAGTGCTCACAAAACTACTTGTGTTTTTTCTGGAACACAGACAGGCAAATTGCTGAGATGACAAATACATCTGACATGTCTTCCAAGAATCTCTCTCTCCCTTGCATGAATGCTTAAATCCCTTCATTTCCCAAATGTATGCTTGTTTGACAGTTTTATAACTAACAGGTGTTTTATGTAGATTTTTTGGTGCCTCAAACTTTTTAAGAAAATGAAAAAGGGTCTGTCTTTATCTGGTCTACACCGATTGACATTATCTTAAACCATCTTCAAATTTCTTTCCATTCACCTCCATAACTCTTTCCACAGGCCGGCCTCCAAGTTTTCTTCATATCTCTCTGGTTATCTACTAAAGAACTGTCACTTGGTCAGACTCTTTTTAATGTGTTATATATCTCTACAAATTTTTCATCGGTGATGGGGAACTCTTAAAAAATTTCATATTTGTAGATTTCTGTATAACGTGAACTTGCTGTTTTCACTCACTCCACACACATCCTTTAGACACAGTCCAAATATTCCTCTCCTCCACATCTAGAGATTACAGATCATACAGTTTTAGTGCATCAGACTTGGGATCCTGAAACGTCAGGGTTGGATGACTTATGCACTAGAAAATATTTGAGTTACAAATCTAACTAAAAACAAATGTAAGTTTGAAACAGTAGATAGCTCCGATCTCCCAAAAAGGAGCAGAAGTCTGTTGTTGTGGAAGCCTTAATAGGAAAAGATTCCTAGTTAGATGTACAGAGCACACTTAACGACCATATTAGACATTGAGGAATTAGTTACCAAGTGATGGAGAAGACAAGAGCCCTGGGGAGTTTCAAAGAAGTCCATTGTAAAATTTGGATAGCAGGTTTCTGTGAGGAGCCTAGGTCAGCCCTTGTGACCCAGAGGAAAATGGTACAGAAAATGTGTCTGTGAGATTTTACTCCCAGCCCATGAACAACCACAGCTTTTTTTTCCCCCCTCTTACTCTTGGTTGACAATCTGGCCTCACAAAGGAGAAAATCTTTTGAGATCTTTTGGCACTGTACTTTGGGAAATGAGGTCTTTGCTGGTTTGACTGTCACTTGTGTTGAGTGGTGTACATTAAGTCACAAGTATCAGTCAGCACGCTGAAATTTCAGTGAGATAGAAAACACAGTAAAAATTGTAAAATAATAATTGTAAAATTATTGTAAAAATTGTAAAATTGTAAAAAATTCAGAGTCATTTATTCATTACTAACACCTATTCAAGTTCAATAAATAAATGGGTTTTGGGGTTAATGCATCTTCATTTAAAGCATTACAGTTCACAGAAACATCTGACCCTATCCAAGTACAGCATAGCCTTTAAGAAGCAACAAAGAAGACAGGAATCAGATTTGTGATATTTCTAAGCATATTTCAGGTTTTTGCTGCAGAACATGAGAGTTAATTTTTTTTTTCTTCAAAAAGGTCCCTTTCAAGTCATTATTGGAAAAGGAAGTGGAGACACTTCATCTACTGTTTCCAAACTGTTATGCAAGCCTTGGAGAACATATTTTTTTAATCTCTCATTATATTCATGTATATTCAGCTTTCTGCAGGTCTCTAACACTCAAAGGTGCAGCTAAGTATCCAATGGTATATTTAAAACCAACTGTTAATCAAACTCTTTATCACACTACTCTGAATCACCAATGTGACTCTCCATGAGTAACTTCCTCAGGTGCTTAAATATCCTCAGACACTTGACCCTACAGCCATGATTCTGCAAAACATGCCCAACACACCCTCAGCTTTAGGAATGTAAGAAATCCCACCCTGCTCAGCCAAAAAATTGAATAATACCCCAAACCTAACTTGCAATCTCAGTTGGAATACAGTATTTTATTTGGACATCTTCTGTTCATGAAGAGTGTGGCATGCAAATCTTCATTGCCATGTCTGTATGGATCCTAATTTCCCAGGGTTAAAACTTGAATCAGGTTTTTCCTTTAGTGAGGACAAGCTGCAAAGAGCAGACGACCTTCATTAAAAAGGAAATCTATAAATCCTATAGTCCTCACCTCTGCTAACTACATTGTTTGAGGTCAAAGCTGTTAACTGTGGCCTTTAAAAGGTATGTGTAAATGCAACCTTTATCCCCAAAAAACTTTGAAAATGTGCATAAACAATAACATTTTCTGATAAATGCTATGCTGTTTTAAAGGCTAAAGGTAAGAACTACTTGCAATAATGAAATGCATGGGCTTGATTCTTTAATTACCTGAGTGACCCCATTACCTCCAGTGCTTTAAGGAAATTGCTGCAGGAGCAGGATCAGGCCCTTAATGGTTTGCCAGCTCCATTCTGACATTATACCCAGACAACAGTCACTGAAATTTATATTTAGTTCCATAAGAACAGTGCATTAGATATCCTTAAGTGTTTTATGAGGCAGGACTTTTCTGACTATTCTGACAGAACCACCAGTACGTGCAGAAACCGGAGCTGTGAACAAATATTGCAGTTATGATTTACAGCACAATTGCCAGAGTCTTCCCTGGCTTCATCTCTGATGGCTACTTACTCAGGCTGTCATTTTTAGCTCCACAGATTATATCTGTCTTGGCCTCTTCCACAAACACTGGATTCACTGGAGTGTGCTGCAGACAATACAGCTCTCAAACAATGAAGCATTTGTGTTCATTTTCTCCTATTTTATCTTTGGAATTCTACTATTTAGGTCACTATCTGTTGCTTCCAGCTATTCTTTCCTGAAAAATTGTAGCTCTTTTTAGGCTTAAAAAGATAAAATCAATGAATTCATCTATGTTATTCCTCTGGGTATAAAGGTCTAGATGCAATAAGTGGTACACATAGTATAAGATTACATTGCTATTCCTGAACTGCAGCCCCAAGATTAATTGTGCCTTATAGGCCAAAATTTGAAGAGCTGCTGGGTGCTGGCCTCTCTGAAAATCTGATACAACTAACACAATAAACCCCCAGTATTACTAAATTTCTCAAATGCTTTAAAGGTGATCCCTCACCAGCATGAACAGGAAGGGTGTGAATGTGTGTTTATATTCCACAACACAGAATTTTAGATACAGATAAGAAGAATAAAGATGAACAGATCCTGATCTTATCTGCCTTTCCTATAAGAAAAAAAATCCACCACAGGTTTTGCTTGGGAAAGGTATTACTTGGATTTTAGTGAGCAACATCACTTGTGAAATCCATCAATATCTGTGGAATAAAAATTATACTTTACTCAGGTATGAGGACATACAGGAATTCCATTTACATTTAAACTTAAGCTCACTGATTGCTCATGTAAAAAACTGCTATGCTCTGAATGAAAAGAAGATGAGTGCTTAAGCAAACAGTCATAAATTAATTTATAATGAAACATGACAGCCATAATTTAATTTAGAGTGTATTTAAGATTGTTGTTACTATTTGGACAGGTCTTTTTTGCCTGGAGGAAGATGTGGCTTCATAGTGAAATGTCAGCTATTGAAATACTAAACTTCTTAAGCGTACACGTGTATTAATTAATTAAAATTATGTAGATTCTTTCCTAATGAAGATCTGTTGTCTACTGCAAGCAGTCAGACAAAAGACTGCATGATTGAGGCATTATCAGTGGGTCATCAGGAACTCACCAGGAAGTACGAGGGCTGCTGAGCATAACCTGTAAAATCTGTAGGGTGGTGAAGCTGCTGCTCAACTTCCTTTCTCAGCGGTGAGGGGAGGGAGCAAGTCAAGTCACAAAAAGAAGTGATTCTATTCAGTTTGTTAACTGAGAGATGGCATGCTAGGGCATTTGGGAATAGTCAGGCTGTGACCAAAAATATCTTGGTGCTTTGTCTCACCATGAGGTAAGACACCATGCTCCCAAGAACTTGTGATTTCTATTTGGAAAGTAACGTTTAATAAAAACCAAATTACAGGCCTTTGAAGTTTAATACCTACGTTAAAAATAGGTACTTATAAAAAGTAAAATAAAAAACAAAAGTTCCTCTTCCACGATTAGATTAATAAGGGCGGGCAACGGATGCATTTGCCTCACTGACAAAACTGATGTGTTTCACACTGATCAGCTAAGAAATTCTTTAAATATGGTTAAGCAGCACAGAGGAAGTATGTGGGTTAGTAAGAAGTGACAGTAATTGGTTAAAATGGAGTTTGTGTCTTCCTCCAGTTGGAAAATTTGCAAAGGGTCCTTTCCATACCCCTTATGGAAAGATCATTCCCCTTGTTATACATTGAACTCTCTTGCTAAAAAAAGACTCTCCAACACCTACAACAGTTCCTTCCTTTCTACTTATCTCATCTTCTCCAGTCATAAGTATAATTAACCAAATTACCCTTGAAAAGAAAAATTACCCTGATTTCTCTACAGAATTATTTCTAGAGAAATATCCTGGGGAGGGAAGGGTTGCTAAGCTGAACACTGTCCTAGCAAAAGCCTCATTTTTATCTTTCTCAATAACATTTGACATTCTTGTGCATCAGTACCTTAAAGACAGTTTTATAACTCTCATATTTAATACTGATAGTAGAAGCCTCTTCTTACTGCCATTTTCTTGGCTAATAGTGCATCTGGCAAGTTACCTGATAGTTCAGATTCTCCTAGAACACCACAAAGACAAGCATATCCCTCAATTACACAGAACAAGCTACATCTTCAGGATAAAATTTTTGCAATGGTCACTATTTGGGGTTTACATTTATTTGTCATATGGACTGCACACTAGACAGTTGTGTGTTGAACTAGTTCCTCCAGAAAGGAGTTTTAATTTAAATAAATTAAAGGAAGCACTTTGTCACCAGTGTAAGCAGAAAATTGGGGCATGGAATAATTAAGAAAATTACCAAATGAGGACATTCAGGTAAGGTTCATATGGTATTCCCATTTCACTCCCTTTTACCAGTTTCTGTAGTATACTATTTTCCAGAACAGATTAGAAAAATGTAAAAAAAAAAAGTTTAATGATGACTTACAAATATACAATACTTACATTTTCAAGAGTTACAAAAATGGCACATACTACAGAAACCAAAAGCTTCCTCCAACCTTTGGTACATTTTATAGTTATTTATTTACAAAGAAAAATTACAGTCACTTTTCATAGTGTCACATGTTTACATATAAGCATTTCTCAGTTGAAAAATATCTTGCAGCTTACCCAGAGGCAGTTTTTGCAGTTTGATCTCTACACCCATCTATCACATCAAAAATTCTATCAGCCCCTGTTAAGCTGACATGACATTGCATTTTTATGTTTCAACAGCCTTTAGTCTGAAAATATGTACAACCCATAAGACTAAACTGATGCATAGTTGTTGAGATCCCACCTGATTTATTGTATATTGCTCATGGTTTGGTAAAATGACACAAGCTACCCTTTTTAATTAGCTTGGTGATGCGTGTTTAGAAAAGGGTGTTCCAATTTTGCCAGGGTATTTCCAACTCTTCATGAAAGGAACTTAAAAAAACACAACATGTCCTTTGCAGGATGCTTTTTCACCTTATGAAACTTTTATATTAAATTTTTCCTTCTCTGTGTACATTTCTTACCTCAGGTAACAGAGATAAACTGAGCTTTCCAAAGCCTGTTCATTTCCATTCGTTTTCCAATTGTTGGATGTTTCCTAGACTGTACTTTATTTCAACCAAAACTTAAAAATTGTCTTCTACCTGAGAGCAAACTTCATTTTTTATTTCCTAGTCTGTGTGTACTTGAGGGTCTTCTTAAAGATTAGAATACTTGCAATAACACAGCCAAAATATAGTCTGGTTTTGACACCTTCATTATATGTGTATACCAATGCTCTCATGATTTTCAGACTATGCAATTTCAACATGTAACAGTACATGAACTCAACATAATCTTCATCTTGCTGAAGGTAGTTTGGGACTACACATTCACAACTTATAGTTTTTAATTAAGACTAAATACCACCAGAGTATTAGTTATGGTTCAGGTCCAGATTTTTTTACATTGAGGAACAGAAAAAAACTTGCCATCAATAGATGTGAATGGAGTTTTAAAAGTGTCTTCCAGCATTACAGTATTTCCCTCCCACAGACTTACTCCACAGAAAAAATAAACTCCAAATTCAAGCATCTTTAAAGAATGCCTGTGTTCTGGATTTTCTTCGTGCAAGAGCTTCTTGTTTTTTTCTTTCAATCTCTTCTTGAGAGCATTTTCTATTTTTCTGTTCCACCACAGACACTGTAAATAAAAAACATGTATTAGGAGCCTTCAGGTTTGTTCAATATGTATTTTAACTTATCTATTTTCAGTGTTTGAAGATCTATGGCAGGAGCACACTATTCTGACATTCTGGGCACCCACGTTAAAAATGGCTCATCTATCCTGTCCCCCAGGCAGGAAGGGGGATAAAATGCATGACCTTTGTAGTGCTACTGATTACTACCTCCCAATGAAAACACTGGGATGCAGACATTTGCTTCAAGGAAATTTTACTTGGCTGCCCTTCAAGTGAACCTTATGACATCAGGAGTCAACATAGGAGATGGTGATGGGTTAAGAAAATTAAGGCTATCAGAGTGAAAAGGGCTCTACAATTTAGTGAGTTAGGCAGAGATATGGGCATGTAGATGGTAGAGACACAGGGGTCAGATACAGTACAGGTGTCACACAAATAAAGCAAGGAAGGTTGAAAAAAGGTCAAAAGTAGCAATAAAAATTGGCAAAAGAGACAAGAACATGATAGCTGAGCATAGCATTCTATATGTTGTGTTACAGAACTATAAATTCCCATGCTATAAAATCCTGACCTCACTGGAACCAACAGGAACCCTCCCTGCATATATCAATAATTTTACCACTTTTATTCACCAATTTCCAATTAATGTATTTTTAATAAGTGTTCAAACCATATAAATAAAACAAAGGGTCTCTTTGTTTCTCACAAAAAAGGTGACCGTGAAAAATTAAACATCAGTTTTTGAAAGGATCACGCCATCTTTTTATTACAAAAAACTCACTCAAAATTCAAGATGAGGACAGTTGTTGTTTATCTGTAAAGAAAATCTATGCTATTATTTTTATTCCTTTATTCTCTAGAACACTCCACAGAATAACTAGTTATCTCCCTCCTCCCCTTCCCATTAACATCCAAAATTGCTACCTTCCATTTATCTGCTTCTTTGCTGGGAAAAAAAACACAAATAAAATACTGATTCTTTGATAAAACTGGCTGATAGCTTACAGGGATTGTTTTGTTGTTTTTGTAAAAGTGTTTCCTGAAAATGGGAGTTGATATAGGACACTCTAAAAGGTGTGTTTTATCAAAATTAATACCGATTAAAACTTTGCCAAGCTGTGAGAGCAAGTGAAAACAAGACTGACCGGAACTTGATCAGTTCTACATTTCCCTAGCAAGTAAGCCCAGTGCATGGAATATTCCTGACTGTCACTTGATGATGAAGAAGTGCCTGATCTCCCCTCTGGATGAAAAGGAAATGTCAGTGTTTAGACTGATAAGACAAGAATATTTCACGGGCAATTTCAGCCAGAGAGCAAACAACGATACAGGCTGAGGTTCGAAAAGCACCAAGTGATTTGAGGTTCCAAATTCCAGGTGTACAATAATAAAAAAAACCTGGCATTTCATATCATCCGGTGCCTTCTCTCCCTGCCCCACCATTAACTGGGGTTTTACTATGCATCCAAATAACAGTATTTTTAAATAACAATTTAAGAACACAGTAGGCTTAGTACTGCATCAGGTTGCACTTGAGCCTAGTGATTCTGAGTGTCTGTGGAGAGAGGGTCTGAAGTACTTAGGGAAGTGGAATGAAAACGGGCAGGGATTCAAGATACGGGTCAGGACAATTTTATTTTGGAGAAAATAACCTCCAAATTCTCACTAGAACATTTGCTAACACCTACAAGAATGGATGAATATTGAAGCCTGTTGTAAGTTGCAATAAAGTACAAATCTCTCTGACATTCTGACTACAGTAAGGAAACAAACAGTAACAGTCTGAGAGTGATACAATAAAGACAAATACCTGATGAAGGCTGTGCAAAAGACTCTGAAAAGTGCCTCTTGAAAGGTGATTTCTTATTGTCAAGCTTGCTGTGCAAAGTCATGTTCACCTGATTCTTGGTTCCTTCCAAACCCTGCAGAGTAATTCCAATGCCAGAATGATTCCCTGAATTTTCACACCCTACATGAAGACCACCCTTAGAATTGTTAATCTTTCGGAACTTAAACTTTGAAGGTACGAGTGATGTTTTGTTACTAGAAGTGCTACTTGGTATCTTTCCTGTATTATACAAGAGATCTGGGCTGTCTAATGTTTTATTGCTAAAAATGTTTACTGCATCAACAGGACTTACTTCAGAAGCAGTGTCTCCTGCTGGCACAGAATTTGACCTGTACCATTTCCCCAAAACAGTCTTTGTAGTCTCTTCAGAAGCATCCTGATGACAGTTTTTTGTCAGTGTGTATTTGCCCTCTGTAGAAGGATCTGAGATCACAGTTCGAGGACTTGAGATGCTCTTACAGTTCACTGCATGACCTGTTGTGGCCAGCCCATGTATAACCTTTGATGAATTCCTACAGGAATCATTCAGAGAGAGAGCCTCCTGTTTTGCATTTGTTTTTTGTGCCAAGAGGCAATGTCCTTGTTTAGAGGCTAGGAAGCTCTTATCAACATTTGATCTGGAATTACTACTTGCTCCTTGTATAGTTTTAGTTCTTTCATTTCCTTGTTTAGCATCTTGGCTCTGAGTCTGCTTTTCTATATCATCACACACCTGATACAACAACTCATCATCCTCAAAGTTAGCATCCCAAAGGCTATCGGATCCACAAAACATATCTAATACCTCATCAGAGAATTTTGGTTCATTCCATTCGTGAAATGGCACAGGACATTTCTTTGGCATTTCAAACACTTTAGTTAGATCATTAGGTTTCATACTGGTAGAAACACTGGGTGATTGACAGGAAATAGCATGGGTGGTATTTCCAGGTTTTTCTGTCCGTTGTCTATGAGGATTAGATCTCGAAGGAAAAAGAGGGTCACTTTTAGGCTGAGTAGTTTCATTTCCATTCTTCACTTCAGATTGCACTGGAACAGAAATACAGTTCAAATCACTGTTTCGAGCACTTTTCCAAATGGAATTTATTTTATCTGGCTTAACATCACATTTGCCATGCAAGGCTGTAGTCTCTGAGTTTTCTGTCTTACATGGCTTTTGTAAAGACAGAGATTTTACAACATTTTGTATGTTTTTACTAGAATGTTTCAAAGGTGAATACTGCAAACTGTTAGATTCGTTTACACTCCCCAAGCAAGTTACCAAATTGCCACTACTTCTTTGCTTTGTTCTGCTAGCATCACTGAAACCATGGCCAGGTGGATTTGCAGGAATTGGTGGTGGTTCTTCAGTACTTATCAATTCAGGATTTTGGGTTATTTGCATCATAAAAGAGTCATCTGCCAAAAAATCTGTATCCCAGTCATCAAAGTCATCATTAACTACTCCAGCCAGCTTAGTGGAGTCCACCAGTTGTGTCTTCAAAGAAGGAGGATTTTTTTTTGTCATATCAGGTTTTGGTACCATGTGGTTCACACTCCCCACTGCACCTTTTTCTTGTGCCTCTGAATTACCACGTTGCACGACTTCAGTTTCCTCAAGAAGCTGCTCCTCCTCCAAGGTACTTTTGTTTTTATGAAAACTGTTATTTAAAGAAATATCTGACAGTCCTTGGCTCAGCTGCCCACTACACTTCTGGGTAGAACAGTCAAAAAGAGCATGAAGGGCTATTTCAGACTCAAGGTCTACAGACTTTTGACTGCTGGACCGACAGGGCCCTGCAGCAGGAATGCCAGTGCTCTGTCCAACTGGTTTCAGGGACAGAGCAGTATCTGTTTCAGAACCTTCACCAAGGAGTGGTATCTCGTTCTTCATGTTTACTTCATCTTTAGAATTATTCAAAGGCTCTGAGGTGCTCTGGATGAAGTTATGACCAAGCTTCTCCTGTTCCTGAACAGCATCTAGCTCTACTAGGTTTCTATCAAATTCCTTAGCCAATTTCATGAGTTCCTCTTCGGGAATTGTTATCTTAAGATCCCTGGATAAAAAAAAAAAACAAAAACAAAATAGAAAGTCAGAGCTACTGAGAGAGTTTAGCTAAGCTCAATAACATGACCATGTGAGCTGTTCAATCTCTAGTTTAACAACTACAGAGAAGATGACCGAATCCCACAATGTGCAGCCAACATGCAATCATTTTGATAGAAATACCCCATTAAGAAGAGATAACAAGCCCAAAGCATTCTATATGCTAATGTACAATTACATGGCTCACTATATATAAAAGACCACAAATCTTTTTTCATGAAAACCCAGCTATGATGGGCAAGAAAAAACTGTAACTCACCTTGTACAACTCAACTTTGTCCTAGATCGCACTTTTACTACTCCAGGTGTATAGGGAATAGCATCCTCACCAATCCATGTTCCTAAAATGGAGCCTTCACTACAGGCTGATTTTTCATCCTGAATGATTAGATTTATAATGCTTAGAAATGTGATGTCAGATAAAGATTGGACTAGACACACACCTTGCGTGAGTTAAAGTTGCCAAACCAAGTAAACATATGAAACCTGTTGAAAGCCTCAGATAGGAGCTAAAGCAATACAAGTTAAAATTGAGATGAAACTTCAATTATATTGTTTTAAAACAGGAACTTAATTAAAATAAATGAATTTTACTTTGGTGCTCAAATCTAATACTCTGTTTACATCAGGCTTACACATATTCTGCAATATTCACGTTACAAGCTGTGATCTAGTTTACTTCAGTATATAAAACTAAGGAGCTGCCTTGAGAGGCACTGACTTTATCCACTTAAAGCAGCATTAACAGATTAGAGAATTTAAAAGAAATCACATTCTGTATGCTACCAGAAAAAAAATTATGACTTCTTCCATTACAACTCACTTACACAAAAAGCCTTCAAACTGAAGTAAGTGACGTTTAGAAACTAAACAAAGTTGTTTTAGAACTTCAAAGTTCAGGCTTGAATTTAAATTCTGAAGTCTAAGAGATATAATAGTGCACTGGTAAATTGTCTACAGCAGCAGAGCAATAGAATGTGTGAAATTACTGCATGCAAGCCAGAAAAATAAATTTGAACTTTACTAACTACTAGGGTAGTTTGGGGTAGGTTTTCTTATTCTTTGTAAAATTAATTTTTAAAAATTATTTTTATTTAAGAAAAACAGAACATGAACAACAGATAGTTGTAAACCCTGATATTATTTACATTTATGGCAGGGCTGTAACCATTAACAGGGAAGGTAGTGGCATCCCTTACCAATGGTTTTCCAATTCTTAAGTATAATTTCTCACAAATATGCCAAACAGTGAATACAATTTAAATAGGCCTGTCAAATAAGCAGGTATGTTTTGGAAGCAAAATACTACACATCCATTTTAGGAATTACATGTTCTCTTCTTGCACTTAAAACGCAACAATAAGAAAACACTTTTATTTTCACTTTCTAGGCTGTGGACATCAGGTTCAGGGCAAGAGGGAAAGGGCAGGGATCCTAGGGTAAAAAGGCAAATTATTTAGAGTATCAAAGCAAGGTTACTCTGTTTATATTATTGTGGAGTTATCTCTCATCTCAATCCTGTTTTTGTACTTCAGCAGTCAATCAGGACCATTCAAAATGCCTAAAAACAACTGTCAAGTAAATCCAGTGTGTGAAAAACTCTTACCTTTGAACAGATGAGTGATTAAGGATAAATAAACAAAACAGTATTCCTAAAACCAGGGGCAATAACTTGCATTCTGACAGTAAACCTTTCTAAAATGGAGCTGCTGCAAGCCCACTTTCTTAATGCATCTTTTTTTACAGTATCTGTGACTCACAGAGCAACCAGTCAATGCTACACTTACAATTCTAATTCAATCCAGTTTTATGAACACGCTACTAATTTTCTACACACCCAACTCTTACCATGAAACTACTGTAACTAAAACTGAGGCTCAGGCTGAAGCACTGTTCTGTTTGATTACTGCATATGCAGAGAGTTGGTTTAGAAAGTAACAATTACCTGAGGAGCAATACGATTAACAATTTCCGAGATTTCTACTGCGCACCCACTGGTGGACTGTTTGGTTTTTCCACTGCCTATGAAAACAAACAAACAAGCAAACAAACTTCTCAAAAATTGCAAACCAATTCAATTTATCTCAATTCAAATCTATGTGTTAAAATCAGAGCTTGATTCAGTGCTATATTGAAGAATTTATGGTTTTTTAATAAAAATAAAACCAAACAACTTAGCCATTATAAGAGAAAGGGGTCTTTTTCCAAGAAATCTTTGGTAACTTTTAGTACACTCACACTGTACGCCTCAAACAGGTGTCCTGAAGCCTGGATTTTGATCTTACCTAGTCTGTGTGCAACTGGTGAATGAGAATCCCAAAAGATTTCTTGCTGTGTATCAGTGTCATTAACAGGAGAGCTGAAAGTAGGTATTCGGGATTTCCTACTCAAGGACCTCTTTGGAGTTTTATGTAAACATGACTCTGTGTAAACAGAAAGAGGATACTTATTAAAAAACAACAAATAAAGGGCCCAAATCACTTAGAACATACAACAGGTCAAGGCATAAAAAGATCATTTAGGAAATTCAAGAATAAAAATAAAGCTTACACTCATCAGCACTATTTATTCACAACAGGAATATTGTTCACAACTAGACATTTAATGCAGAATAAGACTCTAAGCTTTGCCAGTTACATCATCACAGATATAACAAGATCCTGAGAGCTACACACTCAGCATCTGATGGTAGGGATGGGAACTGTCAATCCTTCCACTTGAGAGAATATTCAGCTTACATTAAAAGAAAAAAACTATGTATACCTACATGAGAAAATATTTTATATTCTTGCTTGCTTTGGATCTTTCACCCAGACTGATTTGAGCTACAACTTTAATGGGCCTCCAAACTGCTCTGGGTCATAACCTACCTTCGTCTATACTTCCTCCCCTGGGCCTTTCCACCTTGGACTGTTAGAAGCAGCAATATAGCTATTCAAAACCTGCTTGCAGCTGCCTCTGATCAGTAAGTGAACTGAACACACTATGTGAAGCTCAGTTGGTCACCCCTGCCCTTTAGAAATGGTGTTACAGATGTGAAAGCCTACAGAAATAATTTAAAAGACGCAATTACTAGGCGCAAGAAGTGTCTTAGGAGATGTTTTGCACTGAAGTGCCCAGCGTGGCCAGGTTTTATCCTCTCCTAGAGTGGATCAACAGCCTCAGTTACTTCTTAGTGTCTCAGTGCCACGGGAATCACAGAATCATAGAATGGGACAGGCTGGAAGGGACCACAGTACGTCATCTGGTCCAACCTCTCTGCTCAAGCAGGGCCATCCCAGAGCACACTGCACAGGATTGCACCCAGATGGTTCTGGAGTATCTCCAGTGTGGGAGACTCCACAACCTCTCTGGGAAACCTGTCCAGTGCTCAGTCATCTGCACAGTAAAGTTCTTCTTTATATTCAGGTGGAACTTCCTGTTCATCGGTTTCTCCCTGTTGCCTCTTGTCTTATTGCTTGTGACCACCAAGCAGAGCCTGGACCATCCTCTTGACACCCCTGCTTTAGATATTTATACACATTAATGAGATCCCTTTTCAGTGGTCTCGACGCTGAACAGGCCCAACTCCCTCATGAGAGAGATGCTCCAGACCTTTGACCAACTTGGTGCCCCTTCTGCTGGACCTGCTCCAGGAGCTACACATCTCTCTTGTCCTGAGGAGCCCAGAACTGGACACAGCACTCCAGATGTGCCTCACCAAGGCTGAATAAAGGTGCAAGATCACCCCCTCGACCTGCTGATAGCACTCTTCCCATTGCATCCCAGGGCACCAATGGCCTTCTTGGCCCCAGGGCACACCGCTCTGGACAAGAACAGCCCCTTCCCAGGGCACAGGGGCGGGGGAGGAACGGGGGTTTCACACCGCGCCGGCCCCTCCTCACGGCTCGGCCGCGCCCCCAGGGCCGGCGGGCAGCGCCGGGGCCCGCAGGGGCCGCTCCCGCCGTACCTGCAGCGCGGGGCGCGCACCCCGCCTCCGCCGCGGGCAGGCCTCGGCCCGTGCCGCCCTCCGCCGCCTCTTCCTCCTCCTCCTCCGCCAGCCGCCGGCTGAGCTGCTCCTCGCCGCCGCTGCGCCTCCTCAGGGCGGCGGCGGGCCTGAGGCAGAGCCCCCTGCGCCGGCTACCGGGCATGGCGCTCGCTGCGGCGGCGCCGCGTCCCTCCCGCCACTGCCGCCGCCGGCACCGCCGCCATTTTCCCGGGCAGCCCCGCCGCCGCCGCTGATTGGCCGCCGCCGCGCCGCCTCGAGCGCCCATTGGCTCCGCGCGGCGGAGGGGAGGCGGACGCGGCGGAGAACTGCGGCCCCGCCCCCCCGCCCGCCGTGAGGCGTGCGCGGGTCTCTCCGCCCGGGGATGGGGTGCTTCGTTCACTCCCATAGTCCAGGGAAATAAAAGCTCAGTCCGCCGCGGCATTAGGGGTAGAGCGTGCCCTCCAGTGGGCCTTGGCCGTCGGCTTGTCCTGAGGTGCCCCGAGTTTTGCCATTGACAAATTTTGCCATTGGCAAATTTTGCCATTTTGCCATTAGCAGATTTGCGGAGGACACCCGGTTGGGTGGGACTGTGGATCTGCTGGAGGACAGGAAGGCTCTGCTGAGAGGTCTGGCCAGGGTGGATCGATGGACTGAGGCCAATGGCGTGAAGTTCAACAAGGCCAACACTTCAGCCCACAACGTCCACCTGCAGTGCTACAGGCTCGGGCAAGGGTGGCTGTAAAGTGGCCCAGAGGGTTGACAGCAGCTGAACATGATGCAGCTTTTGCCCAGGAGACCAAAAAGGCCAATGTATCAGAAAAGGCCTATATCAGAAAATAGAGTGGCCAGCGGGACCAGGGAAGTGATTCTTCCCCTGTACGCGGCACTGGGGAGGCCACACCTCGAGTACTGTGTCCAGTTCTGGGCTCCTTGCTTCAGGAGGGAGGTGCTGGAATGAGTCTAGAGAAGGGCAATGAAGCTGGTAAAGAAGAATCTATGAAACGATTCTTATTAAGAACAGCTGAGGGAGGTGGGGGTGTTTAATCTGGAGAAGAGGAGGCTCAGGTGGTGACCTTATCACTTACTACAACTGCCTGAGGGGAGGTTGTAGCCAGGTGGGGATCAGCCTCTTTTCCCAGGCAACAAACATCAGGAAATGGCCTTTAGCTGCAACAGGGGAGGTTTAGGTTGGACGTTAGGCAGAATTTCTTCACAGAGTTATTAAACATTAGAATGGGCTGCCCAGGAAGGTGGTGGAGTCACCATCCCTGGAGGTGTTTAAGGAAAGACTAGATGTGGCACTCAGTGCCATGGTCTCGTTGACATAGTGGTGTTTCATCACAGGTTGGACTTGATGATCTCAGGTCTTTTCCAACATAATTGAGTCAGTGATTCTGTGAAACCTAGCAGGCATAAGCCATTTCAGCTCAGTAAGGAATTGGGGCTGGCAAAGAAAGGCTTACAGAAGCCAGATTTGGTAGGTAAGAAATTAACATGAGGTTCCTGAGGGCCTGTGGTATTACATCATTATTTCAAATAATATAAATGCAAACACATGTATATATTACTTCATGAGGTGGTTATTTCCTCCCCGAGCCACTAAATGTAAGGGTACAAACATATCTACCAAGAATATAGGGTCAAGGAGTGAACTACTTGATAATTGGTCACCTGCCTGGTTTTCATTTAATCAGTTTGGAGCTCTTCGGAATCACACTTCATTTGTAAGATGTGAGCAGTGGGTTTCAGTTGAGGATCAGGAGTAAGAAGTATTGAAGTCACTAAAGGGTGATTCCCTGAGCCACGAAACCTTTTCTTTTCACCTGAGGCCGCAGTGAAATTATATGTTTTTTGACTTCTCTATTCTCATGAGTGTAATTAAAGTCAGTAGAAGCTGTTTTAACAAGGAAAATAAGTACTGTGTATTAAACCAAGAAATTATATTATATACATGGTTAAATTATCACAGTTAATCACAGGGAGTTGTGACATTTGAATAATCAATTTATGCCATATCTATCAAATATAAATTGGAGACAAGACTAGAAAAACAGGGTCAAGAACTAGAATCCAAAATCCATCATAGACATCTGAATATGGCTATTACCTTGTAATCATACCAATGTGGGTAGATCTGTGCATCAGCACAAAGTGTGGTGAAGGTGTGTGTGACATTTTTGACTGCTAGTTTGCAATATAGTAATTAAAAATTATAATGCATCACACAGGTACAGAAATGGCTTACCTGGACTCCAAGCCACAGGCACTATGTCAGTTACTTGCTTCTTATTTCCAGCTGAAATGGATATGGAGAAGAAACTTTTTACAGCAGTGGTAGATACATCTTGAGGGAAAGAGAAACACTGAAATCGGCACAGTTACTGGAAAGTGCCACTAAAATCTTGATGTCTCCTACTACCTCCCAGTGACCTCTTGGCAGCTGGGTACTGTAAAGTGTTCTGCTTTTACACTCCACTATCTTAACAAGCATAGTTCGAAATACTGTCATCAATAATTAAAATTAAGTGACATCTGTCATAGTCATTGAGTGCTATGAATTTTTCTTCCTTTCTCCAAGCTAATCGTTCACTAACCTCATTCATAAAATGTGAGTATTTGACATAGGTCTTTCACACATTTGTGAGGTTTTACTCATGCAGTGAAAGCTTTTTTTTTAATTTTTTTTTGGGGGGAGGGGGAAGCATATTTAATGTATATCTTGTTCTGCATGAGAAATCTTGTTGTATCAATTTAAGCCTATGTAAGGTTATGTTACCAAAGGTTGGCAAAAAAAAAAAAATAAAAAAAAGAAATCTGCATATACAGAAAGAATGAACTAGTTTATGATGGGGAAAAAAAAATCCCACTTTCCTAATGAATAAAAGTGTGTGTGTCTCCTTGCAGCTTAAGAACTCAACGCTGAGCCAGTGTTGTTTATTAAGTTAAGAAATGTAGTGGTAGAAGCCTGTGATGTTGGAGGGTTTCTCTGTGGAGCTGTAGCCTCAAGGAGGAGGGAGTTTGCATTCCCTTGTCATGGCACGAGCAGCTGGATCAATGGCTAATTGTGGTGAGGCTGTGTTCCAGGGACTTGCAGCAAACTTGTGCTGCAGTTGTGAGTCCTACTTTCAAATCAAGAGGCATAAATAATGGAGGAGATTGAATGAATAATAAAGTTAGTTCAGTTTTTAATAGTGATTTAAACTGCCCGAGAAATTTTCACAGTGTTTTGTGAGACAGGGATTTAAAATGAAACAAAATAAATGTGCAAGATCTGAGAAGTTTCCTAAGAATTTCCCATTGGTGTAACGAGAGCATTGAAAATAAGAGTGGAAAAAAGACTCCTTTTAAAAGTCCTTTGAACACAGTGAGCATTTTTATCTCGGAAAGACTATGTCTCATTAGTGAGTTTTTTCAAAATATCTAATGTATCACATCAATGTAACTAACAAAGGGATGTGACTTTATGTTATAGTTCATCTTTCATTCTTGTTAGGGCTGTGAGAAAGGGAAAATCAATAATAGTGATTTCAATGAAAATATCAAGATTTGTGAGAGGATGGAAGTTATTATAAATAATGAAATTAATTTGACAAATACTAAATTTTTTCCAGTATGTTTCAAAATGCTCTGTGATATTTTCAAAGTGAACTGTCTTGGGCCTTTTTTCCCAAACTACATTTTCATTTCAAAATTGATTTCTTTTTAACCACTGAAAAAGAAGGAAGCCAAACACACACACACACACACACACACACACACACACTCTCTCTCTCTCTCATAATTTGTCTCCAGTGAAAACATGTGTGTATGCATTTTGATCACCTGAGACCAGGTGAAAAGGCAAATTCTCTGAGCCATATTTTCCTTGGGTATTTTATTTTATTTTAAAAAATGGTGCGAGTACAAACTCTGAAACTCAGTACAAATATATAGTATTTTAAAAGATGTTTTCTCCCGGGGAAGGAGCACTTCAATAAAGAGTGGGTGTAACTACACATGTGTTGTTGAGAATTTCTGGAGAGGGTGGCTCAGCAATGCTCAGGAATGTGCAGAGAGACACTGAGGGATGTAACTGGGGTACCTGAGATCTTCTAGCCAGCCTTGCCCCTTACTGCACCATGGATTATCCTGGGGATAACTATGGAAACACTGAATTCAGGAGCTAGGTGAACTATATAAATGAGAATTTAGATGCTTAATGTAAGATGCAATTATAAACACAACCCTGTGGACCCAAACAAAAATAAACTGAGACACTGTTATAAAATTTAAATATGAAAGTGCATTTTTTCAGCAACAATTTCCCACCTTCTTCCCTCCCAGAAATCCTACTGATCTATATCTTCTCCTAAGAAGCCTTGAAGTGTTTATTAAAGTGGAGCACTACATGATAGCAGATAGTTTAAACAAGTTAACAAGAAGAGATATGTTTCTTTTGCCTTAGTTGGGCCTTTAGGAAAAACTCAGAGGATATCTGAAATGTTAACTTAATGGACAATAATTTTTTCCATCCATAGGGAAACCCAGGCATCACATGTATATTTTTGCTGTTATTAATAGCATTTTGATAGCACAGTTATAGAGCTTGTCCTTGGCTTGTCTTGAAATATCATACTGACTTCACTTATTATAGAATGTTACTTTAATTTTCCAAGGTGAAATGCTTGCAGAGCAGAAACTGGTGAGGAAAATATGGCCAAAACAGTTACATATACCTTTATTTTTAAAGTGCTGTCCAGAAGGGTTTGCAGCAATTTTTGCTGATGCATAAATTGACCTAGACAGTAAATGATACACAGCCTTAGAAATACCTGAAGCAGCCTTGCTTGGGAATTTTTAGTAGAGAGTTATTAAATGTCAGAGTAATTTACACAAGCATAGTCTAGTTTATGCTTTTGCATTCTCCTTCCCTCTTTCTCTCCACTGTGCCAACCGAGAACTAAAGGAGCTTTAAAAATATTTTACATATATTTCTTTCCTTTTTTTTTTCTCCTTTTCATAGAGGTTCAGATGTTTTATTTATCACACTCAGAAAACCTCATTGAATGTGGGACTATAATGTGTCTCACAAAGACCCGATCCAGCAAAGCACTTAAGTACCTGCATAACTTCATCGTGATGACATTTTCTGTTGATCATTAACTGGCATTTAAAGAAAATATTCCATTGCTTGGTATCTGGGTATTCAGAGGAAATTATCAGCCAAAATGAGTGAGCCATTTAGAAGAATTAGGTCAGGCAATGAACAGGCTACAAGTCGCTGAGGTCTGTAGGTAACCCCGGAGGTTGAGACCCCTGACGGAAAACTGGGGATAACCAGGAGAGCCTTCCAGGTATTTATTGTATTGTAGGCTTAATTCCACAGCTGTTCTCCAGTGATCAAAGTGAACTGCATGGTTATGTGAGACTGTGGAGGCCACTGTTTGTAGAACTTATGCCTTAAACCTCAGCTAGGCCAGTCAGCATCAGTGCACTGCTGCCTGGAGACAGCTCAGCAGCTGCTTCTCCTGGAACAGGTACAGTCATCTCAGCGTTGTGCTGGCTCACACTGGGTAGGCTTGCACTGAGGAGTGACTAGGAGGAGTCTTGAAGCTGTCATTGCCCGTCCATTCAGTTATTTGCTGCATCTCACCCAGCTGCCAAGGAGCTTTCAGAGCTTTTCGCTATTTTTCACTCATGTCCATACTACCATTTTTTGCTGTAGCATGGAGGGTGTGCTCTCCCAGCTGAATGCACCCTCTGCTACCTTATTTATACACAAAGAGTAGATATAAACAAGGACAGGATCAAAAACTGTTCATGAAATTCCAGCAGCAAGGTTTTCTTTTTTTTTCCTTTTTTTGTTGTTGTTGTTTTGTTTTGTTTTGCTTAAATCTGTTGATCCTGCTGTATTACAGCTCCAGGCTATCAAATAGTGAGAAATAGGTTTTCTGTTCTGCTCTCTTAGTTTCTGGATTTTTTTTTTATCCCTTATTGGAAAGCAGGTTAGAGGGTTCTTTGAAGAACAGGAAAGAATAGGTTTCCAGCTTGTTTGGAAAGCCTGACAAATATTGATCTACTATATATCCTGTATCTACTGATTTTTTTCATCAGTGACAAAATCGGAGCTGTATCTGAGACCTCGAGTTGCTAAAACTCTCACATCAGTGTAAATTAGTGAAGTATCTTGTCAGCTACCAAAGACAAAGCAGTGGATGGTCAGAGAAGATCAGCTTTTTGATCAAGCTTTCTGGAGAAGAAAACAGGCACTGCTTTTTTATTTAAAGCAGACTTGGCTTTTGATTGATACATCCATTCCAGGAGAATGTTTAGCTTAAACAACTTACTGAAAAATCAGTGACCAAACTAGCGTGAAATTCTCCAAATACAGTCATTCTCCATATTTCTCCAAAATACTCAGCAATTTTTGGATAGATTATTTTTATGTCAAGTGTTCATATCTTGAAAAAAAATTCTGTTACCAAAGTGCCTATTTTATAAATTCTATACATTATTTTTTGAGCCTGTATCCCATTAACTTTAAGCCACAGTTTACATGGAAATGCATCACAGTGAAATCCCCCTGTTCCATGTGCCTGTGTGATTCTCATTATGTGGCATCTACTGCTGCTGGTTTCAGTTTTGGGGTGGTTAGAAGTTACTCTCTCCTAACAGCAGTTCTGAAATCCCTGCACAATGATTCGAAGCCTCTGACCACTGCCTGATGGTCCCACAAGTGCCCTGTGTGACCTGACTGCTATTATTAGTTGTTTCAGTGACCAGACCAAGCTTGGAGTGGACATGGAGGTTTGACCCAGAATTGTGGAGCCCTAGTTTTAGGAATGAAGCAAGAGAAAAATTATGATTCAAATGCCTCACTTGTTTTCTGGCAGCATCATTTCTTTCCCCAGAATGGTTGGTGCTGGAACCTTCCTCAAGCAGGAGAGAGTTCTGAGTACAGTGTCCCTTCCGACTTTATATGGCATGGCTTGGTGGTCCTAATTCATAGAGTGAGCAAACAAGTGCCCAGATAAGAATTAGACACCCTTTTGATTATTAATTTTTTCATTTATTTTCAGATGGCTTTTTCTTTTGTCGTATTGTTCACATATAATGCGTCTGACTCTTCCTATGTCACACTACATCTTTGCAGTAATTTTCTGTGCTGTTCTGTCCCTCTGGATTTTACAGCAGTGGATCAGAAAGGAAGTGCAAGCCTTAGCAGAAATAATAAATCCACTGCAGGTCTTGAAGGTACTAATTTCTGCAAAACAAAATACTGCCTCAATTCTGTTATGGGCTAGAAGGAGTGATCAAAGTGAAATACATTCATTGTGGAATTGGTTTGCAAAGCCTGCTTCTAAACCATTACACACTCTTTCTAGATTTTTTTTTCCCCCTCAAAAGTAAATAATGCAGTTGTGTTCTGCCTGGCCTGTGGCACTGCATGCCATGCAGCTCTGGGGAGTTCAAGGATTGTTCCCAAGCCAAACCTGTCTCACGAGGCGGGCAGGGAAGCTGTGTTTGCATGGCAAAGGAGTCACTGGACACATAGTTGCTGCACAAGAATTCTGGGAGTCGTGGTCATCTCCCAGCTTGGAGTCTCTCGGAGCACTTGAAAGTCTGCGGCACGTGTTCTGTGACTCCAGCCAGAAGACTGAAGTGGTTGGCCATTGCTGGAGTAATGTGACATTTGAAAAAATATTTTAGGAACTGTCCTATAATAGCAGATATTTCTAATCTATGCAATCTATCTAATTAGGTTCAACCATGCCCAATTCCTTGTCTGATTGCCCGAGCCTTTCCGCTTAACCAGTCAGGTTCATTCAATAATAACCAGTCAGGTTTATTCAATAAGGTGTCCTATAATGCTATTTCCTTCCTTGAGAGTATATGTTATCATCCCCGACACAGACTTAAGAATCTCTCCACTTTTTTCTTATTTTAACATCCTCTGTCTCCACAGTAAAGCCCTGTGCTTTTCTTAGGAGTCTCCTAGCTGAGGAGAAACCTAGGTGAGACTTTGGATCTCATTGCTTTTATTTTTAAGTACCTAGAAGATTGTTAAGAGACACAGAAAGTATAGAGCAGGCACAATATAGGTAGAATCCCCATAAATTTAATACAAACTGATTTAAATTGTGAATTCAAATAGTAAACAAGATTAGAAATAATAAGAAATTAATAGAGTTGCACAGGCAGTTGACTCACTATTACTGTCATTTCCTTTTGGCTTTGGTCATGGGGATAACAAGGTAAAAAATAACTGTTTCCTTTTATTGATTGGTTTGATATTTGAAATAAAGATGATTTTTTTTTTGTCTGTACAAGTCTTTTGTAAGTTAATATTATGTTAATTAGAATGGATGTCTTCCTGAGCCTTATTTTCTTGTTCATTTATTCTAATTAGCTGATAAATTTTTAATTGCCTACTGAGAGATCTTTACCATATTGTGATTTTTGTTTTACCTTTACATTTGGAAAACAATGGTATGCCTAAAATGACTCAAAAGTATTATATGGAGGTATTTGTGCAAGGCATAAATGCAAATCATGATTTCTTCCTGCTTCCTAATTTTAGTGCAATCCACTTTGAGTTAGTGCTTATTAATCAAAAAGGTTTTCATGGTTTGTGAAGTAGTGGAGTAGTATGAAGGCATTTCAGTTAGACAAGCTTCATGGTAGAAGGTCTGTGACTTGGTGACCAAATGGAAACGAAATCTCTTGGCTGTGTATGAATACTGCAGTGAACACTTCCCAACTTATAACATTTATTCTTTTTCTCCACAGAAGCATTCTGAGATTCTCAGAATGAATGTATTCATAAGCTTAGAAATGGAAGTATAAAGTTCCGACAAGGCCGAGTGTTGATTAAAACTTATTTTCTGGTGACGGAAAATAAATCACAGTTCTTAGCAAGTTATTTTAAGTTATTCCCTGAGCGTTTAAAATTTGCACCATATTTTTAGACTGAATTAGTCTTGCTGTAACTTCTAGCCCTTCGGTCTTGTTCAGCCTTTGCCTGCTAGATTGAAGAGCCCTCTATTATCAAATTTTTGTTCCCCATGGAAAGCACTTGTAGCCTGTGATCAAATCATTCTTTAACTTTCGCTTTGATAAGTTAATTGATTGAGTGCCTTGAGTCTCTTGTAGTAAGACATGTTTCCTAATACTGTAATTGCTCCCTTGGCTTCCTCGTAATCCATGGAATTTTTCATAGTCTTTCTTAAAACAACACCAGGAACCCAGTGAAACTACTAGTCATTTCACTGATGCCAAATAAGATAACATTAACCTCCATATTCCTATTTATTATTGTTCATACATCTGGCAAGCACTGTAGATTTTGTCACTTCACTACTCTAGAAATTCACAGTAGTCTGGTTACTCATCATGGCCTGTGTTCCCAAACCTTTGCCTACTTTTTATGATCTCTTTTTGCCAGAGTAGAGTCCTCCCTCATTAAATCTGTCTCATTATACTCATTCCTTGATCCATGGCCTTCCTGTTAGCTGTACTGAAGTACATAACTTCTGGTTACACTCATCTAACCCAACTGTCTTCTCCATAATTTTCCATTTTCTAGTCATCTTCCCATATTGTGAAAATGCTATTTTTTTAACAAAAGTGAAAGATAGTCTAGGAGGCAAGAGCCAGTTCCGCAATCGTGTAATGACGGCTTAGATGTATCTGCTAGATAGTTTTTAAGTAGTTTATGATGCCATTCTGATTCATCACATCTCATTTTAGCCATCCAAAACTCAACTTCTAATGGTTGCTAGTTTCCTAAGCTCTTAATAGTCAATGGAGAGAGATGGAGACCTTCACAGAAAGAGGTAGTGGACTTATCTGAAAAATCATAAATCACTTTTCGACAGTGCCTTTTTCTTTTCATTGACTATAATGGGAACATAGAGAAGTTAAGACAAGCTGCCAAACTTTTAGACAGCTATAATTACTGTGGATGAATCCCATCTCTTATGCTTTTTAGCTTTTCAGTCAAACTGTGGTATGATACAAAGCCAGTTTTCTTACAGGCATCCATCAAGATGGTTGCCTTTAGCGGTCCCATTTGTAATCACATCAGAAAATGATATCACGTTAGCTTGACAAGATCTGTTTTCCAGAAACCCATGTGGATCAGCTTTAATTAGATTATCCCTTTTAGTTCTTTATCCAGTTAGTTATCACTTATATGCCTCTTTTGCTTTTCTATCAGATCTTTTTATCAAATTCCTCCTTTTTTTACTTTAATATTGACACACATCCAAAATTGTGAAAAATCTGAGGCTCTAATGTCTTAGATTTTTTTCCTTTGTTTCCACCCCATCTATATCAGGTGGACTGTTCTCTGAGGTGCTCCTGCAATCCTTGATCAGTCAGCAGTAGGTCTCAGGATGACTTCGAGCCATTTCTGGTAAGAAGACCTTCAGAAGTCCTTTCCATGCAGCCTGTCCATATGGCTAAGTCCTGCAACCTGCACGATGGAGGGTGAGGTAGTGGGTTTCTTCTTTTTTTGTTCAGGATTTTTTTAGATCTTGAAGTGAAAAGTTTCCTAAAAATGTTAGATTGTGTGTTTCTAAACTTGCATGTTTTTAAATTTTTTTTTAATATTTGAGGGAAAGTTACCACAGTTTTGGTTTTTCTTTCCTTTTCTCTGTAAAATAGAGATGTCTGAAAGTAAGGAGACAGACCATGGTGTTCTGTTGCCCTCTGACTGCAGAAAGGTTTACAGGGCTGAAGGGAAATCTATGACCTTGTACTACCTGTGTGCTAAGAGATGAAAACCAACTGGTATTTTTTATGTAATATTATTGCATGAGGAGAATGCTCTGGAATAAGGATTTTTTGCCTTCATCTTACAAGGATGCTTGAAAAACAAAAGCAAAAATGTACACAACACTGTTTTCTGGATAAGGAGACTCCCCAAAACTTGAAACTCTACCTTGTCAGACAAAAGACATTCTTGCAAGAGTGTTCATTCAAGTCAACATTATCCTGAAAACTACTGGTGGCATTTTAAGTACCAATATGCAAAGCTAGCTGGTACTAAAGTGATGAGCTGTGAAGGCAAGTCATTGCCATCCTGTCCAGCTCGATCCCTCTGTGAAATTTTGCTTAACATCGCGAAGGACAGAGGGTCTCATATTTTATTTCAACCTCTCTTGTTTGTCTGTTGGAGGGATGTGCTGCCATTGTAGAAATGGATCCTTTCACAAGATGCAGCAAGATTTCTTGTATCACACAAATCATGGACTGCAATATCAACAATTATAGGAATAATTTATTTTCTGTAGAGATGGATTAGAGAAATAGTTCAATGACATGTCCTTCTTCCTGGGTAATCCAAGGACAGATTTTGCTGGGAGGGCAAAGTGTTGTTACCCAACAATGATATTTTATAATAATTCTGATTGTCCTTATAAATGTCAGGGAAGCAGTTAATGTCTATTGTGACCACACACTGTTGGAGGTTAATTTACCTCATCTGGAGATGTCTAGAATTTTCTTTCTTATATTTTCTCAGTCTTATCACTTCCTTCATTTTTTGCTATTCTCTGCTATTTCTTCCTCTGCATCAGAAGTAAAGGTAATGGTTTTGCAGGGCCCAGACCACCAGATGGACCAACTGGAGAGTTTCAGTTCATTAAGGGACAGAGAGTGTTGGGTTTTTTAAGTTCCTACTTTGCCAGACTGGTGTCATGTGGGATGTTTTGAGATAATAATTTCCAAAATGCAGTTTTAAAGTTCAGGACTAGTGTCTTGTAATGCAGCAAGTGCTTCACAGGCACACTACATAGCCATCACTCCAAGATCTCCTACAAGGGCTTAACAGAATATTTGCACTGAAGCCATTTCAGATCTTTGGGACAGATCACACTTATGCTCATTACAGGAGTTACCTAACAGCAATGAGTTGCAACTCTTCATGAAGGTATTTATGTGACTGCTTGTTGGGAGGTGTTCATCCAAGTGTAAATTACTCTGCCTCAGAACAGATTTTAGCTGGTAACAACAGCTTGGATGACTGGCACATTGTCATTTCCATAACACACCTAAAAGGAAGGTGCCAAAAGAACCTAAGCCGAATTGGTGCAGCAAAAAATTTCCAGTAAAAATTTGTCTCGAGATATGTTGGTAGAAACAGACTGATTTCAGTTAATAACTGGGATAAAACAGGATTAAAACTCTATTATTTTTCTTTCACGGTGTTGAGTGAGGAGTGATCTCCACTCATATGAAAGCATTGCATGGTGATACCGCTGTGGTAAAGTTCTGTGGTTTACACTTCTTCTAGTGCATACTTGTCCTCTTTTCAGATGTCCCTGAACTACCTCAGCTGTGCTGGTGTCATGAAGACATCTTGTTTTCTGTCCCAACAATTCTGTCAGAGGTTTTATGGGAGAAACTTCTGTGCTGTTGTGGATATTTTGCCCTTGATACCCCAAGAATAGAAAGGATATGCAGTCACTCCATGTGCCAGCTAGTCAGTCGTGTTACTCTCTCTGTTGTGCAGTTATAACAAAATTTGATGTAAAAAAAAAAAAAGTGTATTTCTGAAATTAAATTCCTGCTAGTATTAGGAAAAGTGGTGGTTAAGAAGAGCAGACAGACCCAATTTATAACCCCCGTTCCTCTGGACAAGAGAATCGCTGCACCAGAGTGATGCTACATGTGCTCCAGAGTTCACACATTACTAAACACATCTCACATGCACTTTATTAGACAGAGTATAATCCAGACATGGGATGCAAAATCAAAGTGAACCACACTTTGTAAGTTTACAGCTCAGGAAATGGAGAGAAGCTGCCTTCCTTCTGCTCACTATAACAGAAATCCTTTTGAAAAGAAGGTTTGTTCCAACCCCTGCTTTGGAAATGATTTCATCCCATTAGCTGTGATGGTCACCATTCAGTCCTCGAAGTGATGACGTGATGTACGGGGGGAAAGGGTTGTTTCTAGTGTTATCAGGATAAATCTTCCTGAGAACACTTGACCAAGAACACACATGTTTTGCAATTATGCCTGTTTAAAGAAACCAGCTATTTCCCCACAGTACTGTAGAATCACTTTTTTTTTGTTGTTGGCAAGAGATGTGAAGAATTTGCAATTTCTATATATTATAATAAATTTTATTGCAGGATTGGTTCACATCCAGGTTTTTAAAACAGAAGGCATGTAGCCCACAGTTTTGTTTGTTCCATTTATTTAGCATGGCATGGCTGGGTCCTGGAACTAGCTTATATGAGGTCATTACCCTATTGATTAAATAGTGTGATGAAAAGGGCACGATAATACACTGCTGGGAGATTATTGCCAGACACTTTGCAAACAAAGCTGCTGAAAGGAGAGCAGTTGTGAGACCTTCAGTGTGGTGTGTAATTAGCAAGCAAGTAGGAATTAAAATAAAGGATACATGGCATGATATAGTGATTATGTGCAGATAAGCAATGTTTTGAATACTCCCTTTTGGTAACTCTAATGAGAATACATCTTAGTACAGGAAATGTCTGCTGGGACTACACTATCCAGAATCCTTAAACAAGCTGTGTGGTAAGTTGTCCCTGACAGTGAAAGGAAGGCATGGAAGCAATGCTGCAGATCTGCCTCTTTCTTCAAACCTTTCTCCCTGGGTCTTTCTTTTCTTTCAAAAATCTCATGCTGGTGTAATGAATGTTGGAGAAAAACAGTACATCTGTGATATTTCTTTGGGATGGAGCACCATTAAAAAAAAAAAAAATCCAAACAGTCTTTTTGGGGATAACAACTGGGTTTGAACAAACCACCTTTTGAGTGGGAAACATCAGCCACTACAACATGAAAGAGAGACCTAAACCTGAGATGTACAGGCAGGACCAAACTTGTGAATCTTGCACTCAGCCTAGCCTCCCCTCTGCCCCCCTGAAGAGCACAAATACTTACATATTCCTAAAATAAATCAGGGCATCTGATTCATTCTATGGCATATATTTCACCTCGGCAACCCTTTTAGGCCTGCAAAACCCAATATATTAGAGGCTTTCCAGGCAGCACCTCAGTTGCCTAAAGGGGAATGAAATGAAGATTTTCAGAACGTGGCATGGATCAACAGCAGAGAGATAGATGGGTAGATACTGACAGACATCTTGCTGGCCATTTTTTTACCCAGTTTCAAGCTCTTCCCAGTCATGAAATTCATCACAAGACAATGAAAATTTCCTAAATTTTATTGTTAGTACAATTCTTCAGAACCCTTATCCATGGCTGTAGACCAGAGAGGGAGAGCTCTTGTCTTAGTGTCTTCTTTCAGAAGTCTCAAGCTGCATTTTAAATAGACAAAGTTAAACAGGCACAACAACAGTAACAGTGGGAGAGAAGAGGGCACCAGGGAAAAAAAAATAAGGGAAAGGAGAAGAGAGGAAAAGAGAAAAACAGTGCTGTTGTAGGGGAAAGCATCTACTCAAGAAGGGTAAAGCAGCCATGGTGAGGGCAAAGTGAATGGGGAATACTCCGTCTGGCTCTATTAACCTTCATTTCAGTTCCTACCTTTTCCATTTTTCAGCTTAAGTAAGCAAGCATATAGCCATGTTTATATAATAGCTGGAGTAATGAAGATGGAATATACCAATTTGGGGCTAATTCTTGCCCTCAGGAGAGCATAGGGACTGCAGCTGTGGCCAGCCCCTACCAAAAAGGAGTGGTGAGGAGAACAGCTCCTTGTATCTGAATTCCCATTACATCCTCACCAGGGACCACCATAGTCTAGCCCTTGGAATAAATAGATGAGGTTAATTTTTCCAGCCATAGAGTTAGTTTAGCAGCTCTCAGCACTGGTTCAATTGTGCTCCCACTCAAGCTAATGAAGTAGTTTCTTTGAGAACAATTGGGCCCAAAAAGCCCATTTATAGCCTTTTTTCAGACGTTGGGGTTTGAACCTTGGGAGTATCTTTTGTTCTCTTCCTATTTGATATCTTCACCTTCCAGATCTAACAGGCAGGATTTTCCTCAGCATTATCACAATGCTGTTACTTATGGCCATAATGTCCTCTGATTAGAGGGCTTGGGAGAAGCGCAAACCTTGGCACATTTGACCACATCCTCCGAAACTGAGGTTGTGGCTGAGCTAATTATTTTCACGGCTGGAAGAGAACAGGCAATGCTGCCTAAAGAGTGGGAAGATATGTGTATATGTGAGCCTGTGTTTGTGTGGTTATACCATCTGGGAAGAGCAGAGCCAGATATACTTCCCCTTGGGGTTTTTTGGCTTTTTTTTTTTTTTCTTTTGACGTGCAAATCCTCAGTAAAGATGTAACTGGAGAAGTCTCATTTCTGTGCCTGAGGTCCTGCACTTGTCTGAGGTTTGGCATGCTGGGGACTGCAGAAACCCTGCCCTCTGGAATTCCTGTTCTGCCATTCCCCAACTGACGTCCTTTGCTTCTGTGGGCAGGGGGGGAAGTTGCCCTTCCTCCGCATTGCTTGTTTTTGTTACACTAGCAGTATGAGGTACCCTTTATTTATAATCTGAACGTTAGGGATGTTGGGCCAATCTGGTGCTTCCAGCTGGCTGAACACTTCCTAGCGCTTTGGATGCCAGATATAACATAATTTATTGTGGAAAACAGTAGGGGTAATACACTTCTCGCTATCAAAGGTTAATGTAGAATATCAGCAGCTCTTCGGCAAGGATACACGTATTGTTGGACAGTCTGTGATTATGTGGCTCTTATTAAAATAGAAAAACAAATTGCTTTCCTTTTTGATGCTGCTGTTCAGCTCCTCTTTTCTCTCCTTCCCCTCGGTTATTTTAACTCCTTCATTGCATTATGCAGCTTTCACACGTTTCCTCAGGGAGAAAAAAGCAGTTGTACTTTGTTTGTTTGGCATGGAACTGAGCAAACTAAGGGGGATTTTTTTTTTTTTTTGTTGGCTTTGTTTTAACTAAAACATCCATTTCTGTGCCAAGACAGAGTGAAACTGCTGAGTTAGCCAAGGCTATAAATTGAACTGGTCCTTTTACCTCTAAAAAATATTAAAGCATCCTTCTGCCACTGAGCTGGCACCCGTTGCTGGATCAAGTGCTACTATTAACGGGAAATCGGGAAAGTACATTATCACTCCAGTGCTGTCATTACCAGAGGGTTTCACTGAACTATAGCATTCAGGAAAGTGAGACTGTGAAGACCAGAGAAAAATGGCACACTTAAAGCAAGGGAAGAGAAGCTTCAGACAAAAAACTTGGAGACACATTAAGAGTTTGTGAAGGTACCCAGCATGGGAGGCAAGTGGCTGCTTTATTTAAAGGGGATATATTAGGTAAAGTGTCCCATTATTCTTTGAGTTTAGAGAGAAACTGATGTAGACTTTTCTAATGGGCTTGTTTAACCAATTCTAGATGATCTGAAACCTGCCAAGGCAAGATTGTGTCTGCCTGAAATTTAATGAGGTTCATTCTGCACCAAGGAAAACCCCGAAGAGAGGTTTTATTGACAACTTTGTTTCTTCCCTCTAGAGTAAGCTCCCTCTCAGGGATTCTTCTGCTTAAGAGGGATTTTTTAATCATCAGAAATACCCAGTGAATTGCATTGATAGTTCAGTTAAAGAATATAATGAAAACTTATAGAATAGTCAGTTAGTAAAAGTTGTGGCTATTTAAGACATTAAGTTATCACTTACCCCGGGTGTTGCCAGGTCAGCAGGTGGGGAGGTTGCCTTCTTCCTGCAAAGCCGTGCTGAATTCACCAGCTCTTTTGGCATCAGAGCCATAAGGAAGACTTAAGTGAACATTTTGTTATAGTTCACAGTCTGGGCTGCATCTGACTTCCATTTTATGGGATAAAAAAATGACAAATAATATGCAAATTCAGTTTGGTTTGCTTCTCCTTTTCAAAGTTCTTTAGGGACCTGAAATAATCTTCCTGACACCCATGCAAGGTAAGCGTAGCTATCGAGTTTTACAGATGTGGAAACTGAGGCACAGAGAGGTTAAATAGTGACATTTGAAAAGATGGGTGCCTAAAATTAAGCAACTTGAGTCCATGATCCAAATAGAAGGAGTTCCAAGCTCCTGATTTCACTAGAGAGCAAGGATGCTCAGCATATCCATGTGGGGCCCTGAACTGATGTGCTGAAATCTGCTGCAGAGCAAGTGTCCCCCAGGTATGGTTCTCCAGCCTGTGGTCAGACCCCTAGACCAGAGCACTCCTGAACGATTGTCAGGACCTGCATGTTGTTTCTAACCCTGTTTAAGATTTGAGAATCTGACACTTGTACTGATTTTTGCTCCCAGCTTACCTGATCTTATTGAAATCCCTTAATTCTACACCTGCTTTTTTGTGTGTGGGGAGGAGAAGTCTCCTTACAGGCATGATCAACTTCATAAGAAAATCTCTATAGCAACATAAAATATATTTTTGTTTTTGTTTCCTGGGATAGGATTTCCTCTGAGAATTACTCATCGAGCCACATATTTGCTTTGCTCAGCACTATTCTAGTAGAAATATTTCTTGTTTATTTAGTCTTACACACGGTCCGACATTCCCATGTTACCACAACACAGTTGATTGAGAGCTTGGAGTGCCCAGGGAATCCAAGATTATGGCTCTGAAGTTAAAAAGCAAGCACTGATTTTAACTGATTTTAATCTTTTGGGGTCTGGTTGGGGTATCAGCACGTTTGATTTTTCCAGCATGTCCTGAGCCCTGACTCTCTGCAGAGCTGGGATTGTTCCAGGTGTCTGAAGGCAGCAGCCCCTGTAGTTCACAACAAACATTCCCAACCTGGGGCTCCCAAGGAGCAGATGTGCCTTTGAAACAGTGGTTATTTTAACTGAGCACTTTTTAGTTTGACTAATACAATTTCTGTCAATTCATAGTATCAGTAAGTTCAACAATATTGAGCTACTATTTCACAATTCCTTGAAAATCATCTATTCCCCAAGTTACAGCGGAAAAGAATATTCCCCCCAAGTTGTTTTTGAAGAGGTTTCAAAAATCATTCAGATAATGAGACTTTAGTGCTGTGAAATTTTATCAAAGGGCACTCTTTCCCTGGACTCAGATATGAACCTATTTTGCCAATCAGATAAAACTTCCCAAGCTTTTTCCTAGCAGCATCAGTGGTTAACTTGATCTTATTGCACTGTAAAGGATTTTGTGCTACAAATCATTTTTCATAGAATCTCTTTGTTATGTTGGGTGAACTCTGGAAGGATTATTTGTAAGAACATTTCCAGGAACATTAACAGCCCAGCGTAGTCTCCAATGAAATGAAAATGACTTAAAAAGGGTTTCTTTTAGATTAATAAAAGAGAGAATGCATAATGAAAAGGGCTGATAGGGAAATGTTTAAGTGTATTAATAGGTAGAAGAAATACCTATTAAGCAGAATAATGTCTGTATAGCAGCCCCCCGTCCATTTTAAATTGTATATATTATTTTAGCAGTTAAGAATCCTTCCTTCCACCTTGTGAAAGCTGACAATTCTTACTTACAGCCTGAAGCTAAATACTGCAGTGCCTCAAAATGGAAGATGAAACAGGCCAACAGGTTTTCTTTGTCTTTTGAAAAAAATGGAGTGTCATTTCTTCTCCCTCCCCCTCGTGTGTTCCTCCCCCCCGCTACACCCCTACTGGTATTAGCAGCTTTTCCTCCAAAAAAGCACTAGATGGTGCCCCTTTTCTTTGAGAGTGACAGAGCTGTATTCCCAAGAGACGTGCTGCTGCCCTGCCGGGAAGATCGTCGGACACAAAAACTTGTAGTGTCTCCTCGTCCCTTAACACAATTAAGAGTCCAAGATAAGTCTCTTTTCCTTCTTTCAAGTCTCCAAACCCGAACTAGATCCATCTTTAGGAGACCGTCTTGTTCCTGTCGGAGAATGAGTCATGACTTCAAAGATTCATGAGCAGTAAAATAATTTTTAAAAAAGTGATTTTAAATCAAAAGGGAGAAAAAAAATAGGGTATGTATCTTCCCCCCTGTTCTGAGTAGCCAACACTGCAGCATGAAAGGACATTTGCATTCTTTGCCGGGACGAAAACTTTTCAAGTCAAGGATTTTTAATTAGTTGTTAGCTGGGCAATCTGACTGATATTAATTTGTTCATTTTATTATGACTCCTGTTAATTCGTTAATTTTATTATGACACTTATCCTTTAACCGAGCAGCCTTTTGTAAACACAATTGATATTACACTTCAATATTTGTCTTTCAAAATAAAGTGCCAAACAGGGAATATGGCCTAGCTTTATATTCTGCATGTTCTGTCAACTTTCTATCTTTATTAAAAAGAAATAAAATATTAGTCATGATTAGCAGATTGTCACCTATATTTTGAAACTGGAATGAATAATTGCCTAAAAGGATATTACTTACTTGGATCTATATTTCTTTCTGCATTGAAATAACTGTTTACCTGGTGCATGTCATCTTTGTATCTAGACAGTCATTATATTCTAGACCTTTAACAGAAGAAACAGATAACATGACATTGAAACAAATTAAAATTCAACAACAAATAAAATGTTTGCTTGTTAAGAATGAAAGCTGAGGCACATATCAAACCTCTCATTGTGAAACCCCTAGTATTTAACTGGAAAAAAATCCACTTCCTTTAATCTGTTTATTTATGCATTTGAAATGACATAAAAAGTAATCACTCTTAAAAGTGACCCAAGATAAATTAGTCCAGGTTTGTCATTTCTTACTATTTTTGTAAATGGTCCTTAGAAAATTAGGTCCGTTGGCATCTGGGAACAAAAATTCAACTGGGAAAAGAAGCTTTAATATGAAACAGAAAGAATTATTCCCATGCTCTGGCTGCCCTGTCATATGTCATGACATGTGGCAGGTTGACTGCTCATTAATTCTATTTATATCAGTATGATAATACACCCCACTGAGTACACATGTGTTAAAATATTCATAAATTATGTTTAGTGCAAGCAGATATACATTACATGCCAAAAGAAGACTATTATTTAAAGACAAAACTGGTAAACATTCAAACACAGAAAAGTCTTTTTAATGTTGGTCCAGTATGTTGTGTATCATCAAACTCACATTTAATTGCCTTTACTTGCAGACTCTGTCTCCAGCAATGCAATATCCAATGCACCTTTATATTTTTAACAACTTGCAAAAGAAGCAGCTCTTACTGAAAGTAATTGGAATTTCAGCAATTACTGTAAATGTCATATTATCTCAAAGCAGTAACTATAACAATTTGAAATATTTAAAATGAAGGTTTACTTTGACCTTCACATATTTCAAGGTAGTTTTACACAGCCGAAAGCTCTCCTCTAAATATTAAAAAATTCAAATATGATCTATTTTTAGAGGGAAGTGAGGTTTTTAACCCCCAAAATTGTTAATTGTAAATTTTAAGCAAAAAATAGCCAAAAATAGTTAATCATACATTGCTCAGGATATTTTATGTTACATATACATGTTTCTTAAATTTCAAAAATGCCTTTTAAATCACTAAAATGAAAAGTATTTTTTACAGGTAGTTAATTTTTTTTATAGAATGTGAAAATAATCTCAGGATATTAAAATAGATAATTATATGTCTTAAAATCTATTTGTTCACAATCAAAATGCTTTTCCATGTGCAACTAGTTTTGAATTGCTCCTAGCTTTGGATCAGAATTATTAAAATATTTAGACATGTTCTTTTATCTGATGAGAAATCATAACGAATTATGCTGAATTCCTTTATTTGAAAATACTTTTAAAATGACATTTTAAATTTAAAAATGCATTTCAGGACTTCAGAAATTATCGGAAATTATTGTGGACTAATGGCACAGGTGTTAAAATCCCCGCAAGTTTCAAAATTATTAACAGAAGGTATGAAATGGTACACATTTATTTGCAGTTACTTTGATAGCAGTTCTCCCCCTACATAAGTACGAACCAAGCTGGTTTTGATATCCTGTTAATGCTTCACATTTGGAAAACAATTTCAAAACTTTTTAAAAACATCAAATGTTGCAATGGGGGCAAGCGAGAAGGGGGGGATGCTTCACGAAGAAATTTTGGGAAGATATATGGTGAGATTCAGAGTTTATGTGCATTGCAAAGGGCAAATAATTACCCTGTTTCTACTCAGTTTTAAGGGATCTGATCAGGAGCAGGATGAAGTGACTGGCTCTGAAGCGTATAGAACCTTTCTAATCACAAAACCATACTAATGTTTCTAGCAGCAGTGAAGCATGTTGGCTTCTGATAAAGGAGAGAGAGGGGGCACAGGAGTGTGATGTCGCAGAGCCATCTCTTCGGCACATTTGGGAGGAATGATGGCTTTGCCCACAAAAATGTGCCCCTCAATTTTGGCTGTACTGCCAAACGCACCGGCCGAGTTGCCCAGCCATGCAAGTGGCTCAGTTTTACCCATCAGTGAAATGGTTTAGAAGGGGTTGGGAATTTTCTCTTTCTTTGATTCAAAAGGCTGGTTTGAGGAAACTGAAACTTTTTTTTTTTTTTTTTTTTTTTTGCAGGCAGGTATCGATTTCAAAGAAACTTTCATCAGAAGAGATTTGTCAGCCTTCGGATGGAATTTCTGGTCGAGACCAGAAGGAGATGGCAAGGTTGGAGTATCAGGTAGCACCGCAATGGGTCGGGGCACTCACCTGGAATGTGGAAAATCAAGGTTCAGGCCTGGGGACTTGAACGTGAGATTTACAAAGCGAGTGCCCTGAACACGGGGCTTTAGAGCTGTTTGCTTGCTGTGCATTTAACTGTTTATGCAAAGTGGAGCTCTGCTATAGCTAGCAGGAGCTCTTGAGACCTGAAGTGCCTCTGATGTGCTAGTCTTAGGAAGAGCATGAGACCTAAGGCACTCCATGTAAAGCGGGACAGAGTGGCAAAGCATCAGCACTGAGTGCTTTACTTACCCAGCTTTTTAAGACTGTCTGTTCGTCTCTCGCTCTCCCATATAAAATTCAAAAAAGTCTTAGTCCCAGGGAGGAATGGGAACATTTCTGAAATCCCATAAAAGCTTTGCAAAGTGCAAAACCTGTCCCATCCCACCGCGATCCTCTTTGCCACAGAAACAGATTGCAAAAATCCACTGAATTCCTGGGAGCAAACTGTGACTCATGTAAAACGATTCGGCAATTGCTAGAGGATTTACTGGGTGTAAGGTTCATTGGCAGTATAAAAAAATGCAGTCTCTTAATAAGGCAGATTTTAAAAATAAAACGGTTTCTGAATTTTAAGAAACTTTGTAATATATAAACAAGGCTTTTAATCTTGGTAACGTTAGTTGCAAATTATATACAGCATCTAATTTTATCAGACGATAACAGTTGTAGTTTTTATCTTCAAAAACAGGTTGTGAGTGCTAGAGGGGAATAACTCTTCATAGCAAAAGCTAAGTTAATTTTGTGTTGTCTTATGTTGCTGGCAAAGAAGCTTTTCTTTATTTAGTTCATCTCTTTTTCTTTTGTTTTTTGGTTTCGGTTGGTTTTTTGTCTAAAAAGGGAGACATTTCACGGAGCATTTTATTTAAATACAGAAAAAATCACATTAAAAAGATCTCTCATTATAAGCTTTCTGAAAGTTTGCTATGCACTTTCATGTAAATCTTGGCCTCAGTACAGAACTGCTGTACAATCATTTTCATCTGAGATTTGAACATATTGGAAGAACTAGAGCAGTTCTTTCTTCTATCCTGTCATTTTTTTCCCTTGGAAATGATGAGCATATGGCAACCACCCTTACTGGATTCTCAAACAACAGGAGGGACCTTATTTCGATTCCTACATCCTGTCATCAGTGAATCCCATGATATTTTGTTCTTGCAAGGCTAAAGATGTGATTCGCATTTGCCATAAGGACAGAGCTTAATGTGATGCCATTTTACCACAGGAGCCCTCAATCAGTTAATTAAACATGATATAAATCACTGCATGTATTTGTAAAGTAAGATTAATATGGCAAAGTCAGAGTAATGAGGAATCCTCACCATTGTCTGAGTGTGAATCACTGATACGAAGATTAACCTTTTTGAAACTGGATATCTTTGAGTGGGTTTTGTTGGCTTAATCCCTCAGACTGCTTTGTGCAACTTGAAACCCAGAGCTGTCATCTTTAGCCAAAATTTCAGCCATAACTTCCTCAGCTTTCACCCAATCATTTAAATCGGCATTCATAATACTTAGAAAGATCAAGCCTTTCAGCGTACCACAAGGCTTCTTCATACCACCTGGGACATTGGCAACATGTTTAATAAATATTTCATTTCATTTCATCATGGAGATTCTTCTTCTGTTGTTTTGTTGGTTTTTTTTTCTTTTCTAGGGGATTTACAGGGTACCCACAGCAGCACATTCCATCACTGCGGTCACTTAGGTTTACAGCCTTAATAAAAGGATTTTTTTTTCTTTCTTGAAGTGCTATGGAGCCTTGTTAAACTAGAGCAATTACAGACACACAAAATAGGTGCTCTGGAAGGATCAAAGCCCTCCTGAAGACAGCTCTGTAGGGTTCTGGAGCTCTCTTTGAAAAGCACTCAGTTTACAAAGTAGAGATGTACAAAGCCACGCTTTAAAAATCCCATGTTCAAGTAATGCTAAAGGCCTGACATTATTTAATATGGCATTATTTGATCCACTTCAGCCACTCCCTTTTCACCTCAAACTTTGAACCACTCTGATGGAAGTCTCCTTGTAGATGGTCATGCTGTGGCACCGTGTGCATCCCGTGGCACTGTGTCTTTCATGGAACATTATCCTTTAGTTATAGAGCACCAGTCCTGTATTTTGCTATTCTTAAACACCAGACAGATTCTGTGCAGTAGGCAGCCTTGACCCTTTGTATTTCAGTTAGGAGTGTGTATGAGAGGAAAGGAAAAGGGAAGAAATGATGCTGTCCTTGTTCTTGAACTGAATCCTGGCCAGTGGAGACAGGGATCAGGGTGGAGGCACATCCAATGAAAGGAAAAGGTGCTGTTGCATCTGCTCCCTCAAACAGAATCCTATGCTGGAGGCCTTACAATGTCTGAAGAAGTCTCAGAAGCATTATGCTATCAAAGGAGCTTGTGAGAGGATAAGATACAGTCAGAATTCTTAAGTGCTTTCCAGTATTCATAGACTTCACTCAGGAGATCATTCCATCATCTTGAGACAGATCTTGATAGCCCCACTATGAATGAACTGCACAAAAGGTACTGTTTTAAAATGTTGGGGGGGTGCCCCAGCTGGGGTTGGGACGCCTGGGGAATAATTCAGTGTCAAAGAATTAAACTTGCATCTCCCAGATCACAGGAGAATACTCTGCCATTGCACCATCTGTTCCTTCATCAGAAAAGATAGAGAAGGAAGAAAAGATATGGATGCTTTCTACTTCTTCCAGTGTATTTGTGATGCTGCATGTGAAAGAGCATGAGCAGAGAGCACAGTAGTGACTCCAAAAGCCAAATGAGAAAGAGATGTACTGGACACTGACCCTTCTTCCACACATTACCTGCAGACAATTGTCTGAGCAGACTAAGCAGTGAGTGTCACATGCTCACAGACTGTCTGATGTGCAACCCATGGAG
The DNA here is from genome assembly GCF_025592945.1 of Manacus candei. Classification (NCBI taxonomy): domain Eukaryota; kingdom Metazoa; phylum Chordata; class Aves; order Passeriformes; family Pipridae; genus Manacus; species Manacus candei. Next base: position 31,035,586 of record NW_026138065.1, read on the forward strand.
CCTGTGTACCTCCATAAGTGGTTGGTTTGGGTCTAGGGGCCTTTCAAGTTTCTATTCTCTGTTCTGGAGCTTCTGTTTATTCTTCGTTGATACAGCGCTTAAGGGCTTGACTCTGTGAGCCCTAAGTCAGCAGCTTAAGAGCCTGCAGAGCCCAGCCCTAAGGTCAGGGACTTGTGTGACTGTTGGAGGAAAGCCCCTGGCTGACCTTTTTTGTCTGTCCTGATGGCCTTCAGAAAACCAGTAGATCCTGTGCAGCTGGAATCACTGTCATTGCTGTCAGAGTTTTGAAAGGTCTGTATTTGCAAATGCGTGAATGATGAAAGTAAAAAGGGTAACAGGAGAATCCCTGTTGTATTCATAACTTTTCTAAGCTGCAGGTGCATAAACATAAACACTTGAGATGTGCTGATCTCCTTTCTGTGCTCTTCATTAGGTTAAAACAGTCAAAATTGAAACTGAAGTGAAAACCCTATTCCAGAATTGAGAGTCTCATTTGTGCTACTGTTTTTCTCTCATTCATGTTCTTTTTAAGTTCACAAATTCAGAAGATTTGCTTTTGATGCAGCAGTTAGCAAACATCGTGATACTGATTTTTGGATAGCTATATTTGAGATTTAGCCTGGAACTGTACATAAATTACCTTACAATACCTTAGAAAATGTCCTATTTAAAGAACTTGGCTTTTCTATGATCACTGTCAATACAATTTTCATGATAAAGATTGTCATTATACCAAAATGGTATAGTACTGAAAGGTTATCAGATAAGAGATGGGTTTTCCTTTGAAGTCTTAAAAGTATTCCTAATTCTGTTATGATCCAGGATTTTTATCATAAATGGGTTAGTTAGATAGAATGACTAAAAAGAAAATAAAAGAAATAATTATGATGAGCTAGCCTGAGAAAGGAAACTATGAAATGTGAGAAAATTCTCTGGAGCTGGGTTATATCTGTAGATATGCTGGGTATTTTTGTGACCATTTGTGAGTGTTGCCACTGTTCTAAGAGGTTGCAGGCTTTTACCTTTCCTTCCTTCCTTCCTCTCTTTCTTCCTTCCTCTCTTTCTTTCTTTCTTTCTTTCTTTCTTTCTTTCTTTCTTTCTTTCTTTCTTTCTTTCTTTCTTTCTTTCTTTCTTTCTTTCTTTTCTTTCTTTCTTTCTTTCTTTCTTTCTTTCTTTCTTTCTTTCTTTCTTTCTTTCTTTCTTTCTTTCTTTTCTTTTCTTTCTTTCTTTTCTTTCTTTTCTTTCTTTTCTTTCTTTTCTTTCTTTTCTTTCTCTTCATATTTCACTGAACTCTCATCAGCAGGGGCTGGAAAGCAGTTGCTGTGTCCATCCCCTGTAGCAGGACTAAACTGCCCTGTGTTTTTTACAGTTTTCTGTTTAGAGTTGCTTCTTTTTCTACTCTTGGAATCCATCATTCTCATAAAAGTCCAGTTACAGCTGCATTTACTTACTGTGTGGCTTGCTTTTATAGCTCTTCCAAACCTATATTGCCTTTTACAAAACCTGCAACATATAGTCCCATGTTCATTCTTGTTCTTATTTTTACCCTATGGGTGATATTGCTTACTTATCCAGTGCTGTCAGACCCTGAATAGCTTTGCTTGCTTTATTCCTTTACTACATTGTTGTGTTTTGTCTGATATCTAACCTAAAATTCCTTGTCATTTACGATGAAAACTTGCAAAATGCAAACAGTTTACTCAGAGGATTAGAGTTGATGTGAAGGATTAATGCAGAGCTAAGGAATCTCCCTGCAAGATATTTGGATCAAATTCAGCCTGCACAAGTTACCACAAGTTGTAGTGAGCAGAGAGAATGTACATTTTCATTGGTTTGGGGTATTTTTGCATATAGTCACTCAAATATTGAGGTGGTTTTGTTTTAGGGAGGTTTGTATGCTTTTAGGGTTGAAGCACTAGAGTAATTTTATTTCAGGATTTGCATCCAAGTGAATTTTACAATTGGTGCCTGAGCAATCAGGGAAAAGGTACTTGGAGCTGATAAGAAATAAATGTATGAAGTAGGAATGTCTGTGTGTGTGTGTCCAGCCAGTAAGGGGAAACTGTGCCACAGGACTTTTGTCCTCACAATCAGCACAGCTCAACACACAAATTGAAAATTTGTTTATAATGCTTTTGTGGAATTGAACTGCTTCATTCTCAAACTTTTTGAATATTGTTGAAAAGATAGTGAGGCATCACATCCTGCTCATATATTTTTTGTAGAAAAGCTAACCAGAGCGAAAATCCTCAAAAGCACATGTAAGAGTATTGCCTGTGGACTTTCATGAATATCCAGCAGTGCTGGCTGGAGATGTGAAAAGTCCTGTGTGTAGCTGGAAACAGAGTAGCTCAGAATGCCTGAGAAACCTGCTGTCTGGGAGTGAGTAGGCAGGACAGAAGAGTGGTGTGAATTCCTTAAAGTCAATTTGCAGGTTAAAAAGTAGTCTCGAGTTCCTTCTGTTAATCAATTGTTTTCCCCAAACACTAGTTCTAAATAGTACATTTAATACTGAGTAGTAAATGTTGGGGGAATAGAGCTCAAGGATTAAACCTTCTTTCTGGGCAAGTTGTAGATCAGCCCATAGCACTGGAATATTTGTTGATTCAAATATTTGATATATAAAAGTGAAAAAAAAACCCCAAAACAAAACCAAACCCAAACCTGAGCTTGAAAGCAATCAGAATCTCTGTTCATATCCTTTATATTAAATGTGTTCTAAATTCCTGTCATGTTTTTGTAGGTTTGTAATCCTTTTTTATTTTAAGACTAAGATAGGCTACAGAGACATGTATCTGAATTTGCCCTGTAAAGAGTAAGTGAGTGCAGTCAAGACTGCTCTGCTACGTAGTCTGGAGGATCTGACCCAGCTTTGGTATTTGGTGGTAATGCTCAAGTAGGCTTTAGTGGCTTTTGCTTTGCCTTGTTATTTCTTTGCAGCATAATAAAAAGCTCTTTAGAACATTGCTACATAGATTAATATAGAAAGTGCTGGTGATACTGTTATACACAGGGAGTTTAATACTTGGATACAAGAGCAAATTGATTGCAGGCAATCCTGTGCTTGAGTACCCAGGAGTGAAAGGAATGATTACAATAACCTCTGGGATTTCTTCTCAGAAGTGGTTCCTGAAAACACCCACACCCACAAAGTATTGGGCACAACAGAGTATTGTTTCCTTCTGATGTGGAATCACAGAAACATATTTTACTTTGGGAGGTGGGAGGGGTGGAGGGGGAGAGGAAACTCAAGAGACATTAATGTTTAATGTTTTTAATTTTGTAAAATGAACAACAAAAAAGGATATGGTTTGTGAGTGCCGCTGAGATTGTTTAAACTCTGGCAGCTTGCTGTCAGATGAGATGTTAAAAGCCAGGAAGGAAGAAACTGAGGGGCAAACTGGGTAAACTGCTGCTATCTCACCTTTGGCACCCTGATCTGATGGAAGAGTGAAATAATGGTGAAACAAATTTGGCATGCATTGCTGTGGTCTCCCTGAAATGACTTGTGCCACCTTCAATAGTATCAGACAGGACCTTGAAATGCAGCCAGGCAGGTATATTTCTCTTCTTTGTGGAGGGTTCTAGCTGTTATAGAGCTCATTTTCCTGGCCAGCCCCTGGGACAAATACTTCATTAATTGCACTTTGCTTCACTTACCATTTCCAGATCACCCTCTTCTGCCCTGAGATGTATGTGGCTGAGGACTTCCAGGCAGAGAATTCAGCATCTCTCAGGAATGGGGAGGAATTCCTGGAGAACCTTAACACCTGCTCAGCTTACCAAGGGTGTATTAAACCCTGGTAAATGCTGAAGATAGTAATTCAAGTTATACAGGTTAGAGCACTGTCTGTACATATACTGCACAAAGGTGCTCAGGAAACACCACTGCTTTTCTGTGGCAGAGTCTGAAACTTTAGGGTGGGGAAGAGTGGCAGATAATTTCAAGGAAAAAATAAATACAGAAAAAAAGTCAGTTTGGAATCTGAGAACGAGTTTGTTTCAAAAAAATATTTAAAGATAGGCCTCTGGTATTTTAAAATAGCAAATAGAAAATATCAGCATTGGTAGCTTAGCATGCCATAAAATAAGAGCAAAGTCAGAAAATAAAAATGAGAATTAATAATCTTAACAAAATTAAACAATCTTGCCTTTTGAAAGTGCGACATTGCAGTTTTTATTGTGAAGCTGAATTTTCAGCAGGAAAAAAAAAATCTGCTTATATTTCTTACTCCTCTTTGAGGCTGACTGATTGCTTTAATTTGTAGGGTGTATGTGCTTAAAGTGCTCAGGTTGGTAGTATCCATCTGGTGTATACAACTCTCAGTGGTCAGGGCATTATAATACTGTGCCTCACTGGAGATTTTCCTGGAAGGGGGATATAGGAGTTGCTCCAGCACAGCTCTGACACTGGTGAGACTGTGGCAAATGAACAGATGTTACTGTAGGTGAATAATAATCTGCTGTTATGGGGGCCGGGGGGGTGAGCACACTACAAGTGAACAACACTGAGCTCATTTAGGTGTGTGCTGGGTTTAACTGTGCCTTCATTTGTGCTGTCCTTTCTACGAGCCACCTTTGTTGTTTCTCTTATGGTGGAGCCCAGAACCAAGATCAGGGCTCTCTACCAGTCATTAAAATCTGCAAGAGACTTGGGAGGAAGAAGCCTGTCTAGTTGTGGCTGTGTGCTTGTGCAGGGGACCGGGTTTTCCAACGCAGAGCTTTCTGTGAGGTGAGAGTCAGTAGCTTGGTGAGCCCCTGACCCACTTACTCCCCAGAAACTCTGGGATATGAAAGACTGTATGACTCGGACTGTACTCACTTTTGTGTATCCCTCCTCTTTTGCTCTGGGCCCCACATATTAGTCCAGGAGTTTTTGGGACATCCATTCCTTGGGAATGGAGGGGTGCAGAAAATATTTGTCATCCAGGACAGATTAATACAGGAATTCATGCTACTCCTCTTGCAAGTGTCCAGGGACATATAGAGGATAAAGCAATGCTTGTATTTGTTTCACAGTGGTCTAAGGTTGGAGAGACTCCAAAAGGTTGCCTAGAATAATGTGGGGGAAATTTAGTGTAAAGAGCTTCTTTTATTTCTCATTTCAAGGTTACTGACAATTGGGGTTTTTTTCTCCCATGAGCACCAGGCTCATTACCTGCACAGCCTAACCCAGGAAAAGCACTGTCCTCAGCTGGGCCAAACCAGCTTGCAGGAATAAAGACATTTCATTGGTTTTCTCATGTAAGTTCTGCTACACCACTATCTCCAATTACTGTATTTGATGACTGTTGAAGATCTTTCATTATATTTGGATGATCTATGTACTCTGTATTGACAGCTGCTCTCACTGCAGCATTACTGAAGAGCTACTGTGTGTTAGGACAGGCCTTAATCAATAGGGGTATGTTTTTCAAGCAATGGGAGAATAGCTTAGATCCACAGAAGTGGAGTTCTAAAAAAATTCACCGTGCTCTTATGAATCAGCTTAGTTCTAACTAGTTTAATTTAGAAAAGAGCCTCTTCAGCAAATGAAAATTTATGGCACCATTCCCAGTTGGTCTCACTCGCAATACAAATTCTGAATGGCATTGCAGGTCAGAAGGAGACCCAAACTCCTCAGTGTGAGGGTGGCTGGTATTCAGCTGCTGTAGTGACAGGCAACTTAGGAGGAAATGATAGAATAGATTAGAGATCCGGAGCTGGGTTTTGGTTTGAAACTCTATGTCAAGTTCCTTTCAAACTATATTTTAAAGTGAAGCAAAGGATGGGATCAAAAGGAACTTCTTGTCAGCAACCATTAGACCTAAAATTAAACCTGCTGTTCTACTCAGTTTACAGGCATGTAGTAGCGTGTTAGACTGCTGCTCTGCACTGTACCAACAAGCAGGCTGAATACCAAAATACTGCAATACTTACTGGCTCTAATTCTTTGGCCACTTTGCCACTGAAGTTCCTAAGGCCTTCCTAAGTCCTGTCAGCTGTCTCACCATCCCTGCAGAACAAACTCCAGCTACCGGGCACTGCGAAACTTCCCATATGGTTCCAACTGCCTCTTCTCAATAAACAGGGGCTGTTTGAAGATGATTCAGAGCATGATCACAAAACAGAGGGTAAACTTTGAAAAGTCCAGCTTAATACCAGACTCTTTTCCTTTTGAACTGACAGCTCTGAAAGGAAGAAAAAAAGTGGTGTAGACAGTGAAAGCCTATAGCAGTGGCTCTGTTCAAAGTGTGTGACAGATTGAAGAAGTCAGGAACTGAGTGACAGCAGAGCTCTCCAGGAAAAAAGAGATCTTTCACAGGCTGAAGAAGCTAGTTCCATCTCTCCTGCACTTGCCTGGAGACATGAGGCTTGTCAGTCCAGATAGCTCTCATTTAGGTAAACACTTTTGTTTCCTTACTTTGGATGAGGCATTGCCTTTCCTGAGTGAAAATCCAGCCATGAAATATTTTCAAACCTGTAGATCTTCCCCAAAGGATCCTGCAAGCAGTCTGCCCTGGTTTCCCTTCCTGCAATTCAGATCTCCAGAATGAATCTCATAAATACAGAGCTGGGTTAAGGCACAACTGCTCTCTCTTGATTTCACAAGTCTCTTGTTTTTTTAGCCTAATCAAGCTGTTTTGATGGGTTTACCTTGGCCTATGCTGTGTTTCCATTGTGGCCAGCTAAGCTTGCTTTGCTTTCCACTGATGTTGTCCTATATTTAGTGTTTTGACTTTACATGACCCTGACACTGTGTAGGGGGAGGAGAAGGAAAAATTGTATTGCTGATGGCTAATCCTGTGCATTGCTCAGACACTTCAGCAACCTTTTTTCATGGTAATATTTTTTGTTAGCAATAAAAGGATTAATTCTAGAAATCAAGCTCTTTGATTATGATAAGCGTAATAAATATCTTAGACAAATTGCTATCCTTTTAAGAATATTAGTAAACGAAGACCTTTGCTCTTTTTGGCTAGGTTTGAGGCTGCTGGTACACGCATTCATACCATCTGCACTGTGTGCTAATACAACTCCTTGTTGTCTGGTCTTCCTGGGAATGCATTATATAGATTGCAGCTGGTTCAGAATGCAGCTGCCAGGGTCACGACTCGCACTAAGATTAATCATTACGCCTGGGTTGGCTTCATTACTTCGACTACCCATTACATTTAGCAGAGATTATGAGATGTTGCTTTTAACTTACAAGGCTTGCACTAACACCTAGTCACCTCAGCAACATGCTTTTATAGGATGTTTCTCTTGGTAAGCCTCCTAGAGAAGCAGAGATTCTCTGTAAGTGCTGTGCTTTCAGCCTGAGGAGCAAACCCTCCAGCGTTCTGTGTATTAAGTGCTGCAGTGTGGGATTCTCACATCTTTGGGTTCACTCCTCTGACGTGGACTTATTTGTTTCTGCCCAGTGTATGGTGTCAGCGCAGAACTTCTTGCCAAAGGAAAACAATGTGATGAAGAGGAGGACGAAAACATCATCACCACCCTGTTCATAATCTTGCAATTTACCTAGTTCTCTGGATTTACTGCTGAGTATTTTGAGTGATAGCCATCCAAAGAAATGCAGTTTCCTAGAAAGGAAAGAGCTAGTGTGGCTATTTACTTCCACTTTACATGAGACTAAGATCATGAAACAATATGACACTTCCCAATAGAAGCCTATAACATAAATTCAGCTAAGGGAAATGAACAGGAGCCTAACTTGACTACATTCCCCGAAGCTGAGTCTCTGAGGTCTTCTCAAGCATAAAGGGGAAAAAAGCCACATGTAGAGAAGACATTTGAAGGACAATTGACTAAATGTGCCTGTGGTATTCCACATCAGAGCTATGAAGAGGAAACTTGAGGTTACCTTTTTAATGTACATATGGTTTAGGTTCCTGCCCCTAGGGTTGTGGCAAAAGCTATTGTTCTAAAGAAAACCTGATTGTTCATGTATGGGGTAGAAGGAAAGAAAGAAATTATTGAAATTATTTTATTGCTGTAGTTACTTTATAATGTTGTACAGGCTTTTACCTCATCAAGCTGCTCAGCCCAGAGTACAGTGAGAAAGAATATCAGAGAGCCAGGGGTTCTGACACCTACTGAGTGAAAAAAACACCCTTGTTTAAGGGGAAAAAACAAATTTTCAGAAGTCTTACTTGGCAGAGTCTGAAGGGATAGGGCTTGTTTCTCTGGTGAAAAAAAGTTCTGCTTTGTAATGGGCATCACAGCCAGATGTTAGTTGATTGTCAGTTTTTGGGAGAAGGTCAAACTTCCTAACAAGTTTCTTGTAGCAATGGGCTGGCTTTATCTCACACTGAAATTAAGCATTTAGCTGAGGGGCTTAAGCCAGGAATCTGCTTGCTCTTGGCAACTTCTTCTGTCAATGATAAGTCAGACCCTTCCTACCGAGCTGTGCCAGCAGGTATGTTCAGCCATACTCTGCAGGTGTCTGTTCCTCACCACCAACTTTAAGAAGCACCTCAGGCTGGTGGCTGAGGCTGAGCCAGAGGAATCCAACTAAATATGGTTTAGACCTAAGAAACTCATGCAGAGCCAAATCAAACCTGGATTGTATTCTCTTAATCAAGCACTTGAAAACTTTAAGGTCTAATCTGGTGCCCTGAAGGCAGCTGGTGCAGAAAATATAAAACAGGGAGAAGAGCAGCACTTTGCCCCTCCCTGTGCTCCACACAAAACCAGGAAACCTCTAGGGAGTCTTGTTTGAGGGATCCTCATGCTAAATCCGAGAAGAGCCCTTTCAGCTGACCAGGAGATCTTTCAGGACTCACCTGTGGGGCTGCTTCCTGTGGAGGGTGGAGCTGCAGGAGCCATTGAGGCTCCAAGGGAAGCTACAAAACCTGGGGAAGGAATATTGTGACTGAGCTCTTGTCTGGTCAGGGACTGATCTTTGTATTCTTCTTCAAGGTCAACTAAAATCATATGTGCAGGAGACGAAAGAGCAACTCTGGGAGGTGAGTGCGTGATGGAGTTCTGCTCCCTCGTGATTTCCCAAATATTTGTTGGCAGTCAAGGGATGACCCTTGAGAGAAAAGGGTCAAAAATAGTACTACCAGCCTGTTTGTTGAAGATGGGTGTTGTCTTCCCTGTTTTGCAGTTTAAGGTGTGGTAGTTGTAGGGTAGACTCAGCGACTCAGGGGTCCTTTCTACGTCCTGTATCCTATTATATTAAATTAAATTCCTGTGGGCTTTTTTTTTTTTTTTTTAGGTCTCAAAATGATTTTGTTGTGCATGACTAATGCTTAGTCATACGTTTTTTGATCAGAATTTTGTAGTAAGTGGCTCCAGTAAGACCTGCAGAGATCTTTGAAGTAACAGCTTTAGAAATGCTAAAGACTCTTTCATGCAATGCATATATTTTTTCCCCTAATTCAGTACTCTCTTTGATTTCAGTCTTTCCAATGTTTCTGTTCTTTCTGGGTGCCTAGGAATTCCCTAGTTTCATACTGATCTGGCCACCGTGTTTTATGCAGTGATGTAAAAGAATCTTTTGCTTTCAAAGCAGAACTGTCCATGTAGGCATACTGGAAATATGTAAACAGAATTATTTCCTAGTGTCTCACTTATGCTCAAACCTCTATTTAGTGGAAGATAATCTAGCAGAAACTCTCTTTCCTGAAGAAATGGTAATGTAAAGGATTCATACCAGTTGTTTTAGAAGCTTATATATACAAATGTGTATATATGTATGTGTGTATAGGAGGCTTAAATGTGAGATTGTGTACAGTTGTTAATCTCCACAAAAATACACATTAACTGTCAAATCTAAGCAGAGAGGTGAGGAGCAATGATCAGTAACTTACCCTGGTGCCTAAGGAATGTGCCCAGGAGGCTGGGCTACAACTCCACCGTCTGTCAGCAGATTTCCATGAAATGAATCTTATTTTACTCCAGGTTCCTCTGAGATCTGCCTGTAAACCTGAAATTTATGGGAGGTGAATGTTTCTGCGGTGAATTACAAGCCTCTACACCTGAAAAATGCGTTGGTGATAACTCAGGCTCCTTCTGTACATTTGAAGCTTCTTGTTGTCTTTCTGTAGCAGAGGGAGATCCTTTTCTCTTTGACTGCATGTTAGTTTTGCATGTTATTTACCATCTTGCTATTGTGCAGTCATAAATTAATAAAGCAACGACTTTGCATGCATCCAAGCTGTGCACTTTGGCTTCTTTTAATGTGATCACTTTGGAGTGGGAAGAAAGGATGATGTTTATTAGATGATGTTTCTTTAAATCCCTTAAGATTAAAATTTTCAGCTCAGTCCCCACCAGACCTCTTTGTAGGTCACTTATGTGTGATACTCTGGTTGCACCCATGACTTGGAGATGCCTGTATTCAAGTGACCTAAATTGCATTGAGGGAGGGATGGGGGGAGGGAAGAATTGGGGGATGGTGGGAACCAAGTCTTTCAGAAAATTCAAAAAAATGCAGTTCTTCTTCCTGAAGAAATTAATTCAGAAAAAGACTGGTTTAAGAAATTCCAAAATATAAAGGAATAGATAAGTTTAGGCAGGAAATATTGTTCATGTAGCAGTTCAGATTGTGGACAGAAATGGAAATGCAATTAGGGGTATGGTTGCAAAATACAGAAGAAAAAGGAGCTTTGCAAGCGAGATGTCTGGCACTGTATGATCCAGTAAATGAACTTAAATTGGCTGCATTCATATAAAGTTTATATGAGAGTAAAGGAATCTTCTGGAAGTGATGGTCCCATTAGCAAAGTGATATGCCTTTATTAACTTTGTGCAGCTGCAATAATCTTAATGGAGCAATCTAGTGTTCTTCCCAAAGGAAGATCCTGTCTCATTTATTAATTGTCTTTCTAGTAGTTATTAGTTCATCTGATCTTGGATAAGTGCACGGTCTGAAATTTTTGATGCTGCACATAAGGAGTGGGTTTGATGGAGGATGTTGGTTGCCTGTGCTCTCAGCAAGGGTTTGCACTGATCGACTTGTACCTTGCTATATATTTCCACCTGGCTTGACTACTGGCTGTGCAAATACTTGGTTTGCATTGTAGCCTGAATTAGTCACCTGTTACTAGTTTGCAAAGCAAGTGTTGTCTCCTTTCAGGCACTGACAAGTGGCATTTAAATGCACCACTGTCAGGATACATGAGAGAGATTACGCTGCTGTGCACACTGCTGATGCTTCTTCTGCCTGGAAAGTGAGGTAATGATTAACAGGGAGAGTGAAGTGGGTACAGTTGTGTAAAGCTCCCTCTTTGGACCTTGAGAAGGTGCTAATACCAACTGCAGTAATCAGATGTTTTTATCTGACCTGTACAATCTTGCTATGCTTTTTTTTAAAAACAGAAATGAGTGTAGAAGGGAATAGGATTTCTCATTTCCCTCACGACAGACTCCTCGTTGGAAAGCAGAACAGGGCCTGCCACCCCTGATTATATGGGAAACACAGGCTGTTCTGAATGTTATGTAATGATTTTAAGTGAAGTTTGTGTGGGAAAAACTCAGCTGCTTTGTTGGTACAAGGGGGCACCTGGTAAAACTGCAGTGGTTTCTTTTCAACATGGAGATACCCTGGTGGACATATGCTGTGTTACCTGGGGAGTGTTTTTGAGGGGGAGTCCTCCTATGCCTGTGCATCATCTGTGGCCAAGACATGCTGGATAGGTGAATGGAGGATGAACAGTCTCTTCTTGGTGTGACTTTTCCCATTATCACAGTAAAGGAAGGCACCCTAGGGATGAGAGCTGTAGGACTGCAGGCTCTGAATTCCTCCCTTGTCAGTGAGGTGGGTATTTGGGCTTTGAATTTAGAATTCCTCCCCTTAGCCTCCCCCGACCCTCCTCCCCAGAAGGGGATTTGGATACCCACAGCAGAGGGCAAAATACTACCCAGTTAATTCTCTGGAGTATAGCTGCTGCACAGCTCCTGGTGGGGAGCTGAATGTATGCCTTATGCCCTAAAGCAAAGTGTATAATGCTTAGAGAACAGAGTGAATTTTTTTTCTTTTTTCTGTGCTGCTGGAATAAATTACCATGTTGGAGTGCTGTGGTTTGGACTTATCCCTAGATGGGCATCACCAGCAATGTGCATTTAGCAAATAATATTATTAAGTTGAAAAGATGTCTCTTGCAAATTTTATGGGTTTGGAACAGATGGAAAATAACAGCATTTGAGGACTTCTAATACGTTGTTTTCTCAAGATTAACCTCAATGATGCTTTCCTCTCTGTATCCTTCAGCATGGTTTTTGTAGGTCATATAATGCTGCTGTTTAGCCATATGGGCCTGTTAAATTTTCTAACCAAGCCTAACATGCAGCACACATGAGGAAGAAAAAATCCAAGAGAAAGATAAAGTTTCTCTGTCCCTAATATTCATTTATATGTTTGTCAGCAAAGAATGCTGGTCCTGGCGTTTATTTATGTGCCTGACATTATCCTGTAGATCCACGTACAATATTCAGCGTAAATGTAAGGTGCTCTGAATCTATATTTATGACCTATTTCCAGTTATCTGCCTCAAGAAATTTCTGTTGGGTCAAAATGGGATGTGAGGTCTGAGGGGATAGATCCAAACCTAGAGGTCCTGTAGGACACAAGTTAAAGCATCTTCTTTTCTCCACAGACTTAGACTGCAGTACTTGTGCTGCATAGATGAGGAAGGAGTGATGCCAGCAAGCTAAACTTGAGGGGCTGTTCCTGAGTGAAGGCTGTGTAGGGTTTATCGCTCTGTAATGCTGCTTGTACTGTAGGAATTATTAGGTGTGGAGGGAAGTGTCTTGGGATTCAGGACTTTATTCTTTTGCCCACCTGAAGAGAGAAGAAATCAGTAGTCTGCATAATAATAGTTTATTTCTTTCCTTAGGCACACACAGAATGTTAAAGGTTATGTAAAACATAGTCTTCCTCAGTGCTGTGAGGGCAGAGGATATAATCTTCAGTGTATTAAGAAAAGAACAAAAAAAAAACAAACCTGAAATGTCTTCAAGTGTTAGAAGAAATGACAAGAAGGAAGTTTGTGCCTCTGACCCCCATCCAGTAGGTTACCATGAGTAGAATTTGTACAGAAGTTGGCTTAGATCCAGGCTGCAGCAGAATTAGGCACCTATCCCTGCATGCACAACTGCCTGTTAAAGAAGCAATGTTGTTGGCATGAATAGTTGAGAAGTTGTTCTATTTCTTTTGCTTACACTGCCTGCAAACATAGTTTCCACCTTTCTCTTTTCCTACCAGAGTTGGTTACCCCATAACAGAGGGGGTGATGTAGCTCACTTCACTTGGCAGCAAAATTGCATTAATCTTTTGAGCTTCCAAGCTTTGTTTCATTTTTGTCCTGGAAGTGCATATTGGTGCATATTTTCTCCTTGTTTTCTTTAATGAGCTTGCCTTTATCCAGTTTTTTAGGTCTTTACAGTGATGAACGAGAGCAACGTGTGCAAAAGAGTTAGAGGGGAGAAATAGTAGTAGAAAATTTTAAACTATCGCATTCCTGCAAAGTAGCCTTTTGTGAAACTTATACTACCATTCTCTAAAGAAAAAGCAGTTACGTTGCTTAAGAGGTTTCAGATTGGTTGGCTGATCAATATCAAGTATTAGTAATGCTATATTAGCAAAGACCTATGCTATACACTCAGGCCTTATTACCAGGATGTCCATTTATTGATGCTAACACTTGATCATATACAACGAATTATTTTGAAGTTATTTTTGATGAATGTTTTTCGCATGTGTTATATGGCTTGATCTTGCAAACCTTTACTCGTGAGGGTAGTCAATTGTCTTCAAAGATTTTCAAGAATGGCCCATATGCCATACAACCTCGATTATCCAAATGTCAGGGGAGACATTGAATAAGTTCATATAATCGACATTTTGAATAATGAGGAAATTTTCAGTGCAATTAATAGATGTCGGGGGACATGACCATCTTTCAGATGACAGAGTTTTCAGAAAATTTAGATTTTGATAGCTGAGTTCTTAATGTATGTGCTACTGACAGACTGAAATGGCAGAACACCTGAAACGTGCCTGTATATTCCTTAATAGCCCTTTCTGTGGAATCAGACGGAGTTCTATTTACCGTGGTATTGGCATTGAGGGTCAAATTGTCACAAGCGTTTAGCTTAATGTTGCAGTAACTCTGCTATAAAGAGTTAGGTTCCAGGAACACAGTGTTAGATCAATATTGGAATTGTCTGAAGTAAAATGTTACTTAGAAGTACATCAGCGTCAACTTTGGAATATGGTTTTAAGAAAAAAAGTAATCCCAGAAAATCCTGAAAGTAAATAAAGTTAAAGGGAGGAAACTCCTGGAGGTAATGAAAGAAGAGAGAAACCCAGTCTCTTTTGTTTGAATGTGGAAATACCCAGGGGAGCATCAGTTTGTGTCAGAATGACTGTCTTTAAACTTGGAGCTGGTCAGTCAAAGATAACCCAAAGCCAGAATTCCTGTTTTCTGACTCCTGCTCGTGTCCGCGCAGCCAACAGAAGGTGCTGCGGTGGGAGGCACTAATTTCCTTCCTCCCCAGATGGCTGCACAGGAGCACCCAGGGATGCATATGGCTCTGCTGACTCCCTGGGCAGGGAGCACTGTTTGCCTGTCCTCAGGTCTGCACCACCACTGCCTCCTCAGAGTTTATCTTTTAACAGCTCCAGCGCGGGCTTGCTGCCTTCTCCACCGCCGATAAGCAGCAGGAGCAGGATGATGACAATCGCCAAGAGACAGTATGCTGGGAGGGTGTTTGGGATTCTGTCCTGAATCCAAACACTAATGTTTGTAGGAAGCCGAAACCGATGCGTCAATTTATTTCGGCACAGAGATGAGCAATCGCTTGTTTCCTAGGAAACATGGGGCTGTGCATATGCAGCTCCGAATGTGCGCCCTAATGTTTTCCTTCATGGTGATAGAGTAGAAAGTTTGTCTGATGAGATCTATTATGCTTAAAGCAGAAGGGGAAAATAAATTTGGAAAGTTGTACTATTTAAAAAGAAGATAGCAGCAATACTGTCAAAGTCATAAGGAAAAGGCAGAAATAATTCAAGAAAATAAAGGAAGTGTCCTTTCTGTCTATCTAATCTAGGAATCTGGAGATTTTTATAGTTGCAGAGCCATCTGCTAAGTTTCATTTATTGTGCAACTTTACTGCATCACCATCATCTGCTCATTAATCTGCCTTTTTTAGGCCTACTTCAGAAATTCTGAACCTCTGAGCATCTGTCAAATAGCTGCCACTGTTTTTGAAACAGTAGTATGGCACAATCTAAAGGTTTTTATAGTAAGTAATTTTGCGTGGTGTCAATATTACTCAGCAAAAGCTTAGCCATTCATAAGATGCTCACATCAGGCTTGTCAGTAAACCACTGACGCCACACCCTAACTCTTTGTATTTTTTCCTAGAAGAGCAAATAAAACATAGTTTGTGGTGGTGTGTACTGTGTCTCAAGATGTGGTTTGGGCTGCATGGCAGCATTTGGTCCTCTCCTGATCGGAGCAGCGTGCTTGGGTGGAGATTGCCAAAAAGGACTCAGGATTATTAGCACAGATCACTTACCCCAGCAGGAGTCTTACCATTGACTGAAATGGCTGAGACTTGGACCAAGGTCAAGGACTTTCGGATGTTGAATTTGGCTCTAATATGGTGTTTCAGACCTGGCCATTCTGTTGTGACCTGCACACACATTGCCAAGATGAGCACAGGGAAAATACAACCAGTTAATATTCACCTTTTCAATCAATGCATAGAATTCCTCAAATCCAGTACCACATCCTTCAGAGATGGTCAAATAACTCATTCTTCATGCTCATTGTTAACAGCAAGTAAAAAAAGAAAAAAAAAAAAAAAAGGAGAACTGATCTACCTGAAATGCAGAGGCCTGGCATCTGTGACTGGGTGCATCTCAGACTAATCCATACCTTTCCCTTTTGTGAGTTATTCTAGCAGCAGGCAATCTGATGTGTTACCTGAAAATGCACTTGGAATTCGAATTCCTGCTTTCTGGCCCCATTGGAGGAGAGGCAATCCATGAAGCCCCAGGAGCCAAATGAGCAGCGGCTGCCTTTGTGAGTAAATGCTGCTAGAAATAGGTATTAGCAGGTCTGAGAGACTCTAGTCCTCTCCTGCCAGATGGCTGCCAGGATGTCACTACACTGTGTGAAGCTTATGGATGCCTTTGTCGTTCCTGCCCTGAGGTTCCCTGATGTGTTTTTTTAGGCATTGATTTCATTTTGCCTGCTTTAGGTAAATCTCAGTAGCAGTGGATGATTTGACTCAAGAATTGTTTTCTTTAGGGACTAATCATTCTGCCTTGATCTACACTCCTAAATTTAGAGGTTAATCTCTGCAGGCTTCTTCTGGGGAAAGCTGAAGCTTCTATTCTGAAACCTTCTGTGAAAGGACTAACCCTAGGCATTTTGAATCACACTCTGAGTCTTTCTCTCTTGGTTATGTATGGGACTAAAGAGACTGTATTTCTAATTCAGGCAGTTACAGATGAGGTACCACAAGATGGATGAGGTGATCTAATAGCCTGCTGATACTTCCTGGCCATGTGTTCCTGCTGTTTCTCTTGCTTCAGCTTGGGTGCTTGCACTAAAGTGGCAGGAAACCACTCCAGCAAAACAAATGGAGCCAAGGCAACCTGAGCCCTCCAACTGGGATGACGGTGGGGACCAGAGCTGGTAGCAGAAAGAAGCTTGCCCTGAAGGGGAGGAACACTCACCTGTAACTGTGATCCTTGATAGCCTTCTTCTGTCCTTATAACTGAGAGGCAAAGTTGTCAAATCCTGTTACTGCTGGACTTTCCTCAGCCCTTTTAGCTGCAGCAGCACTCACAGGTAGTGTTGCACTCCTGGCACTGCAGAGACCTCTAACTCTGCTGACTGATGAGGGGCCAAAAGGATTACCCAGCAATGCTCCTGAGATAGGAACAGGGATACTTCCCTCCTGTGGAATTGCACTTGAGTTACTGAGAGAAGTGACCAAAAATGTGTAATTACCCTTTTCTAGGTGCAGATTCCTGACTTCTGAGATGTCTTTCAGTGTGGGATATACAATTAGATGTGCTGTTTGTCTGAGAGGAAGAAAAAGATTCGTCTATCAACAGACAGACAAGATCATCTTAACAGTAGATATTGTCATTTAAAATCCAATGGTACTTCCCTTAAATTAGTAAAACCAAAGCCCCTCAGTAAAGTGAGCTCTAAGATGTATTTCTTATCTGATATTTAGAAATTAAACCTCTGCAGGAAAAAGAATAGAGCTCCTGTCCTTATCTGGCATCTCCCTCCATTAACAATAATTAATAGTGGAATGGGTGGAAAGTCAGCATTTTTCTTCTGATCAGAAAATGTGTTGGATAGAAACCTGCCTATTTTTTTCACAGAGTTGTTGTGGCTTGTTAGTTCAACATCTCTCAAGTGGCTGGCGTGGTGAGGGAATTGAGACCTGAGGTATTGTCAAAGTGTTTGGATTGGAGCTTCCAAGCAGTAGTGCCATAGTCTTTTCCATGCCTGTTTGTGATGAATGAATTGGATGAACTAACTATGAGGGGAAACACATTTGAAACAGGATGGTGAGTAATGAAATGATGGCCTTGGCCTTGAAGTCTGAAATAAAAATTCTACGTGGGCCAGAAATCAGAAGTCTGAACTCTGCAATTAACATTTCAGACTTTATTTGAAGTCAGTGATTTTCAGAGGTTATCTTCTTGTATGACCAAATTAGAACACATTCATATGGCTCAGCAGGGAATGAATCGTGCTATGGATTACTTCTGGGCTGTGCAGTTGGATTTCAACAAATCCATCCAGTCCCATGCTGTGGAATGTGTGGACAAGGTTCAGGTTTGTGCTAATGGAAATGGAAACCTCTTGCTGTACTGAGTTCAATTTGTTTTCACATGTGGTGTGTTGTCTATCTGGTATGTCTGTTTTATTTATAGCTATATAAATATAATTTTGAAAAAAAGCTAGTTGGTGATTTTCACATCAATATTGTGTTTTCAACAGAAAATGGCTTATTAGTCAGCAGAGGCTGCTGGCAAAGCTTTATCGTTTGGATCTAAAAATATTTGGTTTTAATGAAACATTGGGAAATGAAGACTTGGAATTGTGGTTTGTTTTTTTTTTTTTTTTTCCCTCCCTGTAAAATCATGAAGAACTTGATGCATCTGTTAACAAATTGTTTTTTGTTAAAAACATTTTGAGGGAAAGTATATCACAGCTGGCTCAGACATTATGTATGCATTATGTATGTGTTATGTTTTGTCTGCTGAGACCATGGAAAAGAACTTTGTGCGTAGTAAGGAAAACTAGATTTGCAAAACTAGGGTTTGTTTTTGTGTTTTTGGGGTTTTTTTTTGTCTAGGGATTAAAAAAAACCACCCTCGTAAATTTGCCAATATTTTCATTAGATCTGGCAGCTTTTCTTTGAAACTCTGAATTCCAAATGGTGTTCCTTGTTTGCTTAGAGAAAGCAGGGGGCCCACTTCACAGTGTTTGCTCTGAGGTTGGGGCTCTGACAGGCAGGCATTTGTCCACATTTTTTTATTATCAATGAGAATAAGCAGTTTAATAACTAGGATTAAACCATCAGATCATGACAGAGCAACATTAGCTGCAGGAACCAAGTTGGAAAGGATTCCAGATGCGATTAGATGAATACCTGCCCTTTAGGGGAAATAGTTAAGTGGGCCTCTGTTTTTATTGGTAAAGTAAATGTTTCTTGGGCCCTTCTAGGCAGGTATCCCAGGTTTGCATTTTCCCAGAGATGTTTCAAATCCCTAGTGCCAAAGAATAGACTGTATTCTAGACCTGAGCCAAAATTGTCTCCCTGATGAAAATCAATGATTTTGCCAGAACACACAAGATTCTGCTATTGCCTTGAATAATTTAAATTTTTGTTAAAAATGCAGAATTGTGTTTATGGCATGCCAATAAATAAATATTTCCTTAGGGGAAGGGATTGCGGTGGGGAATGGAGAAAAGTTGTGATCAGAAACCTCTGCTGAAGGGGAGAGTTCCCCCTCCCACTGAAATAACAAAACCTTATTTGTTTCAGTGGGATCAAAAATGATAATGAAGTTATAACTTCCTTTATCCAATATAAGAAAAGAGATGTTTAAGTTACTGTTTGTCATGAATGAGTTTGTAGTATATTCATATACACATATGTACTCAGGGCTATGAGAGACTATTAAAAATAAGATGCAGGAAAGTGATTTCTGAATTTAGAAAAGTACCTTTTTAGAGATCAAAATAATGTAAAAACCTTGTTGGATTATAGGAGCTACTTCTACTAGGAGCTGGCAAATTCAGTCTTGCTGTTTCAGGATCAATGCTGAGAAAGAATTTTTCTCTGTTATTAACCACTTTGGGCCGTCTTTGCAAAAGTATCAGGGTGCCAAAGTAACTGTGTAAACCTGGCCCTGGAGCACTACAATACACTTACCCCCAAATACTACACTGCAGTACTGTTCCAGTCTGTGTGATGGGAGATGTATTGCACAGAAAGACCTCACAAATCTACCTATAAACAACTCTGCTGTCTGCTTAGGCACAGAACGAGAAAAATAAAATGGACTTAGGGCACCAAGTCAATGTTGGTGAAGGAATAAAATGTCAAGTTAGAGTACATGCTCATCTTAAAACCTCTCTTCCCTGTTCAGTCTTGAACACTCAGGCTAATAGTGCAAATGTGCTTAAATATCTATGGCAGAAACTTTGAGGGAGTAATTCTAAAGGTGATTCTTGTGTCCAGATAAGTTTAAATAAGTCTTCCAGAAATAATCAAAACTGACATTCTGCATTTATTTTGTTATGTATTTGCTCTACCCCACTTAATTTAAAGATTGTGTTGCTGTAATAGTCTAAGGGACCTGGAGGATCATAAAGAGGAGGACAAAGAATGGTGAAAGTTGTAATTGTTTTGGTTTAACCCTGTGTGAGTGAATACCCTTTTCTGCTTGCACTTGTGAAGCTCAGCTCCACAATATGGTACTGTATGAAGATATTCTTCCCTAAAAGAAGTGCATAGTCCTGGAAGAGTTAAATGAATAAATGCTGCAAAATTTTGGGGTTTACAAGTTTCTCTTAGTAGGTCTGGTCTACACTAAAGTTTGCCTTTATTTGTTGCAAGTTGTGTGTTTATGTGTTGGCCTGGTCCAAAGCTTACTGAAGACAGTCTTTGTATGAACCTTGATGGACTTTTGATTAGTGCTCTTGGAAAATTTTTTTTGGCTTGTGCTGTTGACAAATTTGTGTGGCTGAAATTAAACCAGGCCACAGAAAGCACTTTAGTTCTGTCACTGGCAAGAGAAATAACAGTGACGTGTCCTGAACTTCTCTACCTTAGTTTCTGAAATTCTTCACTGCTACACAGCAGAGTGTCTGGCTGTTCTTCCTGGGAGAAATGCTCCTGCAGTGCAACACGCAAGATAATCTCAGTTGAGTATGGGAGAGGTTTGCTCACTGGAGATCACAGAAAGACCCCCTGGGTGGGGCTCAGAAGGAGAGGGTAGTCCTGGCTGGCAAGAAGTGGTCAGTGAAATACAAAGAAAGCAAGGTTCACCTTGTCTGACTCCCAAAATGTCCATGGGTGAAAGCCAGTGGGGCTTTCCCTGAGAAATTCCCTCTGTGGTTTTGGAAAAAAACATACCCCTTACTGTCAGAAGTTCTCTGAGAGCGTTTCAACAATATCCTGTGTATTTCAGAGCTAGACCAAGTTTGGGTAAGAACTGAGGGGTCACCACAGGTTGCAAGAAAGTATTTTTACAGGGGGAGAGGTTGGTGACTTAAGGTTGAAAGAATTGCTGCAGAGCAAAACAAAGTGTCTCAAAGGCGGGTCTGACAGACTCCTGTTGGACCTCATAGAGGGGTTTCTGTTGCCAGTAAAGGGCAGCCTTGTCTGAAGGCCTTGTCTGAAGTTCATGAAATGAACTTTGGGAGAAGTGGCACAGGCTACAGATATTTCATTTGTAATTTGCTTTTTCCCCTCTACTTATTCTTCACTTAAGTATTTCAGTCTTCTCCTGAGCACCCCTAGACCTTGCAAAAGGCTAAGTGGCTCTGATAAAAAGTGAGATCATGACAGTAGTGAGGTAATCCTTTTTCTCTTGTCTTTCTCTGTATTTCTAGTGCTTCCAAAACAAATATTTAGGTTAAAAAAGCAAACAAAAACCCCCATCCCAGGTCCATAGGTGAAGTAATCTGTCATATTTTTGTTACTGCTTTAGTAACTATTTTCCCCACACCTGTGGCTTTAATGAGCCTTGAAAAAAACATCGATATGCTTCTAAGTCTGAAGAAAAGCATTTAGTTTTCTCAGGTTAGTGTGGAGTCTGTGCAGATGATGAGACCTTCCAGTGAGCTTTGGCCCTGAGTTTCTTAATTTTTGGGGGTGCAAGGAAAGGGAGTGCAAATGCATATGAGTGCTTCAGGATTGACTTTTAGAGGAGTTTTTTAGACCCTTTCCACAGAGGATGTACTTTTGCTCCCCACTTTACAGTAAATTCATGGCAGGAGCAGCTGTGAAAGAAAGGCAGAAGGGAAAACCCATGTGCAGGAGTGTCTTTGACCTCTTCTGCTGCTCTGTAGCCCCTCTCCCTTTGGCCCCTGACACCCCAAGCTTCCTGGGGTGATGGATGGCTGAGAGCAAGGGGATTTCGCATGGTTGATGTGATACTTTTACTTGGAAAGTTTCTTGAAAGCCTGAGAAGTCAGACTAAAAAAATAACCTCCAAACATGAAAATTTCAGCTTTTTGATTAATTCAACTGTTCTTTTATTTTTAACTGTACCTTGTTTGGATGCTTGGAAAAAAAAATGAACCATCAGCCTTTTTCTCCTTGTATGTCCTGAACTTATATTATATAAACAGCTGCTTACAGTAATTTATAAAGATAAGTCAGTCAACCTGTGGTAATTTTAAAAACAAAAGTTAAAAAAGCATTCTCTTTTTTAGTGGTCTTGTCCTTAAAGCCTTCAGTATGATTTTTTTTTTCCCACTGACTGGGATTGATATGGATGCTTTTGTCTCATAACAGAGCTCCAACTACCAAATTGTTGAACAGATTTCTCCTTTGAAAATGCCACTGTCACTTGAAAATGCCATGTGTACAATACAGCTGTCTGACTTCTCAGGATTACAAAGAAACAGGACCACGTGAAGCCTATAAACAAGCTCGTAACTCGATGTGTAAAATTTCAATGTTTATTTCAAATGTTTTGAGACTCTCCTTTGCTGTAAAGTAGTGTTTGCTTGCAAAATCTCCCACCCTTCAAGTGATCATATTGAATTTTGTAGCTTTTGTCATCACTTCTGTTCACACACTCTTCCACAAGTCTGAATAATGCAGTATGTTTTTATTCTCAAACTTGTTCCTGCTTTTTAGCATTTAATCTACATTTTTTCCCCTGCAACACTGTTATGTTTTTAAGTTTTTTTCACCTCTTTTTAGTCCTTCCTAGCAAGTTTTGTTTTGTTTTGCTTTTTCTTTTAATTGTTCACTCCTCAGATGTGGGCTTCTGAGTTTCCCGTTCTGAACTGCCACTGAGACATGTGCTTTTAGCACATTCTTGTTATCATTAAAACAATCCTTCATGGCTAATTCAGCAAAGGGGAAGAAGTGACCGGCTGCTGTTGGTGTTGATGAATATGATGACTATATCAGTTTGTCATCTGGCATAGCCATTGTCCTCTTCTTCAGCTGGTGTTCATTTCAGTTTGTGATCTTACGGAAGTATCAATATGTGATGCTTTTATTCAACTTTGACCAAAAGAGATCTTTCAATAGAAAAAAAAAAAAGTCTTTGTTTCAGCTCTGTGTATGTTGCAACAGCAGCTTGTGATATTGTAATGAAAATTATGTAGTCTAAACAGATTTAGTTTAGATCAGTGGTTGCATAGCAAATCTCCGAGGAATATTTATGAACAGATGACACCCTTACCAGAACCAGATCAGCACATGGGAAGGCCTCTTGCTCCTGGAGGTGCTGTTTTTATAGAGTGAGATGTAGATGCATTTAATGTTCATTTCCTCTGGTCAGGAGGAGTTGGATTTCAGGGGATCTGAGCCTTGGTCACTGCATTTCCCAAAGAACATAACACAGTATCTGCATCTTCTTTTTAAACTGGAGTTGACCTTTGAGCTTCAGCTGGAGTGGTGTTGAGAGGATTGCCTCTCAATTGAGACAGCTGCTACGTTGCAAACCAGAGCTGGCTGCCCTTTTTAATAATCTTGGCAATTTAGCCCAGTGCTTTCAGAAAGAAAGTGCCAAAGATAGTACAAGAGCTGATCAGCATGGATCTTGCTATCATTAATAGATTCCCCCTCTCCCCTCTTTTATGCACTTTAAATGCACTTGCTGGAAGAGGGAAGCTGGAAAACTACAACCTTGCCTTTTTTCTTGACTTTTCCAATGGTTGCTGCAGGTAAGACAGACTAGGACCTTCCTCCAAGATGACCAGTGCTAACTCTGGAAAGGTATGTTCACCTTTGTTTTTGGTAGGGTCAGCATATCCTTAGCCTAGCAATGGCCCTGTGGATGCAGTGCAGAAGCAAAGAATTATTGCAATGCAAGATGATGAGATGCTACAGGGGTTCTTCACGGGCCTTACAGTAGACATTTGAACATATGTAAGTATATTTCCAGGCTCTGTGTGACCAAAGGAGTTTGGGAAAGGATCAAGTGTATGGCAATTCAGAGTGTCAGTTTATACTACCAAGCTTGGTACCTGTTGGTGTATAAAACCAAGTCCTCTGCATAACATGTGGTGTCTCACACTCTGCCCAGAATATAAGACCTCAAGGATGTGTGAAGTGAAGCTTTTCAGTGTGTTTGGCTCAGCCACAACTGCCTTTGTAGATAATCTTTAGGAAGCAATTCAGTCATCAGCAAACTTAGTTGCTGCACTTGTCTGTGCCCTTTTGTTGCTGCCTATACTGAGAAGGCCTGTAGGATGACCACTGATATTCACCTGGCTTTGTGACACCAATGAGAACCAGAAAGGGCACTCTGAGCATGTCAAAGCTAGGCATTACTTAATTTTCTTCTTGCATGAGTTGAAAACTGGCCTCTGCTTTGATCAGAATTCCAGGGAGAGAAAAAATAATGTTGGACTTGTGTGGGGCTTTCTTTTTAAGTCTACGTGAGTGCAGAGAACATTAATTGCTCGTAAAAAATGTTTTTCCTCGCAGCAGGAAACATATTTTTTTATTAATGGTTTCTCTGCTTTCAAATGGTGGGTAAAAAAAGAATTTGTAGAAGGACAGAGATGTGGCATCACTGAAAGATCTGTATTATGCCAGCAGGGTACATCACTGGAAACCGTTTCCTCTAGCAGTTCTTACAGAATCATAAAATTGTTTAGGTTGGAAAAGACCATTAAGATTGAGTCCAACTGTTAACCCAGCACTGCCAAGTCCACCACTAAATCATGTCTCTAAGCGCCACATCTACAAGTCTTTTAAATACATCAGGGATAGTGACTCAACACTTCTCTGGGAAGCCTGTTCCGATGCTGGACAACCCTTTCAATGAACAAATTTTTCCTAATACAATTCTAAACTAAAAGTGGAGAGGTTTAGATATTAGAAAGATGTTCTTTACCCAGAGGGTGGAGAGGCACCGGCACAGCTTGCCCAGAGAAGTTGTGGATGCCCCATCCTTGGAAGAGTTCAAGGCCAGGTTGGGTAAGACCTTGAGCAACCTGGTCTTGTGGAAGGTGTCTCTGCCCATGGAACTAGATGAGCTTTAAACCCAAACCATTCTGGGAGTCTAAACCTCCCCTGGCACAACTTGAGGCCACTTCCTCTTGTCCTATTGCTTGTTACTTGGGACAAGGGACCAACACCCATCTCACTACAGCCTCCTGTCAGGTAGTTGTAGAGAGCAATAAGTTCTCTCCTGAAGCTCCTTCTCTCAAGACAAAACACCCCCAGCTCCCTCAGCTGCTCCTTGTCAGACTTGTGCTCCAGCCCCTTCAGCTTCCTTGCCATTCTCTGGACACACATTGAGAATACTCATCTCATCCCATGGACCAAGCAAAGTACGATGGAGACTCTTTCTAGGCCATGCTTTTCTGGAGTGGAAGAGAAGAAAGGCTGGTCCTAATCCAGGTATAGCCCTGGGAGAAGGAGAGTAAGGGGGATGAGAAGTGATTTCTGGCTACCATCAAAGGGTCTCTGCTTGTGTCAGGGCTTGTTCAGTCCTGTGAAGGTGTAAAAACTAATTTAAAAAATGATAAATTACTCAACCATTTATTTCTGAGACTAAGGAAAAGCAGCAGACTGCTGACCTGTGCAATGTATTTCAATGAAAAAGTAAACTAAAATCAGATTCCAGAAAGAGGCAAAATAGAGGGCATATAGCCAGAGCCTACTTGGTCCCTACTTATACTGTGCTGAACAATGGTAGCTCTGCTCTGACCTTGCCTACCTCCATAGTCTTCCAAAACAAGTAAAACGTGGAATAGTGACACAAGGTTGAGGGTTTATGTGGTCAAGAGCTTATCACAGGGTGTATTGGAATGTGAATTTATTAGCCTGTCAAGCATTTTGATGCCCAGCCGTATAGAGTCACTGCTCTTGTGTACTGCCAATTGTCTTTTGTCTTGTACATGTGGGGAAACCTATGGCAAATATCCATGAGGTCCGTGCATATAGGCAGGCTTGCAGCCTACCTCATCTAGTGGTAGCTCATATAGTTTTATACCAGAATATGAAATAGATTCATCCCAGCTAAAAGGTGCAGATAGAAATGAAAACCTTCTAATTCTTCAGCTTTCAGCAAAGTTGAGTAATTCTAGAATAAACAGGTGAAATGCCAGATGTGACTTGACTTTTTGTTTATAATTCTAAAGAGTTTATACACTTCCAAGAAAGATTTACATGAAGAACACAGATAAGTAAATAAATGGAGAGAGTATATGATTAATGTTTTTAAAATAGTAAATGCTTCCCATTTGTAACATTCTTGAAATAGATTGGTCATGTAGGCCTTGTTTTTCTTCCTGCCTTACAAGGCTGTCTGTGTTTTGTTTATTTATTGTACAAATTTATGTTCAATGCCTCCTTTTCTGTTTAATCCACAGGAGATTTTTGGTCACTGGCAAGATCATTAAGCTGCGTTAATATATGTTTAATTAAATCTTTACAACAAAATATATATGATAGATGTGTAATTAAAAGGAATGAACAAGTTTAATAATGACAAAGCAGGAGAATGAAATCACATGTGTGAGTGACATCAAATGTAATGTTAAGAAAAGGACCCACACAGACACACAGTTTTACTATTTGCAAGATCCTGCATGCACGAGTCATTGCAACAGATCTATTCTATGAGGATGCTTGTTTATTACTGCTTGATGTTGTCTGCTTACTACTGTCCTCATCTGTGGCTGCTCCTCTTTTACTGTGTCCAGAGCAGTGGAAAAAAATGTTATTTTTACCTTTCAGTGTTTCTGCTGATTATGACCCTGAGAGAGATTCAGTGGCTGTAAGGAGTTGGCAGCAGGGCAGGCTCAGCAGTTTGAACAAGCAACAGGAGCTCAGCTTGTGACTGTTTCAAGCAAGGCAGTAGAAATCGGTCAGCTGTGTTGACCAAATTGGAAGTGTTTAAATGAGGGTAACTGAAGTGGCCGAAGAACATTTGAAATACAGTAAGCAGGTAAACCAAGTTTGAAGGAACAGATCCTTACAGTCGCCACTGTTTCAAGTTAGATGGGGCTTGTTCAGAATAGCTGTGTCTGGGTAAAACATTTAATGTGAAACTTTTGGGGGATCTAAAATGTGTGAATGCCAGCTGGGTTACAGACTGGCTGGCAGATAAATATTCCAGTGATCTCACAGCCTAAGATTTTGAGTACCAGTTTGATATCTTTAGTGAGCTGCTTTTAACTGCTTGGAATTATAGTTTTACTTCAAAACAGTCAGTTAAAAAGAGTAGTTCATTGAGAAGCAGTTCAGTGTTGCAGTAATCCTATTTTAATAAACCCAGAACAACAGCACTGGTCTCAATTTCACTCAGACAAACGAGACTAGGAAATTCTTCAAACAAAAATTAAGTGCATGTTTGAAATGAGTGAATATTTACTCTATGTATCTCTAATTCCAAGCATCTTGTATTGAGCGTAGGTCAACATGGGCTTTTATTCACTTAGTTCCACTGTACCAGTCTTGATTTTTTTTTTTAATTCATTTTTTCAAAAGGCAAAGTAATGTTGTAATTACTGTTGGCACGCAGTGGGATCTCTGTCCTGTGCTTGCCTCTGCCAAGAGGTAATTTTGTGTCTGGGAAGTTCATGTTTTTACTATATGCCTCGGTTTCCCTCACTTGTGAAGGGGATGATGATATTGAAACGTGTTGGTGGCAAGGGAGAGGGAAACTCAGCATAGAAGATGGCTATTCTGCAATAGTCAGCTTTAGTACCAGTTCAAATGCTGCATCTGAATGACTCAATGTTACAGAGATTATTATGCTAGAGATTGTCATTTATATAGTGAAATTACGTTGGTTTGATTCTATGACTCAATTGCAGTAAGTCTGCATGGGGAAAGAGAAAGTGTCTTAAGACAATGATGGAAATGATTTAGAACACTGATCTGCGTTTAGGTGAGAATGTTTCAACCTGGCACAAAAAGAGGTTCCTACTCCAGTCTTCCTGTGACCACTCTTGCCCAAATCCTTCAGCATTCAGATGCAAAACCTTAGAACTAAACCCTCCCAGATCTGACTGGTGTTATTTCACTCTCTCATATATTCCCCCCACAAAGTTCATGGTGATGAGACTGAGTCTTGGATTCGTGTTACTAGGGAAGGATACAAGCCATAAAGCCCAGATTAAGGAGCTTGAAATGTTTTGTTTTGTTGTTGTGTTTTTGTTTTGTTTTGTTTTTTTATTTAGAGCTGTACTGTGTTTGGCAATTTTTTGTTCCTTTGGGGTTGACAGAATTTTTTTGGCAGTTAAGTTTTCACTCCCTGAGTTTTGCTCTGAGATTCAGGTTCAAATAAATCTGAAATATAGAGCAGAGTTCAGTCCAAGTGAGAGAGTTTCCCATGGTTTCTGTCTGAAACAATAAATCCTTCCTTGGAGAGAGAAGGGCAAACCTCCACCTTGGTTCATCCAGAAGATTTTCAGATGCTTTTATGAACCTGGGTTTAATTTGGGGTTTGCAAGAAAGCCCTTTCCTATTTCATCAACTCCTGGTTTCAACTCCAGGGTATAACCCTGCCTGTGTCAGAGTTAACAGGAGTTTTTCTACTCCCATTTGTAGCAAAGGTAGGATTTCCCCCCCTGAAACTCTGCCTGTTTCTGTTTATGGCCCTTACAGGCCAAATACTGAGTTAGTAAATATACTTAGTGAAACACCTATTGATTTCCAAGCTGAATTTCAAAACCTCAGGATTCCATGCTATTCCTCTTAACTCTGTTAAAATTGGAAACGTATTAGCTATCAAATGTACTAATGACCCAGCAGATGACAAAATTAAATTGAAGAAGTGTAGCTTACTGAAAGCATATACATTTCTGGATCTTTTTTTCTGCATTTTTAATGAAGATGTTTTGGCTGCCTTGAAAAATTCTCATGCCCACTTCCCCAGCACTTGTTTTACCCTCTTTACACACAGCACATAGTATACCTCCTGATTTTACAAAAAAAAAGAAAGTAGTGTTCTGCTCTTCAACTTGCAACCTTCTGTACCACATAAATTGGAGCAAAAAACGTCTGTCTAATCGATCCTTATTTAATAAACAGTGTTATCAATGCCTTTGAGGCAGCTGTACACTGTATGACATGGGGACATCAGGACATTTGCTGGCTTGTGTTAATTGGCATGGCAACATTGTTTTTTGGCCTGGCACACCAGATCGAAAATTGAATTTACAAAATCAAACTGTAGTTATCTACATTCCTTGATGTCCTCCCAGGTGAGCTACTGGGCTTCATGCTAATAACTTCTAAAGCAAGCAAACTTTAGCTAATTATGTGCTAGTTTATTCTCCCTTGCTAAATTTTGGCAGGTTGCTTCTGTAAATTATGAAAAATAAATGTGAAATATGCAGATGTCTTTTGTTTGAAGCAGATGTTTGGTCCGCCTTGCCAGAATCTAATCAGCTGTTTCCCCAGAGTTGGTTTTTTTTTTCTCCCCCCTCCCCCAAAATTGTCCAAGAGCTTTATAAAAACATGAAGGGTTGGGGGAGTGTAAAACAATAGGACACTGCTTTATTTTCCGGCTACCAGACGTCAAGGTAACTCAAAGTAGATTTTTAGGCTCTTGCCTTCTCTGGCTAAAGCCACAGCAGATGCTGGCAGAGAGCCCATAAGGCACAATATTGTCTGAGGACAGGCAGAATTTGAATGCAACCTTGCCTGTCATGGGGGAGGTGGTGGCAAGTTGGGAAGGAGCCAGGGAAAGCTCTCTTTGAAGTCCTGATGGTGCTGTGTGGCCAAGGCCAGCAAACTTGAGTGCTTCCCCTACAGGGAGCCCCACAGATGGGGAAACTAAAGATCTCCAGGAGCACAGTGCAGCTGTGCTAAAGGCAAAGTGGGTGGCAGGAGCTGCTTCCTTCCTTGTTGCCCCAAATTACCCCTCTCTGTGCCCTGTTGCCTACAGCCTGGCCTCGAAGGAGGATGAATTGGCTGGTATTGCACCCTGGGCTGGATGGAGGCTGGCAGGGGTGTCACGGTACTCTGTTGGTATCTCATCCAGCACTGCCATGCAGCACAGGGGCTAAATCTACCCTTAAGGGTACTGACTGCTTGCTGTAGTCTCCTGGTTATCAGAGCTTCTGGAAGTGAAGCCCTCTCCAGAAGAGTCTGATCCACACTGTACCTCCCACTTTGCTCCTGGCTTGCTGTGCAGGATGAACTTCCAATGCATGGCTGTGCTGACGTAGCAGCTGTGCCTCCCCTGCTGTGGCACTGCACCCTCCCAAGAAGCATTTCTGTCTCGATAGCAGCATTTACTACAGTTAGACACCAACATAAAGTGCAGGTGAAGATCCCTCAAACCTCAAGGCTAACCCTGCTATTACAGCTCCAGCAGGCTCATCAGAAGTTCAGTGTAAGAATACTAATTATTTTTTTAGTGTGGTGCTGAACACCTGCTTTGCACTTTCTGTTCAAGGCTTTCACAGCATTTGGCTGTGCATGGATTTAAACTTCCAGTACTCCTAAAGGTTAAGTATCAATATCCACACTTTGCTTACAGGAAAACAGACACAGAAATAGGCAAAGTGGTTTTTTCCTCAAAAGGAGAAAAGATGAGTTTTAAAAGACTTTACTGGGAGATGGTCATGTTAGTCCATGCCACAGTTTCCTACTGGATGTATTTTTCCAGCTACTGTCAGGGCTCCTCTTGTGGGTCAGCAGAGAGGCTCTGTGTTCAGAGCACTTCATGTTTGTGTGGATCTGCTGATCACTTCCAAAACCTGTGCTTTTTCCTTAGGTGCTTGAAGCCGAATGGCTGCCTGAATTGATAACCACTGAGCATCTCTGGGAGCCAAGAGGTACAGAGCAGGAGGCAACTTCTGAGCGATAAGTACTTCAGTACTATGGTACTACTTATTTTTTATCATGGCTGAAGCACAAATCAAGAGTCTGTAGTGATAGGTGCTTTGGAAGCAATTAAAATGAATAGTCCTTTCCCCAGGGACAGAGGTCTTGAGATTGTGGCAAGATGCTCTTTACTTGTAAATAGATTGCTGGAGGGAAGGATAATTCAGCAGTCTAAGACTGCTAGGGAATTTTTTTTACAGTAAAACTGAAGCAGAGAAAAAAACATTGCCAATTTTTTTAGCTTCTTTAGATTTAGTATTGAAAGACTCTGGATTTGATCCTTACAAAAGCATTTGTTTAATCTAACTGTATCATCAAGGAGTATTTTTTTCTAAAAATGAATTCTCATAAGGCAGTATGAATACATAGACCTTTGATTATTCAAAAAACTTATACAAATCAAAATAAATTTGCCTGAGCTATTTAAAATAATTAACCTTTGACAAACCTCCCTCTCTGGTAATGGAATAGTAACTATATGAATAAAAGATAAGTCGTGACATTCAATGAATTACAATATTCATCCCATAAATTACAGGATAAGATAGCAGTATAATCTACATTTTTATAACTGTAAAAATGTCCTGAACAGTAGCCCCTGTACTCTTCAGGTTATTTTTTTCTGTTTCTTTGACGTACGCAATGCCTCTTGTATGGAAAGCTTCCCAAGTGATGTTAAGTTTCTGCAGTGCTCACAGAGGCTGTGACCCAGGCCTTCCTTCTCTGCTCTGAAAGGGAGTCTGAGCCTTAACAGGAAACCCATGCTACAAAGGGATTCTCCTGCACCGTAACAGTAAGTGCAAATTATGATCCTGGGAGTCTCCTGCTATATAACCAAGTACAATGCCAATAAACCAGGGGTGTAAACCACATGAGCATATGGACAAAATATGGTCTGAATGGCATGATTATGTTTCTCAGGCCATAATGAATTCATCCCAAGGTGCAACTGTACATCTGTTGTTATAGTGTTCACGATAGCAAACACTACAGTTAAGGTTGCAGTTTAACTCAAATTATAGCCACCTGTTTCCATTCACTAACAACTTTCTTAAAAATTATTCCTTCTGGACTGATTCACATCAGTTCTAAAATGGTCATTCATTTATATACTTATTTGGCGGAAAATATGTTTGATTTGTAGAGTAGGTAGGCTGAAAGGCACCCTCTTTCTTCCCCCTGCTCCTGCCTAATCCTGGTGATTCTTACCAATGCATTTCCTTAAAAATAAATCAAACCCTGGGGCTTTCAAGGGGCTGATCCAACTCACATTGATTTTTTTGGTGAATATTGTATTGGGTTTTCTGTGACTCACTTTGTGGCTGCTGGCATAGAGTTAATACTGTGTAGAAACAGATCCGGTTACTGTGTATGAAGCTTTAGGTGCTTAGAAGTCTTGTCAAGACTAGTTTTCTACTATTTCTTCTCATTGTGTAGTCAATAAGTGTTGTTTATATGTCATCCCATCTTTTTTTAGCTGGAATGAATCTAAACCACTGTCTTTATAGACTGGAGCAAACAGGTAGGATGCTTCATTTTTGACAATAGATACCAAGGAAGATGAATTTCTTTAAAGAAAGTTTGCCACCAAATGCCAGATACCAAAGAGACTAATAGCTGTTATCAAAACTTTAAAAATGGCAAAAGAGGAGAATCTCATTTTGTGTCCACACATTCTCTTTCAGTATGTGACTTAAAAATTCTTAATGCACAAGTCAACTTTGCAAATGTTTTCCGAGTAAAGGTATACAAATGTTAAAGAAGGGTCTGCAACTCATCCTGAAACAGAGACAAACATCAGTGGTGCATATAACATTTTGAAGTGCAAATGACCCTGAACGTAATAGATTCCCAACAAATTAATATTTGTGGAGCAGCATCATTTCTTAGCAAGCGTCCATAGTGCATGTCTTATTGAATGTTCTCCATTGTGCTGTCTTCTGAGGGGAGTAAACACGTGACCGTGATTTCAGGTTTAGTTTGATACAGCAGTACAGGGAGTTTTTGAGCTGTTTGGTGCACCGTTGTGTTGGGTTTCACTGCAAGCCCCCTCCTGACAGCTGTGCAAGTGCAGGAGGGAGATTACACGGTTCTTCTTGAAAAGCTAACTCGCCAAGTCATGGTCAGCTCTTTAGAGGGGCAAATGCTGATCCCAGCATGGAGCCTGAAAGGCCAAGTTAGATAATCCACAAGGGTTAGTAAGGAAAAAAAAAAATCCTTCCCTTGAGACTTCACAGCATTATTACTCCTTTTCTCTGCCTGTGTGTTGCTTGCTGCTACCCTGGAAATGAATGCAAAGTACATTAGGGTGCACAAAAGTCACAAAGGAGAGTTTCTCTGTCCCTTTCATTTCTGTTATATAAGTGGTCCCACTCACAGGGGATGGGGAAGTTCTCCAGTGCACATAGAGTGCCTCTTGCTTTAAGTAAGCTTTTATAGATATGAAATCCAAAACATAGCTTGCAAAGTGTACTCATGCCCTTATGCTTTTTCAGTAAAGGGGAAGCTGAGAAGAGATTTGTCTACGGCCCTGCAGCAAGGCAAGGGCACACTCAGAATTGGAACCGAGGTCCCAACCCTGTGCTAACCCCTGAGGCTCTCCTTCCTCTCCTTACTGGCCCTGCTGCCTTCAAGGCTCTCTGTGCCTGTGAAGGTGAGAGCATTAATGGGGTGTAGTGAGACAGCTCTGCAAAACC
This sequence comes from Manacus candei, assembly GCF_025592945.1. NCBI lineage: Eukaryota > Metazoa > Chordata > Aves > Passeriformes > Pipridae > Manacus > Manacus candei. The sequence continues at coordinate 31,068,804 of NW_026138065.1, forward strand.
TCTGCCAAGTGCACAAAAAGGATTCCATTTGGCAAAGTGACTCCACTGTCATGCGTTCGTTGCTACAAGCAGGGACAGCAAGTTGTGGTAGAAATTGTTGGAAACAGTAGCAAGAGACTGTTTTGTTTGAGGTTTAAGAAAAAAAATTCTAAAGTTGATGCTTGAAATTGGGACTTGCACAGCCTTTTTGTTCATTTGCTCTGCTGTCAGCATATTTTCTACGAAACTCTTGTTCTCTTGGGTGGGACAGAGGAAGATGCTGGCAAGATGGGCAGATGGATGGCAAGCTGCCACTCAGCCTGGAGCTTGCAGTCCACATCTACTTAGACCCAGAGGGCTACACGTGGCATGATTTGAAGCCTAAAAGAGGAAATGAACTTTCACTGACTCATTTTGAATAACTCTTTTCCTTACCTTTTTTGAAAGGTGCCTTAGTGAAAGCTTGTGCTATCACAATTATAAAGGGGCGTTGATATAATTATGTAGTAATTGCAGTAAATTATCAAGATGAAATCATTAAGGCAGCTTTTTCTATTATTGCTGCTTAAGGTAGATATTGTATATATTTGGAAGAGAAGAAAAGAAGAATTCTCTTGCAGCTTTAGTATTACTAAAAATAAAGGAAGATTGTGCTCTTCTGCTGCTTCTTACTGACACTGTCAAGAATAATGTGAGTGACATGGAACCAAAGCAAAGTGTGTTCTTCCCTGAGCTCTGAGTAGCATTTTAGCTCATTTTATCAGGCTTTCAATCATGAAGTTGTCTTTTTTTCTTGAACTTACAGGCAGAGGAAACAACTTCACAGAATAAGGATATCTTTATGCTTATGAGTTAGCCATTTGCAGAGAAAATGTTATTTACATTGATGAATTCATAGCAAAGAACATTAAATCAACCATTCTCTTTTCTTTCCTTATGGAAACCTTGTGTGGATATTCTTGTTTTCTGTTAGGGTTGTAGGAGGAAAAAAGGGAGGAATATTGCTTCGGTCTGTTCCTCTTAATAGGCTTTTTAAATGGGCATAGAGTCCAGAAAATCTGCTGGTGGCAACAATATATCTGGTTTCCAAGATTTGATGTATAGCAAGATATTAACTATGATGCAACATTTGTATTACTTCATTCTTGTTTATTCCTTTGTGTATATATATCTGTGTTTTCAAGGCAAAACTTTAGTAGTGTTTCACTCAGGGGATTGGTAATTGGATATTCACCTCTAGGTCAGCAGTTCAGATTTGTTACAGGTCAGTTCTGCCTGGGAGTTGCTGCCATGTGACAGCTGCTCGGTGGCCCTTTATGAAATGAGTTGGTGGTCCCAGTTCACTGCTTTGAGAGCAGGTGTCTTCAAGATCAAACTTGAGGGCACCGGTGCAAAACCCATTGTTGGTAGCAAAGAGGAATTGCACTTGGGTATAGTGCTCATAGTTTGCATGAACTTAAAAAAAAAAAAAGAGTCAAGAGAGCAAATAGACATGTCCAGATCCTCAGCTGGTGTAGATTTGGCATAGATCCATTAAGTGTAGCTGCAGTGATTATCGCCAGCTTATTAAAATAGTTCACTGTGAATGGGCTGTTCCAGCAATCTAAAGGTTACTGACACTTCTGTAATATTTTAATTAAGTAAAGACTAAAATTTTCAATCCAAGTACCTTAGAATTGAAATCACATTTAAAAGAAGGCTTCCTGAAATTTGGAATAAAACTAATTCTTCCATCTAGCGATGCCCTGAGATAACCATAGAATTATGGATAATGGATTTTACTGTTTGTTGTCCCAAAGGAGATGAGATTGGATTTCAAAGACACATTAGTTTCCAACTTTTAATGACTCTCTGCTTTTAATGGCTTTGCCTGTGCTTCTGCCGAAATTTCCAGGGCAACAAACCCAGGTAAGCAATTCTGAACTGTTGAAGTGTAGTAATGGAAGTGGAGTCTTCCACCAAGGAAGCTCCTAACACTAGAGGAGCATAAATGTCTCACAGCACTTACTTTAAAAAAAAACTTTTAACAGTTGAGAAGTAGCTCAGTTATCTCTGATATCACTGAAGTCTTGTTTAAGAGGAGTCTCAGTTTTATCTGACAGTATGCAAGAGAAGGGTAAGAGAACAATTTGCTCTAGAAAAAAGTATTTCTGTTACGCTCAGATTTTGCTGCAGTATTTCAAATCTGAGTTACTCTAGTACAAATTTCAACTGGGACAATAAAAAGGCACAGGGTGTCTTAATTTTGTCATCAAAATGAGCTTGAAGTGAAATATTTATAAATTCGTACAAGTCATTCTGTACTTTAAAGAGCAAATACTCTGTTTGTAGAGGGTTCATCATGGAAAGAAGTTGAACTTCTTTGAAATGCAGACTTCAACCTTAATTACAGAACAGTGACTAGCACTTCCATTGCTTTAGGCTTAAAAATGATGGAGACAGATGAGTAGCCTCTTCTCAGTAATTGCTTTTCTTCATAATGTATAACTTATGTTCTCTTTCTTGAAATTCACTATTCCCATGGCTGGTATAATTTAGGGAGCAGGCTAGTGCACTGGTTGTTGCTTTTCCTTACCTTAGAGCTACCAGATGATGGGACAAAAAGGCAAGCAAGTAAAAAGGAGACAGGGTTGAAATTACAGAATGGGTGGTGAAATGGCATTTTAGTCTTATTTTCTGTGGACCCTTGGCTGGCTGATGATTATGGAGAAGAACTGGAAGACTTGCTAGGTATCTTAGAGAAAAAAATAAATTATCAACTTGTTCTAATCCTGTTTAGTGTCAGATTCCTTCATGAACTTGTGCGTTGTGTCATTCATAGCTCAGTAACTCTGTATATTATTTGTTTCTCTAAGTCTGACCTTACCTACTGTCTAGAAACAACATGATGATACAAATACAGTATCCAAGGATGTTTGCTTCAAAAGGATCAGTTTCAATATTTACAAAACTGAAGGTGGTGGGATTCAGCTACAGATTAGTCCAGCCATTAGAAAAGAAGGCAAACATTGCTTGTGCAAATACTTCTGCTACATCTAAATTGAATAAACTAAGGCTTTGGAAGAAGGAAGGGTAAGAATTCCAGCTGCCTCCTTTCTTTCTAGCTGAAACTTGGAGGTACAAGGGCATATTTAAGTGTACCTTATTCAGTCACCCAGAAAAAGACACCATTTGAATGCACTCTCTGAATAGAAGGCACAATGATAATAGCAACGTCACACAACAGAATGGCTACTGCCAAATCGCTTTAGCCTTTCTGCATGATCATCAGGGCCAGCAATCTGTTAACCAGCCCATTCTCTATTTTCTTGCTGTAGCACTATGCTTTAATTTGAGATTACTGTTCTGCCTAACAAGAAACAAACAGTTCTTGAGAGATGTTTTAAAAAGATTAAAAAGGAAAAAAAAAATCAACAAAAGAAATCTCGCAATCCTGAAGAGCCAAATATTGGAAGGTGAAGGGAAGATTAAGAAGAAATTACCTGTTACAGAACTTCATTAAAACCATTTATTAGCTTTGTAATGCCTAACAGTCCGCTGGCTCCAGAATTTTTTCATATAGGGGGGCGGATAAGGGAGCGTTTCACTTTCATTTGCATTCTTGATCCCTGCTGCTCTGTTTATGGCATTGATGCTATTCATACAGTCTTTGCAATATTAATTTTTAATTTATGATGCTCATTAGGAGACACTTAAAACAGAACAATTATCATTTATCTTGATATATTATTTACTAAGACTTGCTGTCATGGTTAGGGACCTGTGATTAGTGGGAGGGGAATAGAAAACAGCTCCGAAAGGTGCTTGGCTGAAGGGACTGAATCTGAGGAAACAGTTGTCACCACCAAAGGCCTGAAGTTCTGATGTCTAAGCAAAAGACTTGCAGCACCTAATCAAAACTCAGGAGGAACCTTCGAAGATGAGTCTGGGACAGTGGTTAATGAACCTGCAGGATAATATTAATGAAACTCTCTTGTAAACCACCAGCTCATCAATTATTCATCCTGCTATCATCCTGGTACTTTACTGTCTTCTTTTTTTGTCTCAACATGATTACCTTTTTTTTTTTTTTTTTTATTCTCTCTATCCTCATTTTCCTTTTGTGGATTTGCTGACATGTACCCCTGGTAGGGCTTTTTCCCTGGGAAATTGCGTTTCTCGAGGCAACTGTGCAGTATCCACAGGAACAAGATGGGTAAATTCTGCTCTTTGAGGCATTTGGATAAAAGTGCTGCATTTATTAGGACTTAATAAACCAGATCACTGATATGACAGCCCTGGAGAACCTGATTTGTTAAAGGCTACCGTATTAGAAACTCATCATCATCTATACATTTCTTAATTTGTAGTATTTAGCAAATTGTTGTGACACTATCTATGTAGAAGTCTATATGGCAAAACAGAATTTCAAATAGTAGTGACCTACTAGGAATACACAGACATGCTTTTCCCTTCTCCCCTCCACAACTGTCCCTCATACAGGACTTCTGGGAATCCCTGCCTTCAGTCTGAGTTCCCAGGTTGTTTATAATGTATGGTTGTGCAGGAGAGAAGGCAAATTGGATGTTTTGGAGCCTGATAATTGCAGCTCTGCATCTGAAACCAATTGTGGTATTTTTAACTCTGTTTTATTTAGTTATTTTTAGACTTCCTGAAAGGGGTTTTATTTCTGTTTGTTTTCTGTTTGACATCAAAGCAGGAACAACAAATTACTAATTTTGTAACCTATTCCCTGGACACTTGGCTTTCAATTTTTTGAACCATTGCACAGCAGCAGCAGAACTGCAGAAAACCTCAAGGACTGATACCATCAAACACCTTTGAGTCACACACACTGTTCCCTGCCTCTGTTCTGTTGAAAATCTTGACAGTAATCTCAAAGGCAACCACTGTATTGATAAACTATATTTTCTGGGGGAAAGGATAGAGAAGGAGTTATAAATTCTGTGGTTCAGCAATTCTGGCACTTCCCTACACCAACACCCCCCCCTCACCCCCCTGGATTTTGCAAGCTTGTATTTAAAATGTATTTATACCAGAAGGGGAAAACAAAAAAGTCCTCTACCTGGTGTTATGGGAAAGCTGATGCAATAGTCAATGATGACTCTTTCAAAGTAGCGTAATGAAGACAGCTCACGAAGCTACAGCCAGTATTTATGCTATGTAGCCCGTTTCATCTCCAAGCCAGTTTAAAACCTTAGCAGATTGATCTCTGCAGCACCCCTGTGAGCGAGGTATGTAGGCATTGTTAGCCTCTTTGTTATATTGTATCAGAACTTTGGTAGGCCCTGGGATGCAAATGCAAAAGGTATGGGAGGAAGTATTCAGCACACAAATCAATTGCTTACATTATTTTGCTCCCTGTTGTAGATTTAGATTGTTTTGTAAAGAAAACACTGCAGAATGGTGATTTCTGCCCCTTCCCCAGAAAGACCAGCTCTGACTACTGCTGTAAATAATTGCTGGTATTTAGAGCTACTCATATGCTAAACCCAAGCAAATTTATCTGACAATATTTTCTCCTCATTAACTGACAAAATATTCCCACAGAATTTCCCTAATTGTTACACCACACGATCTCATTTGGGTAGGATTTCAAAAACCACGAGCATGATTTGGAGGTGTAAATGCTGTGCTCTGATGTGACACGAGCACTCAGAGCTGCAGCCTGACCCACATCTGAGCGAGGTGACACATCCACATGTCAAAATGCAACCCCACACAGGAACTAGCTTGTCTCCTGGAAACCTTATAGCTGTGTTAGTGTGGCATGTTCCTGGTCTTACTGTGAAGGAGCGGGGAGATGAGGAGACATGCAGAGTTACACTCGTACAGTGATAAATAGAGGTTTCCTCGTGGCCCTGTGCTCCCTGTGTAAGCAGGCACCAGAATTTGGACAGACCTTCTTGAAAATGAGTGCTGGATTCAAACCATCAAGACGCTCCAGACTTTTCTACCCATTCCAGCTGGTTATAGGAGGTTTCATTCATCACCTCTAAAGAATGTTTTTTGGATTAGTCTTACATCTTTCCAACCAAATCCAACCTTTGCTGCTCTGGTAATTTAATGTTGGAATCGCAATTTACTATAAACCTTCTTAGCAGGCAGGTAATCAACTTAACAGAGTTTATTGCACAAGCAGCTGTTCAGCAATCTAATATTATTATTTTTTTTACCTGTTATTTGCAGCTGCAGAACAGGATAAATCCACATTAGTTCCAGTCTCTGCCTGACAAACAATCTCATCTCTGCCATGTTCTAATTTTCGATAACTTTCAAGATCTGGGTTCTGCAAACTATGAAGAACATAAATTGAACAAAATAACTTTGAATGAAGCAAGCCTGCTTAGTTTCTCTGTTGTGTTACATGCTGAAGGCTTAGCATTTATTTGGCATGTTCATGACTTCTTTTTGTTTGGTTGGTTCTGGCTTCTGCTTTTTTTGTTTGTTTGTTTTCAAAAAGGGTTCACCTCCTTTTGTTGCTGGTTAGCAGAGTTGCTAATGTTTCTAACATGATAAGAAGAATAATAACCCCAGGTGTTTATAGCATTTGAAACAAGGCATGGCAACAAGCTGAGATGAATAGGTGTGTTCTTTCTAAAGATGGTGTGTGTTGTATGCTCTTGCAGGAGCAATGTCAGGGCTTTTAAACAACAATCCTATTTCCCTAAAGCTTTCTTCGGCTTTCTCAGCTTTCATTGCAGCTGGCAAGGGGGGAAATCTGGTAGTGTGTGTGTTGCAGAGTAGCATGGTGTAGCTCTTTTAATGCTGGCTCTTTATAATCTTTGTAAGGTCATGTAACTTTTCTGATTATTGCCCAGGGATAACTTTTCCCTTATTTTAACATATTTCCTTTTGTCTGGTTTGGCCAGTAATTGACTTTGTCCTTTTTTCATTTATTTCTCTGCCTCCTGGTTGTAGCATCTTCTCCCTGGAGTCTCAGGTTAGAAGTTTTCCCTTTTGTGAAACCATGACAGGTGCCTAATTGAATGATGAATGTCCCTTTATTACTCTGTAATTGAACTGCCAGCTTTTTGATTGGTTTGTAGAGATGCTCCACTCCTCATCAAGCACTGCGGGGGGCTCCAGGGCTGGCAGGCTGGGCCTACCCTCCATCTGTCTAATCGCATCTCTCCCCTACTTGGGTTTTGGGTGGGGAGGGGGCTCGGGGGGAGGAAAGTCATAATAAATTATGCTAATTCGGCGTCGCTGTGACAATAAGAATATCGCATTGTTACGTGCGTGGTGGCGGCAAATGCGAGAAGACGTTTTGTCGTCGTGGCTGCCTGGCCTGACAGGCCCTCGATGAAGATTAATGGCCCTCACCTGAGTGACAGAGCGGGGGATTGTGGGGCAGAGAGGGTCATTCATCATACTCTGACAGGTGTCATTCACTCCGACAGCCGCACCACTGTCGCCTGGCTGGCGGTTCCATTTTTCTGCCAGTTAAGCAAGGAGTTTAATAACATCCCCAGAATTAAAACTCATTCTTTGTAGCAGGTCTGACAGCTGAAAATAAGAAAATCAATTCTTCACATGTTATAGCCCAGTTAACTGACTAGGGTTTTGACTTTAATTTAGTCTTTGGGCTGAATTTCAAGTAGGCTGCTTTTGTAAGACATCATCTATTAAAATATACCAATAGCATTAACTTCACTGTTATTATTGTGGCTGGATTAAAATGCAGCCTTTAATAGTGGATGTCATCTTCATTTGGTGCAAGCTCAAGTTCTTGCAGCTCTGGTGGGGGATATTCCACTTCATCCTCATTAGTGATGTTTATAGCTTCTCTCTTCATTAATATTGATTCCTTAAACTACAGAGAAAAACAAGACAGACACTAATTCGAACAATTTTGTATCATTAAACTCTTTGAATTTCTTGGTTTCAGTCATTCTGGCAAACTGAATAAAATATTTCAGAAATAAAAGAAGAAAAGAAGAGACAGCACAAACTTCTGTCAGTCTTTTGCTGCTCTTGGTGGGAAGAGCCAGGTGAGCCTTATAGCCCTGTGTTTCTGAGGTTCATCTGCTTCTGAATGGGACTGGCTAATCCTGGGGAAGGCTTGGAAGTAGCCCCTGAGAAAACAGACCTAAAATAACAACCTTAATATATGTTTAATATCTCAGCTAGTGAAACCAGGACAAAAATATTTGTTGCCTGTTTCATTTAAGTCATTAAGACTGTTGTGGCCCAGAGGCAGGCATGACTAGCTGGAAGCTCTGCTGTGGAAACACGCATGGAGAAGACAGATTGATGTCTGTTTGTCTAACTTAGGAGGTTTGTGAATCATCAGTGTGACACCACTATGAAAAACGCAACCACGATGCAAAGAAGTGTGAGACTGAGTATTTCCTGTGGACCTAGAAGTTTTATTGCTGCTGTATAAGAACAGAATCAGGCTGTATCTGCAGCAGTGTGTGCATTTTGGGTCAATGTAATCGTGAAGGATTAATTCAATTGGAATAAGTGCCAAGAAAAGGCTACTAGGATGATCAGAAAAATGCAGAGCTGTCTTACAAAGAGGGAACAAAGGACTCCGGCTTGTTTGGACTAGAAAAATGAGGGCTGAGAAGTACTGTGGCTGCTCTCTACAAATACTTCAGGGCAGGTAAACATAGGGAGTTGAAGAGAGCGGAGTCTTCATGGGATAGCCCAGGGCATTGCTTCCAGTCCTGTGTTCCTATAAAAGCAACAGTAATTTGTCTCCATGTAGATAATAAATCAAGAACTGTGAGAGAAATTGCATGTGTACCTCTCGCTCTCACAGAGGGGTTGTGGGGAAGGAAAGGTTTTGTTTAGGGGTGGTGGGGGAGGACATGAATTTATCGCACTTTAGGAAATTTATTTCTGTCTCTGTTGCAAGTTGAGAGGGAGTGTAGGACAGCCAGGCTCCTCCACAGACACCTCATTCGGGTGTCTGGAATTATATGGGAAAAGTTTGTACACCTCAGTTGAATATGAATAAGGAGTTCTGCCCTTATTTTGTTTTACAGAGAGGATGTTATAGCATACTTTAAATTCTTGTAAATTTTTCCCTCTTCTCAATGTAAAATGTTAAATTTTGTCCTGTGGATGTCACAATGCTTTGAAAGGAAAAATTTACTTCTCTCTTTGTTGTTAGAGATCTGTGTTATGCTAGTGTTATGAATGACCTGCATTTAAACAAACAGTGTAGAAGTAAACAGGGGCATAGTGTAGAACAGCAGTTTGACTATGCAAAGTAATAGATAAGAACATTTTACAAGTCTCTACTTGGTCTTAAGTGATTGTGTTAGTTCGATATTTGATATTAGGTTCTTCTTTCCAGTGCAAAGAAGAGTCAAGAAGTTATTCTCTCATTTTTATTTTTTTTTCTGAAATCATTAACAAATGAAGTTCTTTCTCGTTCCTTCAGGTTATTGCAGTTTTTTGCATGTGAGGCATTAAATAATAAAATAATACTGGGCAGACTCTGGAATATTGTATGGATGATGCCGTATGTGCATATCAGAGTGAAGGAATACCTCTGACCAAAAGTATAGTGGCATGTTAGAGACCTGTCTGACTCTTGAAAATTAAATGGCCCCTTGGGCTCTTTTTGGTTCCAGTTCAGAATGGATTGGAAGAGAAGGATCATCAATGTAGCTGAACTGATATAATAAATTGGTTGTAAGTTCGTTGTTATTATTTTTAACTGTAGTTCCAAACTCATGTTTATTCTGAATATTTTTAATGTGGAGCTACATGGTGTATGAGTGAAGCAAAAAATAGAGAAAAGGAAGGGTTTATGTGTTTTCTAGTAGAGCAGTTCTAGTCTTCAGTATTGCTCATGGAAATGAGAGCTGTTTTAACAGTATGTGAATCACTGGCTATTTGGAAAGCAAGTCTTTTCATTAAAGGCAGGTTCTTCATAAGGCAACTCTAAATAAAACAATACTTATGAACCTAAAGAAATATGCCCTATAATAATTTTTATTTCAGTTAATAAGAGAAACATAATTAAACCACTCCTGTTACCTGACTAATGCAAATGCCTCTCAGTTAAATTATTTTGATTTTTCCCTTCTCAATCTGGCTGGGTGGGTCTGCACTCCAGATAGAAAATTCAATGAGACTTACATATGCAAAAAATAGAAACTTCACAGTCAGAAATACCTGCTTATAGGAACAAATTAACACAAGTTTGTTGTTTTTTTTTTTTATAAGCTGCAACTATAGATTTATCACCTATCTGTCCTCATCATTGTCATTCCAATCTGTTGACAAACCGTTGCCCTAGAACTTCCATGTTTTTATACATTAGTGCAATTTATGTGTTCAGAGGCAGCCAGTGATCAGTCAGGAAGATACTGTAGAATGTTTTAGAAGTTTCTCCTCAGTATGAAAGGGACCATTTTGGTGCTTTCTGAGGTACTTTTCCGCAGAAGAAATTCTAAAAATGCATATTATGCTTGATAGTCTTAGTCAATCACAAGGAAGATATTTTTCTATTATCATTTATATGTAATATATGTGTATTACATATTTACAGTAATATTACCTTTGTAATATATGTATATTACATATATATGTAATATATGTCTATATGCTATTCAGTTGCTCCAAAAATTGTATCAACTAAAGAGCACTGGAAAGTTGTGGATATTTTATACTTGTAGCTGCCAAAGACAGGATGTGATATTAACAAGGGCAGGGTGGGAAAAGTGATACTGAAGGCCACAAAGTGAGTGGGTGACTATTAGTCTAACAGGTTTCTTTAAAATCTGACTGTTCTGCCTTAATTTAACAGCAAAAAGTAACCATGTATAGAACTTGCTATGCGACATCATCAATTAGGACAGGATGCGTAATTCCAGTTTAGGAAGTGCTGACACTGGTGAATTGTGAGGCAGAGATGAAATTAGCACCCTGTTCTGCGTTCCCTCAGACAAGCTGGCCTAGTTATTTTAAGATATAGGAAGGTATTAACCAGTGCAAATAAAAATAGCAAAAGGAGTGCTAAAGTAGCTTCTACTGAGCTGACTGTATTTCCTGTTCTAATTATTTTCACCAAGCCACTTCTTAAAGTACTGCTGATAGTTCACTCTCTCTCTTTTTTTTTTTTTCTTATTTTCCCCTTCACTGTGATTTCTGGCACCTGTATGTACATCATGGCTTTGTTCTGGGGAACAACATCTGTATGGAAATCTTCAACGATGTTTTAGGTTTTTGAGTGGATTCTTATTACGTTACTTAATGAAATGTGTTTCTAGGGCATGGACAGGTGCCTGGCTGAGGATGGAGGTTTCAATGACTATAGAGAGCCTTGTTGACTAGAGTAAATTAACTGTCTTGGGCATTTGGGGTGAATTTCCCAGCCATCCAGAAGGAATCTCTTAACTACCCATGCCTAGAAGCCACAATGGAAAATCTTGAAAACTACAGACCCTTTGGCTATATATTGTACTGTGTCCACTCACTGCTCTGCCACACAAGAAGAATCCCCTGACCCAACTGAAGTCAACAAAGTCACCTAACTTAGCTGAATGGACTGCTTTTTAATTTTGCCATTAGGTATTGACCTACTGTGTCAGCTGTCTTGTGGTTGTAAAAAGTCATTCGATTCAATTTTTATGTAAGAGATGTTTTTATCCAAGATGGTTTCAGATGCATAGTCACTGATGAAAGCGTAAAGTATTGAAAGTTTGACATTAAGTCATGTTCTCATTGCTGTACACTTAAAGAGGAGGTTATGCAGGCAATACAATTCTAGCAGGCTCAATTAGAGTAGGATTTAATTTGATAGGGATCATAGACCTACACTGTAGCCAATTAGTAGGATGAAACTGGAGTACACACAACAAAAGGGCCTGATAATAAGCAAAGTGCTTAGGAATAGAAGCCAAACGAAAATGAAATAAAAGGCTGTGATCCAAAAATCTCTGGTCTTGAGAACATGAGACAGCCTCCAAATGGATGATTATGGCATTTATCACAAGGTACATTGGGTCAAAATACTCATTAAGGTTGGTACAGAAATTTCGTAAACAGGAAACTGCATAAAGAAAAAGGTGATTCGGAAAAGGAGAAACACGTTAATCTAATTTGCTATCAGTTCTCTTGGATCTAAAAAGATAGTATACATGCTTAGGTTCATTCTGCCTAACTTTCAGACCATAATTCCTCATCTGAGTAGGATCCTGTTTGCTTTAGCTTTGATGGCGGTACCGTGGCAGAGAGAGGTATTTCCAGAGGCTGGCCCGACCTGGGGTGGTGACTACACTTTAGAGGTGACCATTTTCTCTGACAGGCAGGGAGTTCAAGGTGCATCAGATCGGAACTTAAATTGTGGCACCTGCAGTATTACAGGGATCTGTCTGGCTGTAAGAGAACTAATGGAGGGGTGGACACAACCCCAAACACAGGCACTGCACGGTGACACCACAGGTAGATGCAGTTTCAAGGTGTTATGCCACAAAATAAGGTGTATGATTTTAGGTATAATGCTACAGCGTGACTTCAGCAAGCTGCAAATGTTACCAGAATCTAGAAGAGTTAGAATAATAGGGAAAGAGTTACAATAAGTAACATAAACTAGGTCGGTAATATGGACCAGATCCTTGTGGAAACTGGCCTAATGGCACAGGGGCACAGTGAGGTGATATACCATGGAAGCCTCTAGGAAAGCTGATACACCACTAAAGAGTAACCCTCCAGAAGTTTTGCTGCAGAAGGAATGAAAATGACACCGCAAGTAGAAATAGCAAGAGACAGACCCCACCACATCGGGATTAACAATTCTGAGGGTGTCCGAGGGAGCTTCATCAAAGGAAGAGCGCTTGAGATCATGCTGGGGTTCCATGTGCTGCACATTGGAACCACGCTAATAGTTTCATTTTAGGGCCTGAAAAGGCCGTTATGATTATCGCTTTTGTAACACAAACCAGAGCGCCTTATCTTTTAATTTTGCATTAAACTGCTAATGTTTATTATGTAAGCGCACCAGATGCTTACACCAAGAAGGCTGCTTTCTAGAAGGTTTCAAATTGTGAAGAATATACCATGTTTTCCTCCCTTAAAACGTTCCTTTTGTTAGTTATTAATTTTGTCTTTGTGGCTACCAACTATTTCATCGTGTTGCACATATTTCCTGCTGATTTAGAGATCAATGCATGGATATCTTTCTTTCATATTCAGAAATGGAAAGCTTTTCATCATGTGATATAATAATCAAATTTCTAACCTTCTTTTGGGCAACTCAGATACCTTACAGAAGTGTGTCAGTTAATGTTATTGCCTTTAACCAAAAAGTAATTTTATTACTGATTGTTTAGTTGATAAAACCTGTCTTTTTTCCCCATCATAAACTAATGAAGTAATTAGTATTAATTAGCATTAATTATAATCTTTCTTATTTTTAGACATATCTCATCCAATATCAGCCTTTTCATGACTTTTCATAAGGCCGATGTCAGGCTGTTCATCTTAGCGTTATCTTAATCATCGTATTTATGCTTTTTAAAATACTTTCCAGTCATTAGCTTTCTTCCAGACAGTGGAGGAAGCAAATCAAAGACATGGATGGAAAAATCTGTGGCATGCATGACACAATTATTGGTATATTTAAGAAATTTAGCTAAAGAACTCCTCTGCCATGTCTGGGAAATTATTCTGAATGTCTCTCCCATTACACAGGTCAACAGTGACCTGTTCCTCACAGCAAGAATGGAGAATCTCTGAATCTGCCATAAAAAGTTGAAAATATAGTCACTGTGTTATAGTGTGGCTGTGGATGTGCAGAGCCCTGTGGTTTCCATTTAGTTTTCACAGGGATTGTCTTTGGGCTTTAAAAGCTCTTTAAAAAATGAAGGTGCCTAACCTAGAAAGAAATTCTTGCAAGTAAAATTCATCTTAGTCTGAATTTTTGGGTTTGCTAATCAAGCACATATTGCTTAGAAAATTTTCCAGATTTTGCTGTGTTGAAAGCCTCCTGGGGACTGAGTTTGAGCTCGTGCCTATTGTGGGAAGGGATCTCCCAGTAAGGCTACAGTGGTCAGGCCGGTTGAAATCAGGCAGCAGTCTTCTAGCACGTGCTCCTCTTCCTCCTTAAACAAAGTCAGTAGTGGGAAGGTGCAGGGTCTGTTGATGCTGTTTTATGGCAGTACATCAAGTGATTGACACAAATCAGTTCAGAAAAATTTGCCTGGTATTTCTCAAGGTAAAAACTCTTATAACCCTTATTACTGGCTGGGCACAAGTTCAGTTTATAGCCCCCTGTTATATTTCCCAGAAAGAGGGCAGATGTTGCAATGCAGATACCTTCATTCATTGCAAAGAGGGAAAATGGTTTACCAATTTTTTTAGATTCATTTTGAGAATCTGCTTCAAAGGAAATGGTAGCGACAATATTTTTCCCAGTTTGTGTGGGTAACAGCGGATTTCAGATTATTTTGTTATTCTCCCCTGAAATTTCAACTGCAAGTTCATCTCTTGAAGGATTTGACACCTAAAAAATAATCAGCTTCAGATATAAAATATCAGTTTATCAGGTTGCAGTTTTCCGCAAGGATATATAAGAAAATACTGTACTGTTTAAAATATTCCTCTGAGTTTATGGATATCAGATAACAATCTGGAAATGTACGAACTCAGTCTGCAATACTACAGGAACCACTTCAAACATCACTGTCACTCTAATTCTAGAGGCATTAATGTTGATGATGAACACAAAAAAGAATGGTTTCAGTATGTCTAAAGAAGTATAATGTAGTGGCAGAAATGCAGAAAGTGCTAGTAATTCTTCATTATAGTAACTCTTCATGGTGAGCTACTGGATTATAAGTCCATCCCAACTGCTTTAAGCACTCAGCTGACTTATATGATTTCTATCCTTTCCTTCTTATTGATAGATCTGGGGTGTACATGAATCATGGTCTTTTTATACTGGGAATGACGTGTAGAACTGGATTCTTAAATTAGCCATCTCAGTTAAATGTCTGAAGCTCAGTGAGATGAGTCTCCAGGCTTAAAACTTCCTGACCTGGCGCCCCTGTTGGCAAAACAAAGGTGGCTGAGAGAAGAATTCCCTGATTCAACAAAGCTCAGGTGAGATTTTTCATCAGGTTAATAGAAATGTAGAATAATTTAGTTCAGAAAGCAACTGTAGAGGTCATCTGGAGCATCCTTACAGGCAACAGCTGATCATGGCTCCTAGTGCACAGCCTGGCTTTTAGTTACTATCTTGCTAAAGGTTAGGTCCTTGTACAGGCTGGGGGCAGGAGAAAGAAAAAAAAAGTCAAAATCCCATTAAATTGGTTGTAACTATGGTGGCTTATTCATAGAACTTGATAAAATAGCATCACGGTGTGATTAACAAATAAAACCAAGTGGGTTTACTTAAAGTTTTCCACATTCAGATAATTTATATAAGAAAAACAGCTGAGTTGATGTAATAGCTGATGTACTTCTGGAGGTGAGCAGTGTGGGACATAGTTAAAACTAATTAAAGAGATCAAAATTAGCACAGAGACAAAGTGTAAAAATAAATGTAGTCACAAGGGAAAAGTAATTCTAATTAAATTGTCAGAAAAATGTCAATTAAAAAACTTTGTATTTAAAACTGAGAAAAATATCTATGTAAAAGGCCTTGGGGAGGGTCATTAAAAAGTAACTAAATAAGCTAGGAAAGAACTTATCCACCTTTGCTGTCTGTCTGCAGTCCCAATTGCAGTGGGATCTGGTTAATCTGAAGTCTTTGGGATTCTACTGCTATGCAAATGAGTAAAAATTTGTGCAAACACAATGTATCAGTTCCTTCCATGCACATGCATTCCTCAGATGAACTTTTGTTTGCTTTCTCTGAATATGAGTGTTGTAGTATAGGAAAATAACCAAATAAGTGATTTTTAAACTAGTGCTTTAAAATATCGGAACTAGACCTGAACAGTCTCCAGTGTCTAATGCAGATTATTAGCAAAGCTGTCCAGTTGTATGTTGAAAATAATAATAAAACTGTACAATGCATGTGGTTGAAGTGCTGTAAATGGTGCTGCTTCCAGACTATGGTATGCCATCAGTAAATCCAGTGCTGTCATAACCCGTCAGAAACAGCAAACACGAGGCTACTGAGAGGTTGAAGGAATCAGGGGACTTTACACCCAAAACTTAAAAACACACGTCACCTGATGACACCGTTATTCTCTGGTCTTAGGACATTGTCTTCCACGTCTCAGACTTTTCCATTTGTGACACAGTGCATATTGGGTGTTACATTAACTGTTGTCTGGTGAAGCTGCACTTCATTGTCTGACGTGTCTGTCCCTTTTCTTATAATAATCCTTATGAGCTACTTGTTGCATTTCCTTTTTATAATATAACATAGGAGAGAATTTCTTGGCTCCCTTCCTGGACTGAGTCCAAGGTGTTTTAGGTAAAAGCTGACGTGCTTTTAAATGTTCTGTGCATGCCCAGTGCTAGAAAGTCGGCCTAAACCCTGAAAATATTAACTACCTGTTTAAGGCTTTAGATGAGCAGATCAACTGGCAAAAGCTTTTTTTAAAAAAGTTCCTATCATTCTTTTTCTTATTATTTTTAAAACCTGTCAGGCCTGGAGTTGTGGAGCCCCATCACTAGAGAGTGGCCCCAAGGGCAGCTGCAAGTGCTCCCCTGTGCCAGCTGGTGCATACAGCTGCAGAGATGTGGTAGCCCTCTCAGGGATTAGGTGCTTCTGCCACCCCAACCAATAACTATAAAAATTGGGAAAAGAATACAACAACCTGGGGCCCAGGTATTTTGCTTATCTAAAAGTGTTTTGCATTTTGCAGAGCACCTCTTGAAAATGAGGCTGGGACACTCCAGTTTCTCCAGCTGCTGGCATTGCATCAGTATTTAGAGCTGTTTCTTGTTCTCACTTTTATTAATTTGCCATAAGAAGTCACCTCTCTCTGATTTCCTTCCTTCCCACACTGCAATGTCCATGTCTGCTACAGATGTGGGAAGCAGTGGTTAAACCCTTCCCTCCCCCCCACTCCCCTTTTTGGTCTGTTTTCAAATAATGATGCCATTATCTTCTGACAGCAGGATTGGATAGCATTAGGTATCTCCATTCATTCGGTGCATCAGTCAAACCAGCCAAAGAATATATTAGATAGAATCACAACTTTATCTGCCCAATACATAATATACCAATGTAGCACAAGAAGGGCTGCTCAAATTGATTGAATTGGGTTTTCCTACAGTGCTGCTTTGTGTATAGTGGGAAATATACTGTATCAAACAATCTACAGGAACAGCAGCCATGGTGTGACTAATCTCAGCAATACTAATACTGAATAATCTCAGGAAACTTGAACAGGAGGATCAATGTTCCACTCACTTCATATAAATGGCCTATATTACAAGAGCCAGCAGATAAAGGTTAGATACTGCTACATTTAGAACCTAGCATATATGACATAGGTGGGGTGTATCAAATACAAACCCTGATCTCACAAGTGCTTGCAAGTGACCTTAGATCTAAATGACTAGAACCATCAATATAGGAGGCCAGCCACCTTAAAATAAATAAATTTTAAAAAACCTTCCTTCTGTTTCACAGTATTTCTGAAACAGTGATCTCCACATAAATTTTTCCATGCTGAACTTCTTGTGTTCAACCCTTCAAAGCAGTAAGTCAGTCACCTGGGCCAGCTGCAGAGGACAAAGTGTTTGAAGACTCCAGGGTGATGGGAGGTTGTCAACATTAGTCTGCAGAGGAAAAAAACCCCTAAAAATCCTAGAAATAATGCCCAGGGGAGTATGAAACAAGAACTTCTGCTAGGAAAAGCTTTCAGCTGAAGAAAGCTTATTTGAACTCCTCTTATGGTGTGGAATAAAGGGTTTGAACAATTTCCTTTTCCAGGTCCTACAAGGACAGAGCTGGTGGCTTTGATGCACCTTAGTTTAGGCAGGAGGGAAGATAAGCTCCAGGGATTTGCTTCCCTAAGGGAGATGTTGTTTGGCACAGTGAGAGAAGAGAACGAGGAGCAGTGACCTGAAGAACAGTAGTTCAGCTCCCAGCCAACACTGCATTTTTGGTGTGCTGTTCTTACTTGTGCTTCCTCTACAGTTTGAGCAGCTAGTGACAGGTCATTTCTATTCAGTGAGATCAGCTGTTTAGAAGGTTGTTTCTTTGGGGGGATTGATTGTTAGGTTTTGTTGTGTTGTTTGTTTTCTTTTTTTCTTTTACCCTTTAAGCTCTAAAAGCTAACTGCCAAATAATGCTAATTCCTCTTCTGTTCTAATTCTGAGCTGTTTCAGCCTTTTTGTGCTGGCTTCTCCCAACAGCTGTGCCAAGGCAGTGCTGCAGTGGAGTCTGTCTTTTACTGCTTTTTCCTCTTTTCCATCATGCTAAAAATCACACTGATAGAACTTTTTGATTTAGACCTTTGTTGTCTCAAAGAAAGAGGGAATTATTTATAATCAGAGGGGAACAGGTTTTCATCACTATAGATTGATGCATGTTTTAGAGCATTCACCTTTAAGGTATCCAGAATCCAATCTGCTTGATCCTCTGTGGATTGTAAATTTCTAGAGTTGGGCTTCTTTTTTTCTTTTTGTCTGCTGAGAAAAAGCTTTATGATCGCTATTACATTATCTTGTCTGTAGTACTGTGGAACTGGGACCCTTCTTCCTATCAGGAAGTCTTTTCTTTACTTTCATACCAATAACGTGATTCTTAGACCAGGGTTCAGCCCTAATAAGCAACTCGAGAATTGCACCTGAACTAAGAAATATTTTTCCCCTCTGTGTGCCCTGGGCTTCAGAATATCAAGGAGCCTACATGCTTTGAATCTAAGACAGAGCTTACAGTCTAACAGCTTTTTTATCACCTTCCATCAAGCAAAAAAGCCTCCAGGTGGATTAAGCTGTGTGTGTAAGAAGCTTACAAGGTAGCAGGTGTCAAGTCCCAGTAAAGGTCATTCCATTAGGGCTATTCTCTTCTCAGACACAGCTTTCCTTGTGGACTTCTGTAAAACTGCCACCGAGACATTGGTGCACTGCTTTACAGAGCAGGGATGTTCAACAAAATGCTGAAGCGTGCACAGCATATTTGCCCAGGGATTTTAGGCTGAAGTCTAGCTTTAGGAGTGTGGCCCAGATAAAACACAGAGGCACTGCTAGAGACTGGTAGCAGGGTAGGAAAAATGCTTTCCCATGTTTCCAGTCCAACCATCCGAAAAGGTCCAGACTAGATGGACAGGGTGTTGACAATATACCACAGAAGAAGTAGTAAGTTGTTAAAAAGAATTAAAAATCAAAATCCTTGTTGCATTATGATCGAGGGCCCGCAATGAACTTGAAACACACTTGATGCATCCCAGTGTCTATTGTTACTAGATCAAAGGAGAAAGACTTGCTGTAAAAATGAGTAAAAATCATGTGACAGCTCATTCTGCCAGACATTTCAAGGCATGAGCAGACAGCATTCAGTCAGCACTCTTGGATCATATTTCTGATTGTATCTTCACAAAAACAAGGATCAGAAACAGAATTTCCTTTTCTTCTTTTTTTTTTTTTTCCCCTCAATAGGAATGATGTAACATGAGAAGCTCTGGCCATACACATAAGCCTTTTTTGCCCAGACTGTGCCTGTAGGTTTGCCCCCAGCTCTAGGCTTATGGGGGTGAGCAGGAGGTGAAGGGTGGAAGAGGCCAGCAAGGCATGATGATACTTTCAATATTTGATAAAGCTGCTCTAAGTGACAACTTGGGAAGGAAAAGTTTGGAAAGCTTAGTCAAACTCGAGCTATTTCAAAGCATGCTGTATGAAATCTTGCATGCCTGCTTAAAAATTAAAGCTGAAGAAGTGACTTGCAGCAAACAATCACCCTTCAGGAAATGGAACTGGTCCTATAGAAACCAGACTATACTGGAGGAAAGAAATGGTGAGAAATCTGATCAAAGGAACACAAACAGAAATGATTTCAAGTGTATCTGTGAAGTAAAAAACCTACCAGAAAAGTATGTTAAGGACATTGCAGAGAAGTCAAATGATTTTGCTGCTTCTGTCTTCACTTCAAGTATCTTGAGCAAATACTGCCTTTCAGCTAGTAAAGATGAGCCATTCATTGATTGACATACCAATAAAAGAAATGTTATAACCAGATAATAAATCATGATGATAAATCATCTGAAAATATATACGTAAGAGTTGTGAGGGATCTTAAAATACAGAGGCTGAACCCACTGGGGAGAAAGTGCAGTCTTTGCTAAAGTAATCTATTATACCAGGAGACAAAGAATAGCACAGGTTTATCTATCATTTAAATAAACTTCAGTGGAGATTCAGGGATTTTCCTGATAGTAAGCATTGTTTTCGTACCTAAGAAATTGGTTAAACTAACATTAAAGACTGTGTTACAAAAAATATAGGTGGTCACAATGTTAGCTCTAGCTGGCATAGTTTCTGCAGATTTGATATGGTTCGAAAAGATCCACTTGCAAAGTTATTTGGATTTCAGAAAAATCTTTGATGAGTAAGAAGGTTTACTGCAAGTTTTGTAATGGGCTTCTCTGAAAGTGAGAAGCTCAGTGGTGTGAGTGTTAACAAGTTATTGAACATCAGCTGATCCAACAGCAATTGCCTGTGTACATGCCCTTAGCCTGCAGCAACAGTGAGGAACTTTGAATTGCCTATATCCTCTTTCACAGAAACAGTGAGGCTGTGCTTGTTTTTGTAGAATGGTATAAAAAAAGATGAGTTAAGCATTCCTGTTTACTGTTCTGCAAAAACATGAACCAAGAGTTATTTCAGAAAGGTAAAGGAGAGACAGCGAAAATGGGTTGAGAGAGAGATTTTGTAGGCAACAGATAAGTAACCTGGTGGAAATTGGTTGTATGAATCCTCATAGGCTTCATTTCTAGGTCAGGTTTAGACATCTCTGTGTAAAATGAAGGCTTGCACATTCACATTAGATGGAGATAAAAACAGCCCTGAGGGTAAACAGACCTTCAGGCTTGGGAACATAAACTGTGCTCTGAATAATAGGGTAAGGAGGAAACTTCTCAAAGATGGTGGGCTAGGCCCTACCTGCTTGCTGAAGGACTGCCTTAGCTTAACTGCTGTAGATTTTTGTATTGGCTTCCTGATAGAGAAGACTGATCCAATATGACAATTTCTGTGTTTTCTCCTAGTGTGATATATAATGACTATCAGTTGAATCATACATGATCATGGCACCATGGTGGACTTCTACTTTCAGTTACTGAACTTGGCATTTCAGCAGCTCCACTGGCTCCCAGACTTGCCTAATTTTGAAGTCCCTGTTGATTTCGTGGTGCAATTGTTCACGTTTCCTATAAGCACACTCTTCATGTTGATCCTGCTTGGCAAATGGTAGTAAGCTTGTGAGCTTTGAAGGCTGGCTTGAAAACTGCGAACTCTGAAGATCTTTTGCCTTTTTTTCGCTTTAAATATTTTATCTCCCAGCCTGGAATTATTCATTGGATTAACGTGTGAGCTGCTCCCATTGGAAAGAGACTGGCTGTGAGGACTTTCCCTGTGTTTCTTCTTGAAAGGAGACCGTTTATGTTCAGAGCCACTGTTCTTACAGCATGGCTGGCTTTGAGTGTTTTCTCCAGAGAGAGACTCTTTGGTTGGGAGCAGCTGCCGTTGGCAAGCCTGAGTGGAAAAGATCTTATCCCTGGTGGTTTGGGCTGAGTGGAGACCCTGTTGCAGGGAAGTGCTGCTGCTGGAGCAGGGCCAGAGCAGAGTGAGTGAGCACGGGAGACTCTCTAAGCAGGAATGGCTTCTCTCAGATCCTGTGACAGGCCGACAAAGAGCCCGCCCGTCTCCGATGTCCTTAACCAAGTAGGGCTCCATGGCTGGGAGTTGTGGGATACCAGTGCCGGTAGTGCATCCCTGGGGATGGATCTGATTGCTGGGCTTGCAAGAAAGGCTTTGTGCAGCTTTGTGCATGTTGAGTGTTTGTTTGCATTGCCTAACAATGATTTGTATCACGCTCAGAATATGTTTGATTTAGTTTCGCCGCTGTTACGGTGTTTAATATTTTAGTGTGTGTTTAATAAACACAACGAAACCTGCACAACTCTCCACCTCCATTAGGCATCCCCTGTCTTAGGGAACCACTTTAAGAGATCCCTTAGGTTTCTCCTGCAGTTTTATCTGACCTTTAGTAAAAGAGCCCTCAGTCAGGCTACTGATCTTTGCTGCTCCCTTGGGTGGGCTGCCTAAGACAGGTTTCAGTCTGCTTCACTAACAGTAATTTGTTTTTCCTATGTGTGAACGCGTGTCTGGCTGGTTTCTTCTTTTTCACTTCTGTTCTGGAGTTGACTTTTACTCAGGTGGTCCTGTTCTGTTCTGCGTTGGGTTACTCATCAGTAACAATATCTTTCAATTATTTCTTTTCGCTGATTTCTTTTGGGAGAAAGGGTATATCCTATGAACAATATGGCGTTAACTTATACACATACAAAAATATACACACGTGCACATTTTCTTTAGCACTTTTTGTGCCATTGCTAATTATTTCACCTCCTCTCTCCATTTCTTTCTGTTTTAGCTTTCAGTGAATGTTTCTTATTATTGTGGATTCTACATGTCTGGGACTTTAAAATCATTTTACTTCTAGCACAACCAACTCCTTTTGCGTTTGTAAGTACAAAAGCAGTACCTAGAAATTCAAACTTAGATTTTATGCTGCTAGCCACTCTATGTATGAATAGTAAAAGAATTCCTGGTACAGGCTACAAGTTATCTACACAGAAAGCAGTTAATATTCTCCTAATTAGACAGAAGAGAAAACCAAGGAACATGAAGTTACCTATTCAAAGCTAATTTTAGGCTTTCCTTTAGCAGTGCTGACATAGAGACACTGATGTACCTGTAAAGGGTCCTGGAGGGTGCATCAGCTTAAATAAGATGTTGCACCCTGTGTCAGAGAGCTCTAGGCCACAGCTGGAGTTCAGACTTCCAGTCACCTTCTTGAAAGACTGCTGAGATTCTGGAATTGGAGCAGAGTATTTCAGGCTACCACACCAAAGATCTGACTCTTAACTGTAAGTCTGTGCTCACTTTTTCTTTTTTTTTTTTTTCCTTCAGTAGAGTTGACCTGGATCCCTATTTTGTTTAATTTAGTTTTTAATTTACCCTTGATACCTGTTCTAGCCAGCTCAGCCTTTGTTGCTTGGAAGGCATCGGTCTTGTTTTCTCAGTGCAAACTAAGCAGAATTATTTTTTTTTCCTTTTTTTCCCCATGCATGGGTTTATTTGGTGGTATTGAAAAAGGTACAGCAGGAAACAAATTGTCAGCTATTTCACAATCTCTCTTTCAGTGGGGTTTAGTTAAGGGATTATTCAAGAGGCAGGAAAAATGTATCTTTAGCATGGTGATGGTATGAATTCTAAATAATCTATGATCACAGAATCCTAGAATGGTTTGGGTTGGAAAGAACCTTAAAGATTGTTCAGTTCCAACACCCCTGCCATGAGCAGGGACACCTTCCACTAGACCAGGTTTCTCAAAGCCCCCTCCAACCTGGCCTTGAACACTGCTGGGGATGGGGCAGCCACAACATCTCTGGGCAACCTGTGTCAGTTCTCAACACCGTGAGAATAAAGAATTTATCCTGAATATCTAATCTAAATCTACTCTTTCCATTTAAAGCCATTCCCCCTTGTCCTGTCACTACATGCCCTTGTCAAAAGTCCCTCTCTGGGGGCGAGGCTCTCTTGGAACCCCTTTAGGTACTGGCAGCCCACAATGACGTCTCTTTAGAGTCTTCTCTTCTCCAGGCTAAACAACCCCAGCGCTCTCAGCCTGTCTTCTTAGCAGAGGTACTCCAGGCCCCTGATCATCTCTGTGACCCTCTTCTGGACTCCTTCTAGCAGGTCCATGTCCTTCTTATTTTTGAGGCCCTGGAGCTGGATGTAGCGCTACAAGCGGGGTCCAAAGAGAATGGAACAGAGGGACAGAATCACCTCCCTGGACCTGCTGCCCACCCTGCTTTTGATACAGCCCAGGATACAGTTGGCTATTAACCAGAAACTGGGCTTTTGGGTAACTCCAGAAGTATAGGCATTGATGCAACAGGCTACAAGTATTCTTGAGCATCTGATGCTTGCTATGCTTTTTTTTTTTTTTTTAAAGAAAGGACAAAAAATCTTTAGCAATAACTTCTGTGAGTCACATTATAGCTGCAAAAGTGTTTTGTGCCAGCAAAGAAGGAAGCCAGGAGAGAATCTGAGCAGTGAACCAGCCTTGCTGGTTCTGCTTTGTCTGCAGAGGCTCTGCATAAGCACTTACCTGGTCCTCCCAATGGCAGGAGAAAAATGGGGCACAGGAAGGGGGAATTGGTTGTGATGTGCATATCTACATAAGAAGATGCAGGTATTTCCACATGAATGAAGCCATGGTGTTTCCTAGAGCTGTATGCACTGTCCCAGGCTAGATTAACAATGAGTTTGCATATATTTTCTGTCAGGATCATTTCATTTGGAAAAATAGGGCTTGAACATAGGAACAGTACACAAAATAATCCAATCCCTAAGGTTCATTCTCTCCTTTTTTTCTCCCATTGAAACCCTGTGAATCTCACCTGTAAATTTATAATCAAGGGCAGGTCTTTTTAGCTCACTGGAACTAGAGGTATAGAACCACTGTATCATTATTATTATTATTTGACTTCAATGTGTCATCTTGTGGTACCCAAATAAAAGGATGAGCTTGAAGTGCATCTTTGAAGGCCTCGATGTTCACTACATAAAGTGATAAAATTTACTCAGTTTTCATCCACTAAAAAAACCCCCAGAAACAGGCAAAAGGTATTTCTGTTTAATGACCAGCCACTGACCAGACTTGAGAGTAGGACTGACCTTGAGTAAATTCATGGTTCAGGTTATACCTTCTGCACATCTGTGATCCCAGGGCACAGCACACTGCATAAATTATTTCTGTTTAGCAAGAATGGGATGTTTAAAGAGGCTGTGTCTTGGGTAGGACATATGTGCATCATTTTGCATTCTTTACTACTTCCTCAGTGCCAGCTGAGATTATTTGGATATTATTTAAATCTAAATTCTTATATATTTTTGTTTTTATGCACAAACACATGGGTGCACATAAGGCACTTGGCTCGAGATTTTCAAAAGCCAGTCATGAATTTGGAGCCTAACTCAGTAAACTTTTGAAAGGCCTGATTTTTCAGGGCATGCTGTACATCTCATGATCCTCATTCTAAATGGCCGAAGTTCATCTCCTCAATGCTATTGTTTTCTTTTGACAGGACTCTAAATCCCACAAAAAAACCTGTGTTTTCCTCATAGAAATGAGGACCCAACTAAGTGTTTTGTCATGGTTGGCGACACCGATAAGAAAAAAAACCTGAAAAGCGTAATACACTATCAGAAATTACCTTATTTTTTCCCCCTCTAACACATGTTAAATTAGCCAATAAACCTTGAAGCTGTGCATACCTGATGATTAATTTATGTTATTTTGTGGGTTCATTTTTTTTTTAAAGGTTCTATCATGCTAGATTTACAGCATTGCAGAGTTTCACAATGTTGCAATGCTGTCTTCAATTCAGCCGCTTCATATTGAAATTTCACACACAATAATTGGCTGACCTTCACAGCTATGGCAGAAACTAATTAAAGCTGTAAGGCTTTGCTAGCTATGCTTTTGTGTGAAATGTGAAGTTTGGTGATAATGAAATATGGGGTGCAGATGTTATTGTCTCAGATAGTCTGTGTCCTTGGTTCACACTAATGAAGAACAGCAATTATTAAACAAAACGTATTGTCAACCATTAATTATTTGTGTTTTGATAGACTAAATGTCCCAGCAGCAGCTCCTTCTTCTTCTTCTTCACTTCTTCAAAAAGTCATTTAATGTAATTTTACAAGCTAATGGGAGAGTTCTCAGGATGCTGCATGAGACATTTACTGCATTTGGAGGGTTGGGTTTAGGCTCATTCTGTGGTGCATTGCATAAGACACTGCACTACAAATAAAGAATTTTTTTAAATGGGATGATGTTAAAAATTGGGGATTTCATTCCTCTAGACAGAATCTGAATAACACAATCATTATTCCTGTTAGATTCATAAAGCAGGCAGAAGGGGTACATGCAGTGGGCTTTTATTGGGTGGATGGAAAGGGGTTATATCCTGCATTCCATCTTTTTTTGTGCCTTTAAATGAGTCCTCTGTGATCTGACTTACTTAAGCAAAAGTCCATTTTTAGTTATGGTTGATTGCCAGAGCTGTTTGAGTGTCCCCTAAATCCTTAGAATGACTGTTGGGAGAATGGTGGGAAAAACAATTTTGGTTTTCCCCACTGAGTTGAAATGTGGACTGTGTGTACATATCTTCACCTTTCTCTGTGATGCTCGTGTGTTAGTACTATAGTTCCATGAATTTGGAACAGCACTAACTGTAATGGTTAAGGATCACTGTGATTTGCGTCTTCCATTGCTTTGTTTTTTGTTTTCTTCCCCTATACCTGTTGTCAGTCCTTCTCTGTGTCATTCTCCCCAGAGCTGTGTGAATTTCATGAATAGCCAGTTCTCCTTTTACCTGCTAAGCTGATCTGTTTATGTCAACATGGTGTGACACTGTTCCACTTGAAGGCTGCAGGGATAATTCCTATGGGATTTCTCAGAAACTGGATGACTCCTGTGAAAATCCAGCCTGGTCATTGAGCAGCAGAGGTCTTATATTAGAGTGGTGTTTTTCAAGGACAAATTACATGAATATGTGCTTGTTTGCTTCAATACTGTTGCTGTTCCCGTGTTCTTTGCATCTGAAACATCAACTCTTAAGTGATGAAATATATACAGTGATAATAAAAGATGAAACTGTTGTTAGGGACATATTGTTACATTTTTGTCCATGCTTGGAAATATGTGAATACTGTCCTGCCTGACAGCCATGATCATACAGAAGAATAATTCCTTACAGAAACAATTATTTCAGAGGACTCTTTTGTCCAAACATTGCATTGTGGGTTTGTGGACAATGACATAAGAAGACAGATATCTAAATGCTACATTCCTATGCATCTTGAATAGATACTGTCACCTGTACCTCAAAAAGAGAGAGAGAAAACTGAGACAGCATCAAAGACTTGACTATTTCCAGGAGTTGCTTCATTTGGTGTTTTCTGAGTAAGGTTTTCTGAAAGTCTTAGCACTTTAATACCTAAATATCTTCAGATTGATAACACAGTTCCTCAACTGGGAATTTTGTTTTCTCCAAACAAGCCAAACAGCAACTTGTTAAGGATTGTCTGTAATGGTGTTGACAAGATTTCCCTGCCCCTGAAGTCCTCTTCTTGGTATTAGTGCCAGAGAGAGTCCAGTAATGGTGTCATGTCAGTTCAGATCCAGGTAGATGTGGCAAGCTTGACTCCCAAAGATAAATTCTAGTCTTGAATGTGGGTGTGGGCTGTCTTCTTAATCAGACAGGGCTTTCTGCATCCAGGCATTGGTGAAAGGCTGCCTGCAGAGCAGCCCTGGATGCAGGGGGGGGGGTGTCCCTCCAGCCCAGTCTTGACCACAGCAGCTCCTGTCCTGCCCTCCCAGTGTCACTGTTGACTGCAGAGGGCTTCATATGGGGGACCTGACTTGTGTATATTCATGTAGTATATTCCTATATATACCTTTCATATATTATATAGAACTTGGCATACATACATGAAAAACAGAGGTACTGTCAGCAGCTCAGGGTTAAGACTGCAAGGTAAAGAAACAACATGTACTGATATTAAAACACTATTAATAAAAACCTGAAGTTTTCCAGGCTTTTCCACTCATGTCTGCTCCAGATTTTGATGGCATCTTGGCTGTAGTTAGTTGCTCTTCGAATGTGTAGCACATACATGGAGAAGTTCAAAGCTAAAAATGGGGAGGTGTGCATGTGTGTGTTTGTGCACACATGCATGCAAATTACACAACAGGGCAGTTTTCTATTACTTTCACTTTACAGCTTCTGATGTTTACTGTGACAAATTTCAGTAAGAGGGGATTTTGTATGCTGATTTATTTGTGAGGCCAACTTTATTTGTGTGACATTAATATATTGCGTATTTTTGAGTGACCTGCTTTTTGTGGCTTTTGAAAGAGAACCTGGCCTAGAAGGGTGAAATTAAATGAGTGAGTCATCTCTTGCACTTAAAATATATTTTAAATTGCCCAAAACTTTAGTTTTCTCTGAATGATATTAAAACTGTAGCAGGAAGATGAAATTCAGTGCTACTGATACAATCTGACTAACACATGGAACACAGTTGCTTGTAGTAGTGGTGTTTACAAGGTGCAAAGATGTCAGTGTACAGGGTAGAGAGGTGAGGGTTTACAGCTCAGTGAAAAGGATATTCCCTGTGATGTAAATATTTTAGCAAGCAGGACTGTAATAAAGTAAAACTAATGAAAGACTGACAAACCACTAATCTTCTAATCCTGGTGAAGAAATAACTGAGCTTTTAAAAAAAGCCAAAACCCAAACCCCAGAACTATAAAGAAATTATTTCCAATAGTTTGGCAACTTTACCCTGTTACTGTTGTCTTTCTGTCAATATATATAAATTTATGTGTGCAAAGATGTTATGTACATGCTTTATCTTTCTCATTCACAGAGAGAAATGAGAAGCAGCATATAAATAGGTGCTTCTGATGATGCAAATTTCAGCTCCTTAAAATAATTCCCTGGATTCCTTCTCCAACTGATGATGTGTCAGCTCATATCACAACTATGGAAGAGTCCGAAGATGAGGCTGAAATCTACTGGTTGCCTCTGTTAGTTGAACTTTTTTGAGTACTTGATCTCTAAGACTCACAGCTTCTCTTGCTTTGAGGGTTTTGACAGTTCCAGGGTTAAGGGGTAGTATCTTCAGAAAGCTCTATTGTGAAGTTTGGTAATTGACACCAATAACATAACAACACTAAATCATCCACTTTTTTTTTTTTTTAATAGTGGATAAGCTAGTCTGCTTGTAAATATGTTAAAGGATAGCGTGTAGGTGGCAGAAGAATTATGCTACAATTTTAACAGCTAATAAATCTTTATTTAAGCAAGGGACCGCTAAAATTTAATTAGGCATATAAAAGCAGAGATCATTCTAAGGGTAAAAATATGCCAATTCTCACAAGAAAAGACATCTGCTTCGTGGAAAAAGAGCAAGCTGAAGTGTTCTCCTCTGTTACTATGTCAATAGAAAAGCTTTCATTAGGGGTTGCAAGGGTCTAAGTTTAAAGGAGGAGGAAAAAAAACAGAAAAGAAAATATTTTTTTCAGGCTGTGTGCATGGGTATAAAAAGCACGTTATCCAGTTAGTAATCCTGACTGCTCTGCTTGCTGGTGTTATTTGCCAACACAACATCTCTCTGCTTCCTGAAGGACAGCCCTTTGGAAATACCATCTCATCACACTGTTGCTCGTGCTCCGCAGCCAGGCCTCTGTACTTGGGTGAGCTGGAGCCTTTTTTTAGTATGAGCTGCAATGCCTTAGAGAGGGGTGCTGCTCATGGAAACCTTTGTGCACATTGTGAAATAAATTGTGAGTGGCATGAAAAGTCGGACTAAGTCATTTTGGAAGACGAAAATTACATTGGACAACACATTGCTCATGGCGGGTTTGCTCATGTGCCAGCCAGAGTGCTAGTAGGAAAAAAGAGGAATTCCTGGTTTTTTACATGTGACTTAAGTTGTTCCTCTGGTAAGCATGGTGTCACCATGGCAGTAAAAATAAAGCACCTCTTTCTGGCTCAGCATTACCAACATCTCTGAAAAAAAATCCTTGACGTTTTATATCTTCTCAATCTGTTGTTTCTTGAAAAAAAGAAAAGGTAAAACTACATGGCCTATTAAAAGATCTCTTAAATTTACGAGTCTGTATGAAGTTAAAAACAAAAGTTTCTTTAGATTACATCTTACAGTGAGTTCTGTCATTCTTGCAGAAGTTGCTCTGAGTTTTATTGCTGTCCAAGCCAAAAAGCCAGGCAGCACAGGCTGCTGCTCTGCTCTGATATGACTGTGGTGTGCAGCAAGCTCAGGTCCCTGGTCACTGAACCGCAGATGTAGGTTATTATTATAGAGATTGTTCATACACTTTGCTGTGAGTGTTGAAGAGTCTGTGGAGCGACGATAGAGGCTGCTTTTGTATCACCTTAGATAAACGTCTCTTCACTTGGATGTGCTGATTACCTGGAATGCTGTCACTGGGCAGAGCTTTGTACAATGGAGTGTGGAGCTCACCCCAGAGGCTTTGCTTGCTTTCATAACATAATTATTAAATAACGAATACTCTTTCATTTTGCCCAACTAGGACACAGTCTTTGTTTGACCTTTCCTGCTCTTCCTGTTATACTATCCCCTAAGCCTTTTGGAATCCTTTTGTAGCCAACATGAGGTGCTCCGTGGAGTGCAGGCACATCTACACGGTGCAGAAATTCTTTGCAAATTGCTGAATCTATACTGAAGGTTTTGAAGAGCAGCTTATACAAATATCTGTCAGAAACAACATGGTGCAGCTCATCCTGCTTTAAGGGCAGGAGGTAAAATGTAAATGACCTTTTAATTAAGGTCACCCTGTTTTCTGTGTTTATTTGATTTATGGTAAAACTGAGGACAAACTCTTATCTTAACATAATATGTTTTAAGCTGGTGTTTTGCCAAGTGAGGTGTACCAGAATGTCATAGTTCATGTTATCTAAAATGCCTTCTTCTCAGCAAGGGTTATGTTTGTGTTGCTGCCCATTCATCTTTTTGTTTTCTCCGGGAACATGACACAACTCAGCAAAGCTGATTCCGTGGGGCAGACCCTTTTAAATGCCACATACTGAGTGCTCTAGGCAAGGGTAGTCACAACTTGGCTAAGGAAGGTGTCTCTCATGTCTCAGCTTTCAACATTAATTTGTTCTGGCAAGAGTGCCATATGTACACTGAGTTACTCACATTCATGTAAGGAACTGAACTTGTGATAGGATCTAAGTGCTTTTGATTTCACTTGAACATACATATTCTTGGATTTGCCTTCTCTGGGGCTAAAAGAAACATAGCAATTTCATATATCCAGTGCCTCCAGTTTCTTTGAAAAATGAAGGAATGTTGTTGGTAACACTTGTGCATGCAGCATGCAGGTTTAAACAAAATACTAATTCTTGTATTCAGCTGTCTTGATTTTCTTTGTTTTGTAAGGTAGACAGTGCTTCTGTAGCTAGGCTGTTTTGCTTACAATTTTGACAGTTAAGATATGGATGTAAATCATTTGGCAAGGAGAAAAACTTTGGTCTCTAGTGAACTTACAATGTAATGTGAATAGACTCCTGTTTTTGATGATGCAAGACCACAGCAGATATTTTGACCTAAACATACCGGACTAAATGGGCCACCTTCTGCCTTCTGTTCCATCCGCATGATCCCGTAGTGGCCTGCTGGACAGATGGTTTGGTTATGACATGGTGAATTGCAAAGATTTTTGTTTCTCTAAAGTAATTGTTTGTACAAATCACAGGCTTTGTATGCGTAAAATTCCAGCCAGATGTTAGGGCCAGAAATGAATCATGTCACCACAAGTCCTTGATCCTGCTGGGAACCGTGGTGGTACCTATCGCGATTCACAGTGGGACATGTTAGTGGGAGCAGAGGAATAGCAGTGCCTTCCCTTGCAGCGTATTTCTTATGCAGAACAGATCTGTTCTGCAATTCTTAAATTTACTGATACAGCAGCCTGAATCATTCACAACGTTTGAACTGAAATCTTTTGGATCTAAAATAATTGAGACAGCTGATTTATCCAAAGTAGATGATTTTTGTGTTAGCTGCTCTCCCTCTGTCCTCACATCCCATGTGTTCCACACATCTTTCATATTCCTCCTCTGCTCATATCTATAGCTGATGCAGGAGGAATACCTGGAATTCTCCTGTTTCTCCTGAGTTGCCTAGCCATTGCATTCTTCACTTATCACAAGGAGGGCTGCAAGAAAAGGCATCTCGCATGTTTTCACACAGGCATACACTGTACAAAGCAGTGCTGAGATTTCAGAGAATCTGGGTAGCCATGGATGTGAGTGGGGTGGATAGGCAATGCCTGACAGATCGGAGAAGATTTTAGCACCTTCCAGAAAAAGATGTCTGCAAGAGAGCTGGGACAGAAGCTGAGGAGAAACTAGCAGACTAGCAGAAGGGTAGCTAAGGTTAGAGATGACGTCAGTTAGAGTTTGTGTGGCTCCAGGAATGATCTGTGCAATTTGAACCCATAGGAAAATGATAGTTAGCCATGTGTGGAGTCTTGGAAACACAGGAGTGGGCCATTAAAAGTCAGGACAGAAAGCTGGGAAGAGCCATCAGTGAAGAAGGCTGGTGCAGGAAAGGTGGCATTTGGGAGGACTGGAAGAGGAATGCAGCTGTGAAGATGAGCTGTTGTGAAGAAGACCAGGGCATATGTTGAAACCTAAGGCTGGAATACATAAGACAAACTGTGGGAACTGCGAGTGTTACTTAGCTTTGAGCTCTGGATGTGCATCCCAGTCTACTCCTCGCTTTCTGCTGGGATGAGACGCAGGAACTCTCATAAAAAGCCCAGGGGTGAGATGTTGTGGCATCCCTGGGGACACAGGAAGTTTCCTTCAGGTCTGCCCACTTGGAAGCCAGGACTGCAGGATGGCATGGAGTGGGGGGGGGATGCTCATTGTTTCCTTCCCTGTTTCTCAGCCTGAGGGAAACATACGTATCCTTCCATCTACTTTCACACTAGACACCTTGCTGAATGATTCCCAGGCCTTGTTTGTTTTTCAGCACTGTATGGCCAGTGCTAAAAAACAGAGAGAAAGTTTGGGCTGGAGCTGTGTGGAAAACTTGTCAGATTAGTGATAGATTCTGGCTCTGTTTTTAAATAAGTGCCTCCTGCTTTCAAATAAATTGTGAGCAGATCTACAGCAGAGACAAAGCCATTTTGAGTAAAGCAAAGGCCTTCTGTCAATAGTGGCAGTTGAAGGATCGGATCCCTCTATTCCTTATTGGCCTGTAGCTTTGAAATGCTATTTTTTCGCACTTCAGTCCTTTCAGGAGCGAAACTTTGAAAAGGTTATGCATCCTGAGAGCAAATCAGAATCTAAATATAGGAGAAAAAAAATAGATTAGTTGTCTAGGTTTTGAGAACCACGGATTATAACCCATCCCCTTTAGCTGACGGCTCCTGCTGACTAACAGACAGGCGCGGTATCCTGTCTTCCCCCTCCCTCCCCAAAGTCTGCTGCTGCCATTTCTCTTCTTGCAGAGGACAGCCAGCATAAAGGACAAAAGTTGAGAGGAGAGATGTGACTCTAGTTCAGTAACACGATCCCTTTACAACTCTATTTCATGAAAATTTCTTCCCTTTTCCTGTGGTAACACAAGGGAAATATTTGTTTGCTACACATGCTTTATTTAGATAAAGGAATAAGGGACACCAGCATTTAGAAATCAAAGAGGTTAGAGACTAATTCAGCCTTTTATTAACCTGTAGTTAAATAGAATTTTGCTATTTATGTGACACTAATAAATGTTTGAAGGAATATTTGACTTTTTTTTTACCCTTTTGCTACAGTAACTTTGCCAGCAGTAACTGGCTAAGCAAGAGCCCTAAGCCAGCACATGGAGCCTCTGTTTATATGGTTCAAATAGCAATTTCTTTTCTGCCTTGTCCACAAAAATAAACAGAATGAAAAAAATAAAAAAGTGTCAGTAACAACATTTTGCGACTCGGAAAAAAGGATTTGAATTACTAGTAAACTTAACCCCATTGCACACTATGCCCCCCCTGCCCCAAAATCCAATTTAATTTCACATGTTTCTGGCTTTAGTTGCATACAGCTGTGTTATAGCTTAAAACAACTAATCTTTTTCTTTTCACTTTTTTTTAATATAGTTTTGGTTTACAGGAACTATTAGTTGTTTGAACACATCTTGCAGCACATTTTCCTGGTTTAATTTATCCACAGAATACATAAATAAGGGTTTCATACTGGGAATTTCTGTTCTGAATTGTATTCGAGGAATGCTTTTAAAGCAAGCTGAGGAAAGTGTTTAAGATGTGCTCATCCAATTTATATAGAATTAGAAAGGAAATTTGCTGCCTCAGAGTTTTATACTTACTGGGAAAACATTTCGTTTTCTGGATGTTCATGTGTCGGGGTTATTTGCTTCTTGAGTGTCTCTATTGGCATCTCAGTGCATCACTGTTTCCTCAAATTTGCGCTGAATTAGAATTTGGGGGAAATCTATGAGAAATCCACACGTAATATAAAAAACAGAGACTTGTGGTACGATAACCGCCCCCCCCCCCCCTTTAATCTCAGCTGACCAGGCTTTGTCGTTTTTTCAATGATGAGCAGGAGCAAAGGCTCGGAGCCTAGTTTAGTGTAGGAAGCTTATCCCAGTGATGAACTTGCTGCGTTTGGGGCGCTTTGCCGCGCCGCTGCCGCGGTGCAGGAGGGTCTGAGCCGTGGGAGCCCAGCAGGGGGTAGCCAAGCACTGGTAACGAAGGAGGAGGCCTCCAACTCTGGAGTATCCTTCATTCGAAGGGCAGCGATAGTGAGCACGCACTCTCTAAACAGATTTTGTTTCCTGAAGGCTTGGGTTATTTACCCTGCTGGAGAGCGATGGTGCTCTGTTTGCTGGGAGAAGCCACGGCGCGGGAATTCACGGTGCAGAATAATGTGCTCGCTTTCTTTCCCCCTCCCCTTCCCTTTGGAATGCTGAGATTTTAGATTGCTCAGGTGAACATTCCCCAGCTAAATCCTTGGAAGGCTAACAGGAGAGGAAACTGTTTTCTTCTGATAAACTACTGTATTTTTGGAAGTATTCACATTTCTTGGCATAGAATACATCTTTTTTTTTTTTTCTTTATCCAAAGCTGCTTGCCAAACGTGTACATAATTTGCTATGCCTATGGAGTTGCATCTCTAAGTGAGGAAGCTATGCTTTCCAAACAGAGACTGGCAGCTGGCAAACATAAAATATCTCGATGTTGGCAAAGTCACACAAAAAAATTAGACACCTGGTTTTGAAAAATGCAAAGGCTGGGTATTTATTTAATGTAAAGCAACTGATCTCGAGCCTGTGCTCACTTGTCACAACTGAGAACCTGGTCACACTGCTCCATTCCATAGCTGAATCTGCCTGAGGATGGAAACTGAAAGTGTGTATTCTGCTATCAGCCTGAAAAAAACGCTGGAGAATATTTCTCCCTTTCTCTCCCACCTCCAACAAAATAATGGGACTTGGCTGCTGAGCTGACATACTGCAGATTGCCGGGATGTAGCTGCTTATATTTAAAAAAATGACTGTCCTTCCCTTGCATTGCACCCAGGCACGCCGGCTTAGATCAAGAACCTGCCTTGGTAGGCACTGTGTCAACCAGGCTTCACACAGGCGGCGTGGAGGCAGACAGTAGTCCCAGAAAAGGATTATTAGGGATCACTTAGATGCTTGTCTCAGGCTCTGCTCTGCGTGACTTTGGTGGCCCAGCCTTCGTTTCTGGCCTCTGTTCCTCGTCTCCCTCCTCACCACTGGTGAAGTGCTGCCTGGGTGACTTGTGTGCTCCAGCAAGGGCCAGAGTTACAGAGGCTCTGGAGATTGCGTCGGTTTGAGTTTTGACTTGACAGATGGAAGGAGGGGAGAAGAGTTTCAGCCTTCAGAGAAGGTGGAGGAAGCATCAGCAGAGCTGGTGGGAGCTGCAAGGTCTGCTGGGAGCGTGAGGCCCCCAGGGAGAGGACTCTGTCTCCTGCCATGTGTCCATTTATTCAGGGGAGAAGTAGTAGGGAAAGGTAGTAGGGAAACCCCCACTCTCCAGAGCTACCATGCCCTGAAATCTCATTGATTCCTTGTGCAAAAGCTTCATGCTGTGTCCATACTTGGTGGCACTATGGCATATTCTTTTGCCAATATTACTGAGGAAGATGAAAATGCTTATTGTCAATCCTCTCCTAAGATCAAGATGTTACTGCATGCACAGTTTAGGAAATAACATCCCTACCCTTTTATATATGTATATAATATAAAATATATATATATATATATTTTTTATGAAGCCACTTTTGAAGAGAAGGAATGCATCTTGATACCTGTTTTAAGTGAACGTAATATAAAAAAAAGCCCCTTGGTTTCCTGTAGTCCATACTTACCTTGTTGCTACCTATGCCAGGCTGCTCCTGTGTTGTTTCCTTTGTTCTGTTTTTCTCAGTGCAATGAACCCTTACGTTATGAGTTTCTGCTGTAGTTTTAACCTCTAATATGCAACCATTACAGCTTATCTCGTCTCCTAAATTACTCTAAAATCCAATTATAAAATCCTCTTTCCCTCAATAGCACACAACTTGCCACATTACTGAAATGCTGGGTAGCTCTTTTGTTTTTTCTAAATTAATAATAACTACCATTTTCCGTCTGCTCTTAGTATGGAAGTCTTTTATATCACTATGCTGCTTTCCCATAATACATATTATGGTTCTTTTAATATGCTAGTTATGTTTGGAAAAAAAGAGAAAGATTTTGAAAAGATGTACCAGTCAATTTTTGTGTATCAAAATATAACAATGAAAATCCTCATTGGAAACGTAGGCAGAAAATTCCTAATAGTAATGTACCCTACCAGAGGAAAATGGCAATTCATCGTTTGGTGGAACCTTTATTTTGGGCAAAACCAGTTGTTGTTTCAAACCAGTTTCTGATGATTTCAAAATAAGGGTCCTGAGGCAATGTCTCAAAAGAATGCAACAGGGCAAGTGAAAAGCTCTATAT
This sequence comes from Manacus candei, assembly GCF_025592945.1. Lineage (NCBI taxonomy): Eukaryota > Metazoa > Chordata > Aves > Passeriformes > Pipridae > Manacus > Manacus candei. The sequence goes on from NW_026138065.1 coordinate 31,105,521, forward strand.
TCAAAGTATTCAAAACTATTTGTGTCTTACCAGTATGGTTTCCAAATTTTTCATAGGTTTTGCTTTTTAAAAAAAAAATTATAGAAATAGACATTATTTACTTTGGAAGTTTATTGAATATATGTCCTGAATTCTCAGGTTTTCCTTTTTCAAAATGCCACAGTCTTCATAATAATAGCCCCCACATTAGTTGTGTCCTGACACTAAATCTTTTGCTCTTAGAATATTAACTGTGTTGATAAAACCACTAGGCTGTTTTTAATAAACTCTCCAGTACTGGAAGCATTTTCTGTACCCCAATATGAAGATCTAGTGTTAAAAAGGATGCAGTGGAAATAAAGATGCACCACGTGAGCTTGAGTGAGATTTTCCAGAAGGGCATATTCATGGTAAATAACATCATCACTTGGTCACATACAAACACAGATATATATGTTCCTTTACACACACAACCCAATGTTATCTAGTAATTAGTCAAGTGCAATAAATTAATCAAGGAAGGAGTGCACAGCAATGTAAGAAGGCTTGCCAAGGGAAGAGTTGTTTTTACTTACAATGGCCATCAAAATGATGATAATCAATCCTCCACTCTATGACAAATTGAAGTGTCTGGTAAGTCTTCTGTCTGTCTTACAACTGAGCGAGACTGTCCTAAAGAGCACACTGGGACTGTCGGGCTCTATGAGATCCCATGTTGGAAGTAATGCCCCCTGGAACTGAGTGGATTTTTGCAAGTTTACAATGCAAACTGTAAGACCCCAGCCAACCATAACTGTGTGTGCTTTGGGATCCCAGTCCACCACCCTGAGGTGAACCACCAGTGAAATGAATGGCACAACTCCAATTAGATCCAACAGTGGCTGACTGGACCCCAGGCCAGCTCCCTTTGGTTGAGTGTTACACACAGCCCCCTCCTCTTTCCCAAGAGTTGCATGAAGCACATTAAAACATTTTGGTGTTCAGCTTTCTGGACTAGTAAATTCCAGTTTGGCATGCTACAGTTCTCATATATTTGTTGCTTTGAGGTTATGCTATTTTTTTTTTTTAATGGTACCTGCTTCTTAAGTAATTGCTTCTTTGAGCTTGGGAAATATTTCACTTAATTTACTTTAGGTCATGATAAATAAACCCATCTCAGCACAGAGGTAGAAGACATTGAAAATATATTTATATTTTAAATTGAATTTCAAGGTAACATTTAGGTGAATAATTATTTACTGTTTTGTTAAATGCTGACATGTATGACAGAAATCATACATTAGTACAAATGCTTTTCTGTTTTGAATGTCTCATTAGTTGCTTTGCAGGGCTGTACTGTTTTTTTAAGATTCAGATTCAAAATCTCTTCTGATTTCTGCTGTTTGGTTTTTGGCAGTGGGCCAGCTGCAGATATGCATAATATTTCACTGTTAGACCTTGCAAACAGAATATCCTGCTGTGCTAAAGAAAACATTGTGTTTCTTACCACATGAAAATAATCCATCACTTTTCAATCAGCACACATGCATATGCTGGTGCACACACACACACACACACACAAACCCTCTACCTGCTTTTCCCATCAGACTCCAGAAAAAATTAATGACTATGATGTGAAGGGTGGACTCTTTGTACTTGATCCATTAAAGTACAAACTAATCAAAATATATCTAGCATCTGATTTGCAAAGCAATGTGGAGCCAGAGGCACGCTGAGGAAATAGACCATCTGAAGACCTCTCTGACCTTGTTCAAGTAGCAGTATCTTTTTGTTTGTTTTAAATGTTACATGGAAAGTGGGAGCACAAGTTTAAGACAACCTAGAACATCCCTTTGCACAGGTCACCACTGGTACGTAGAATGCGTCATATATAAAAAAGGAAAAAAAAAAGCAGGTATATTGTACAACCTGCAAAATGCACTTCATCTGGTTTAATGTGTGCAGCTGATCAGGAGTGAAGATTTCCACCTTGGGAAAACATATATTGCACAGGAGGAAGTTTATTCATGGTAGAGAACAGAGAATCTGTTGGTGCATGTGCACAGCCTGTGGGAATAATAGTGTGAGTTCTTTTTTTTTGTTACATTGGGCCAGACATTATTGTGTATTTTTGACTCTTCTGAAATCTGGGTGTTTACCAAGGGCAATGGTATCTCAAAAGTTTCCCATTCCAAGAACAGGGGTTAAACAAAGGAATAATTCTGCTACCAGACTAGTCTATAGTGGGTATCCCATGTTGTTTTCTGTAATTCATACTTTGTTTACAGGCAGACAACATATTCAATACCAATACACAAGTGCTGAAACAGTAATCAATGAAACTACAGATATTTAGTGGAATAGGTGTAGGAGAGTAAATGTATTGTCGTCCAAGTAAGTATTTAAGCACCTAACTCTTACTTTACAGTGAAGTTAAAACTCCAAGCAGGAGTTAAGTCCTGTTTAAATGTTGCCCTTTTCTTCTAAATGTAATCACTGTAGGATGTCTCTACAGCATCACCTATCATGAGTAAACTATGAACCTGGAGTTGGGTAGGAAGAATCATGATGTATGACCAAGATTACTTTGTGGAAACTATCCTTCCTTCCTCTGCAATCCTCAATATTTTTCTGAATGGGAGTGGGTTAGAAAATGTAGCACACAGTTTTTATGCCTGTTGGTAATACACCAACCAAATGCATGTGGACCATTCAGGTAGGTAAGATCATGGGAGCTTAGGAGGATTTTTTTCCCCCCTGTCTTTGCAAGGTCTAAATATTTTTATCCACTTGTGCCTTAGACCTAAATTCAAGGCAACAGGATGTAACAGCTGAAAGAAGCATGCAGTGGGCAAGTTTAAGCAGAGACAATGAGAACTGGGGAATCATCAAGGCTGGAGGAACCTGGCTTTTAATTTCCAAACATCCTTTGCTGCTGCTCTTTAAGCATTTTTAGTCATGCATTTTTAGACCATTGAATTTTGAACTTCTCGTCACCCCTTTCTTCCAGATGTGAAAACAAGAGCTTGTCAGTGGAAAAAGGAGTTCTCAACAAAACTGTCAGAATGCAATTTGTGACATGAGTCAAAAATCAGAGGTCTACTTTGTTGCCATGATAACACTTGATTAAGATGACTTACCAGGCTGTCAGCTCAGCAGTTTTGTTGCCAACCACTTATTTTTTACTTTCTCAATTATTTTTTTTGTTCTTTATCTAGGTTTAGGAGATTGAAAATGAATGCAACCCATTCTGATATCTATGAGAACATTTGGCCAGCCTTTTTAGGATTGTTTTTTAAAACAAATTACTCCTTTGGAGTCTCTCATCTTTCAGCTCCCTTTCCCCTTGTCCTTTTAAACACGGAGTTGCAAGCAAGAGAACATTGAAAGGGTAAATAATGAGAAAAGGCTAGTCTAGTGGTTGGAGCAAGAGATATATATTTTCAGGCAAGCTAACTCATGTCTGACCTTAACAAGACAGTTACCCGCTTTGTAGTATCAGTTTACTCATCTATGAGATATATAAAAATAATTTATGATAGACCGATTTTGGTTGAAAGAAACAGAAAATATGTATTTGCCAACATTTTTAAATGTGGAGAAACAAATGTTTTCCACTAAACCAAGACTGACTTTTCAGGAGTCCTTACAAACCCAAGTGCAGTCAACTGAAGCTGTGGTCACTTCGAAAGCTAGGGAATACCCTTTGTGGTGGTTTTCTGATCTTATATGTGAATGAAGTTTTGTGCAGTCATCTAGAGATTCAGCTCACTTTCCATGAGTGAAGAGAACCTCACATACACTATACTTACTTTCCTCGTATACACTGTACTTACACAGTGAAAACAGAATTGCTCACTGATATAGGTGCATTTCAGTAGATCACTTTTCAGAAAGTTATCTCTTTATGTGCCAGTCTCCTCAATGTCTCCTCATCCCAATTACAGAAGCATCTGAGCAATCGTAACACACATGAAATGCCAGAAAATTTGAGTGAACTCTTTTTGCATGTGGCATTATTTGCACTATTATTTTTCACAGCTGAATGTTTTCATTCAGCAGGAGCTGAAGAATGATGTCAGACAATCACTTGAAGTCCTCTTTCAGAATGGCTTGCCTATTTCACCTCATAATTTTCAGCAGTACAATTTTTTATCCTGTTAATTCAAAGGCTCCATAAATACAAGTGTAAGGGAGGATAATGCATCTAGCATGTAAAATACTGGTCAGCCATGTCATTTGTGTTAATTCCATGTACTACAGGGTAGAAAGTCCTGTCTAAACCACTTTACTGTTAATCCCTGGTTGCTGGGAGAAAAGCTAGTTTCATCCTTAGGAATGAACATGGACCCTTTCTTTGACTTACAGTCACTTCACCAAGTCAGCATCTAGAGGAGGTCTCCAAGTTTTTTCCTTGTCCAGAAAGCCTGCTGGTGTGACAGGAGGGACTCTGAGGGCAATGGGATGGAAAATGAAGAATGAGAGGAAAGGGGGAGGAGGATCTCTCATTATTTACCTGGGGAGGGATGGGAGAAATAATCTGAATGTCCTGGCAGAAAGAGACTGGGGTCTGTGGTGGCAAACAGGTGAAGAAGAAGCTGCCCATAAAACATGATGAAGTAAAGAAAAGAGCAGTACATATGGAACCTGGTGATACCACTTTGGATCACCAAGAAGCCGCTGATGCAAAAAGTGAAATACCAACAGTTCCCTAGTGACAGGCAGATAAACGAGTCAAAAATAACCAACATTAAAGCAAAATTCAGAATTGACAAAGCACTACCAAAAGTAAGAGAGGCAAGTGCTGTTCCAAACATCTAGAAGTGCCAGATGGCATCTTGTGGAGGAAGCATCCATCAGCAAAATGATGGGGATTTTTGTTCTTTATTGACCATAGCAGTGTTTGTCCAGGTATTTCCTGTATCTTATATGAGTATTAGTGCAGAAGAGGAAAGCAGTCCTCAATGGCCCTGTAAAAAAAAACACTTAGAGCAGCAGCAGCTCTCTTTCCTTTTTCATAAGGAGACATTGTGACCAGAGAAGGATTTCCAGTTGGAAGAGGTATTGTTAACAAAGAAGCTCTAGATAACGAGTAAGGAGATGAGAAGGAAGAGTAATTGAAAGGGATGCCTCCAGCACAGTTCAAGATTAATGTTCCTCCTAGTTTATCTCATATTTCTTCCACGGATGATGTTCCAGCTTATTTGTATGGTTAACACTGGGAGTAAAGAGCTTATGAGGCATAGAAGAGCTCCACAGATTCTGCTAAATTCTTGCCATCACCATTTCAGCAGAGGGGGAAAAAACACCTACCTGATTCTCCACACATTTGCACCAGGGTAAATGGGGGATTAGATGGATTGTCTGGAAGGAGGTGCTACTGCTGCTGATCAGCATTGGCCAAGCCAGGCCACAGTTGTGCATCGTGTGATGGAATTGTGGGTGTGCAGCCATAAACTGGGGAGCTGCTTGTGGAAGAGTAGATTCTGAGTGAGCTGGAAGGAAGAGTTGGTGCTGGGGAATGGAAGGATGACCTTTTGCTGCAATGATTTCTACACTGAAGGGAGTCCACTGTGATGAAGGTCTGATAAATCAGAAACGCTGTAAACTATGTGCTCAACTTCTTGGTGTACCTACAGATATAAAAAATTTCCTATTGTGCTGGTAATTGCTAAAAACTTCCTATATTTCAGATGTTTGTGTTGGCAGTGTTATTTTGCAGCCTTCAGTCCTTCAAGAAAAGTGATTATAATTAAAAAATGACAACATGCAACTGTTGATACTTTGTTTTCAAAAATTTTGCACCGAATGTAGAGAATTTGCACAAAGTGTTGGCTTCAGTCAGAGGACCCACTAGAGGTGAACGCTTGGCAGGAGACTGATGTCCAAAGAATGACAGTAAATTATTAACTTTTAAGCTACTTTTAGATTTATTTCTTTGTCCCTTACTGTGTAAGAGAAGCTGTATTTGGAAACAAGCTCATACAAATATGTTTTAAAATATCATAATGTTCGGTACATGGAATATTAGGTGCTGAGCACTATATTCCTCTGAAAAGAGAATCAATGTAACAGGTGACCACAAGACTGGATATCTCTTTTCATTATGTGATTCGCCTGAATTCAGACAGATATTCTGAAACTCTGTAATAGCAGAATAGGTCCTCCTGTCTGTCCCTTCTGGTATCTTTCACAGTACTTTTTCCAGTTGTAAATGAAGCAGTCAAAGAGAATATCATCATCTGTCTTGCTAAGAAATATCCTGTTCTAATATATTTCCCTAATATATTAGGATTCTTCTTCACCCTCTACTTTCCTTGTTTAATTTCATTCCATTACACCCGTTTGCATTTTAATTGAGCATAGCAGACACCTGCTCACATTTTTTTTCCTCCATCCATCTTCACATCTTGCTCTGACATCAGCCGTTGTTTCTGGAGGAATCAAACTACAGCTACATGGAATAGATAGTGAAATTCAGGGTTTGATCATTCCTCAGCCCCACAGCTGAAGGGAACATACCTTGTTGTTTAGATCTAAAAAAAAATATGTTAAAATATTAAGAGATTATATTGCACTTGCTAGAGTTTCACCCAGAAAGATCTTATAGACATTTCTTTTTCAGTACTGGAGGTCCTAGGCTTCCCATCTTTTCCTGATGTCTCCTCAGGTATAATTTGATACAAGTTTATACCAATGCTGACATTTTTTTTTATTTTTCAACTAAGTTTGAATTTTTTCACTTCTGAATTTGTGCATGAAAGTGTTAAAACCTTGCCCATTTAAAACAAAGAATAACTAAAATCACAGGTTCTTTGAATGTGAAATTTATTTATGTGTAGCAGATTGACACAAGGCTGAACATTCACCAGAAATCTTATGTTATGTTCTCTGATTTACTGTGAATCACTTCACATTTACAGTGGAAGTACAGATAAAATCAGATCCATAACACTCTGATGACTGTAAGTGGTCTGTTTAGCTACTTTTTAACAGACAGTTGAATCAAATAATTTTAGAAATCCCATACCAAAAACTGTTACGCATTTTCCTTTCTCTCTTCCACTCTCTCTCCACTACTGTGCATTTCTTGCTGGTTAGAGCAAACTGAGTGTGCTCAATTTAGCCTGTTATTGTGTCACTGACATTGATGTTTTATTTACTGAATTACATTTATGTTTGAGGCCTCCTTTATTTCCAAAATGTTTTCTTAAAGTCTTGCCTACATTAAGCATTCTCCATTCTTTTTCTATAAAGCATTTCATGATGTGCTGATCCAGTAGGAAATTTTCTTATAAAGTCTGGCAGGAGCTGCCAATACTCTGGGCTTTTGGAGCAGCAGTGCAAACTTTATTGTCTGAGTTATCACATCCCCTTTCTATTCACCTGCTGTGTTTTTATGACTTAGAAATCACAACACCTTGTTTATGATGACAGTTTATTATAGAGTAAGAATATACAAAAAATATTTTTTCAATTATGGCAATAAAATATTAAAGATTCTGCCTAGGATAGAGGTTAAGGAGAAATGGAGGGAATGTAATTCCCCTTGAGGAACCAATGCAATTAGTTTAATAAATACAGGGAGTGCATTAATTATATTAATAAATTAAGAGAGCTGCTATTTGTCAGTGGTTGATTATAGCCAGCTTTTTGTTTGAGTATTATTTGGTTGAGAAGGGCAGGTGTTTCTGCAATAGGAATTACTGTTATTCCTGATTTAAAAAAAAAAATATGTCACAGTTCAGTGTCTTTCCACTTTGAACACATTCAAACAATCATTTACAAATTTTGACTGAATTCTTCCTTGGGTTCCCCAACCCCAATAACTGAATATTATATACAATGATACTGCAAAAATATCCACACTGATTGTATTACTTTCTCTTATTAGATGTAATAGCCCACCTTTAACAAGTAAAAAACCCTACAATCACTTTGTCTAATACATTATGCACAGGAGGGCAAATTCAGTACCATTCAGTACTTCCAACTGGCCAAAATTTGGTGGGCTTGATGTATGTGGAGAAACCAGTAAAACAACCATTTTGGTACTTTTGTTTCAGGTCAGTGAGTGTTGGTGCAGCCCCATAGACAGGCTGCAGGTGTACAGTGCTCAGGTGAGCAGGTGAACAAGTGACAGTTTTGACTTAATTAACATTGAGCTGAACCTCTCAGCTACTCTTCTAACGAAGCAAATTACCAGGGAAGCACCCTTACAATATAAGGTCAGTTAATTCACATACCTGCTTAGATGTACGTTTGAGCACACATTAAATTAAATACTCTTATATAACTACTGGAGAATCCATTTGTTTTAGCACCGGTGAAATCTGAGTGAATACAAACCTTGATATTTAAAATAATTTTTTTTAATAGGTGGCAAAAAAAAGAGATTGTTTTCAGGAGTGTTTCTTTTCGTGTGTGTGTTGTGCAACTGAAACACATCTTATATATACGCAGTTTTCCTAAGGTGTTTATTTCTCAAATTCTTGAGCTCTCTTCTGTGGTCAAAATATCAGCTGCCTGTAGAGCACTTGGTGGGGGCCTGTGGAAATCAGTGAGCCTTTCTGAGCTTGGCCCAGGAAGGCTCCATCCTAAAGAGATGGAGACAAGAAAGAAAGAGGTGTCATACAGTTTGAGTGTAAATCACATCAGTGTGATCTGCACATCACCTGGGGCAAAAAAGCCCCCCAAAAATTTAAGTGAAAAAGACAGAGACCCACCAAGTCATAGCATATGACTTTGTTGCTTTATTAATCTGGGGAGCATCAGCTCACAGCTGTGATTTGCTTATAGTCCCCGGGAATTTTGCATTTAATGGTATGAATTATCATTCCTGCAGTTGATGTTGTCTTTTTATTAAACATACTGCCCACCATCAGTTGCTGGCATTACTAGTCTTGTCTTATGACTTCATTGTCACTTGGGCACTAGGAATTTAAAAGCCCTTGGAATACCCCATTTTCCTGTCCAGTTTGGCACCTGTAGTAAACTGGGAGTTGGGGTCCTGATTCAGGGATGGGCTTGGTGCTTCATTTTAGCCAAGACAATGCAAAAATAGAAAGAAAATCTTATTTAATGAAGTAAAAGTAACACTTAATTTGGACAGCATAGGCACATAAAGATGTGTTAGCTGTAAAAACCATTATCTTTTAGCAAACAACAGTGGCTTATCAGATAAGACAACAATTTTAATGAAGAATCATAGATAAGGATACAGCAGCACATTGATTAATGCACACAGCAACTTCTTCTGAAACACGACTGCATTAGGTCTTCACTCTTTTGCGATGATATGCAAGCTGTAATAAAGCTTTTACAGTTATTCAATATCATGAATAGCATTAGCAGAATGATCAGAGTTTCTGGTAGAAATGGATGACGATACCTGATGGACTTAAAGTTCCCACTTTTTTATATATACCTGCTTTGTTATTAGACAGAGATAAACAAAGGAAAGAAATGTTCAAGAAAAAAAAATCCAAGGGGGAAAAAGTGAACAACCTATTATTTTTTTGTTATGGTGCAATGTAACTTGGATATATTGTAAAGTAATTAGGAATATCCTAATTTAATCCACAGCAATGTACAGAAACACACTGCCATGTCTTTTGGCTGTGTTTGGCTTTTGTAAATGTGCTTTAAGAGAAGGGTGTTTGTCACCAGTAAAAAATCAACTACTCTTTATAGCTGGACTGATTTATTTTTGAATGCAGGGCTATTGTTAAATATAAAATAATTTTTTTTTTCTTTCCTTCTTTCTTTCTTTGAATCTAGTCCATACATCACACTCTTGTCATGAAAAAAAGACTATACATAATTCCTGGGGCAACATGTCCCCATTTCCCCTGTAGATTTTTCTGATCATTGAACCCTGCAATAAAACGGTCCCGTGAACACCTGTTTGACACCTGGACGGCGCATGGGCTGTGGTTTGAAGTACTGAGGTAGAGTTGCTGTGATCTTGCCCGAATTTGGTAGAGCAAAACTTGTTTGAAAGGGAAGTCGTTAAGACCTAGGTGGGATTCTGGAGCTGGAGAATGGTCTTAATTTACAGTCACCTTCCTGAAATCAATTATTCTTTAAAACGACTCCTTGCAAGTTTCCAAGCTCACTGGCTGTTTTATCGTATTGCACGTGCAGTTACATTTAAGAAAGTTTGTATCTGCTTGCATGAGTAAAAATGTGCAGTATGAGGCTTCTTGTTTTGATTATCTTTTGACCTGCTGGCTTACCTGAGATGAGAGAGAGAGAGAGAAAAATAATGCAAATGGCTGTGAGCTTGACCGTGCTGTGTGATGTGTGAAGGAAGCACAGGGCACATGTGCTTTGTTAATGTGAGTTTCTTAGTTAGTAAGCCATTGCATATTAGTAATATCATCATTCAGGAATAATTAATGCATCGTTATGGTGTTCTAAAAGGCTTTTGCCAGTGTGATGCTAAGTGCATGGGTTAGTATTTGTTCTGGAAATGTTTTATTATTATTGCTTTATTGTAATGTGAAAGCTGATTCGGTGTCTTGAATTGCACTCACACCCCCAGAAGCATTGTTTTAATTGGAGATATTTGCAACTAAAAATACCAGACATAAAACATAGATGAATTATGTGTAGTGGACCATTTTCTAATTCTGTAAAAGGACAGTTTTATCGATGGTAAAGAGATCCAGATATAGTAGTTTTGTTGTCCTGATCACAGAATGAGTTTGAGATCAGGAGTTTGTCCCTAATTTTCGAGGGCTGATCTACCCATTCTCCTTTCTCAAGCCTGTTTAGGGCATTATGGGGCATGCACAACTTTTGAGTATCAGATCTGAAACTCTTCCCAGGGAACATGCTTTTGGAGAACATCTGTTTTGAAAACATCAGGCATGTGCAAAACAGAGTAAGACCAAGGTCATCTGAAGTTTAGCTTTCCTCTACCCAAGAGCTGCCTGTAGTCATTTTGCTAGCTTTATTTTCATCTGGTCCCTGCACAGTAAAAGTTCTGCTCATAAAGCAATCACAAAAATTGTTATGGCCCTAAAGAATGCTGCTTAAAGCAAATAAGTGCTGTAGTTTCCAGATTCCATCCCTAATTAGAAAGAGGGGTCAAGTGTCAGGTCCATCAGTGAGCTGTAGTATTTCAGTTTTCCATCAGGGAGGGTCATTCATTTAACAAGACAAAGAGGCTGAGAATTTTCTTTGTGACATTGTTCTGGGTGCCTTTCCTTCTCACATTGCTCCTAGCTTTTTCCTGATGGTTTTGCTTGGTTTTTTTTGAAACTAGTCTCTGGATAATACTTTAGTGGACTCTTAAATCACCCTTTTTTTTTCTGCTCCTTGGCAATATAGTGGCTTCCTTTCCATTAACCTACTGCCTGATTACACCAACTGTCTGAAATGCAGTTAGAATGACTCTTTGCATACGATCTTATCTGACACTAACATCTCCTTCCATTTTTTAATCTCATTTTAAGGACATGGAACTATTTGAAGTTCCTTTTGCCTCTTTTATCTAGATTCCATTTTCTTAAATGAAATCATCCAGCTTTTCCGAGGGGAATAGTTTAATTGTTCAAGGTGCATGATTTGTAGTGACCTTACAATTGTGCAGGACCACAGTCCGTGGTGTTCCATGCAAGTGATCAGAGGGGGCCATGCTCGCCTTTGAAGTGGGGTAGCTTATTAGAAAAGTAGTAAGTTGTATCAAACTTTCTTTCTAATTAACTGTGTCCTTTCCACCTAAGAGTGGTTTTTTGTGTTGTGGGTTTGGGTTTCTTTTTTTTTGAGTGAAATTTACTACCAAATCTACGTTTTAACCAACTAGCATAAAGTATTTTCATTCTAACCACCTATTGATTCATCTAAGTTCATAGTTGAATAGTCATAACTTGGAAGATTTATAGAGTTCTGGGTGTCCAATTTATATAGCTTGTTTGTTTTCCAGTAAGACCACTTTTCTGCCTCTCTTGTTCTCTCTGTTCAGCTTTACTTGCTAAAACTGTGGCTTATATTCACTACTGCTTCCGTGGGACCCATCGTATGATTTGGCTTTGTATGGTTTTGATTTAATCAAGAGGAAGATGAAAGTATGTGTGTGTTACTTTCAACTCCTTAGTCATTTTGCCATCCATCTTAGTCAATGTGTGGTTGCCCAGGACACAGCATTAATGATAGCTGTCAAAATAATAGTCAGAAGGTTAAAGGTCAAGAAAAATATGTAAAAGACTTCAGGGTGAACCAGATGATAAAGTAACTCATTTAGGCCATTAAATGCTAGCATAGTATGGACTTGATGGGTTCATGGGTTCCTAGAAGCAAGAAGAGTAAATGGGGACATCTTCAAGTAGTTTACTCTTGTTAAAAGATGAAAAAAGATGATAATAGCATTACCAAACAACCGCACTAAAGGCAATTTTCTTAATTACCGTGCTGACCCAGCAGTGCACAGAGAGAGGTCTTGTTATTAGAATGAGAGCTTTTACTTTCAAACATTATTAACCCTTCTCGGTACCCTGTGTCTTAATTAAGAGTATTCCTGGAAGTTCTGCAGCTGTCAACATTTTTACATTTCTCTTTGGGTTTGCAAACCAGAGAGCGAGAAACAAACAGCTGCATCTGTCTGCATTGTTTCAGTGGTCTCTATTTCCTTTTAGGTCTTTATCCAGTGAAGCAATGAGTCTTACATTTATGAAAGGAACAAGGCTGAGCAGCTAACTTGCCTCTGACTGTGTATCCATGCACTGCATTTATATTTAAGCAGTCTTAATTGTAAATTGATTGTACAAGACCTTATGTGATCTTAAATTACCCAAAGAATGTTGTGAAAACAGCAGTGTGAAGTTGTCTCTCTTTCCCTATTTTTTTTCAGCAATGCAGTTTTTTTTACAGTTGTTTAGTATAGGCTTATTTTCCAAAATAATCTAGGTAGATAAGAAGATAAAGTTCTGGACATTATTATACTTTTCTGTAACATTGAAATGTCATAGAAAACTGGAAAGTCTTATAAATAAAAGGGTTTCAATTTCAGTATCAGTACCGGGGGCATGAATTAATAATTTCCTCAAACCCTTAGTAAAAAAAATTCTAGCAAGATTAATGTATTTTGTAGATATTGACTGTCTTCTGTTACCTAGCTGGTCATGGTTAGTGAAGGCTTCATCCAGGCTCTAAGAGTTTCCAGGATGTTGAGTGTCTGTCATGCCAGAGAGACTGCTGCTTTGGCTGGTTTCTTAATGGGTCTTCTCAGCAGTATTACTTTAGTTTGAACTGGTTATGAGTCAAGCTCAGATATGTTCTTCTTGCAATCACTTTGTTGTAGTTACATTTGGTGCAGAGGAAATACGAATCTTGGCATCAGCAAAATGTTATAAGCAGAGCAGTTCTCTGCTCTTACAACATAAAAATAAAGATATGCATGTTCAGAAGACTTTAATGAGAAGAATGGGATATTACTGGGAAGATCGTTAAAGGAAAAAGAAGTAACAATTTGCAATTGTCTGAAGTTATGACATTGTACTACCATGATGAAATCACAGTGCAATGTAGTAAAATCAGCTGGACTGAAAGCTTTGAGAAAGTCAATACTGATGCTGTGACTATCATCTTTTGCTTTGAGAAGACTCTTCATTAGTATGGATAATTCAGGAGTGGGGAAACCAATAAATCCAGAGGCAGAGATTAAAACATCTAGATTGTCTTGCCCTAGAAGGTCTTACTCATTATGTCTTACTTTTTGCCTTCCCAGTGGCCATCAGAAGACTTTCCAGTGACTGTGACTCAAAGTAGAATGTCAAGCAACCTGTTCCCAGTCTTTGGAGATGGGAGAATTATTGGTAACATGATAACAAGGACACAAAGAGCTACCAAAAGATCAGATTGATGTCCCTGTACTTTCCCATCTGAAGCTGTCTTTGAAATGGAGTTTTAGTCCAGAGCAGAAGCAAATGATCCGATTTTCTCTGCTTATGTCACATTGATACAGTTCATGGTGATCTTGATGTGGGGATAAACTAGATTCCTTCTAAAGGACAATGAACCAGCAGCTGAGCTTCAGGTACTCACCAACCACATACCAGCCCCCTGTAGGGGAGGAAGGGTCCAAAATAATGACTGCTATTCAGTCTTAAAACTACGTATGCAGTAGGGATATTTTCTCCAACGAGTCAGATGAAATCTGGTTTAAGTAACCCCTGAAAAGTGCATATTCTATAGATGTAGAGCCTTCATCACCTACTGCAGTAATCCTCTGATCTATTCTTTTCACACCAAACTTCTTGCTATTATAGAGTCAAGGCACCTAATCTAAAATGATTGTCCAGACTGGCGTATTTTCTGTGGCACTTGGTAATTATTTTAATTATATTATTGTGAATCAGCAGTATATCATACTACTATATCAAATCCTATTTCTTTTAATACTGTAATATCCCTAGCAATCCCTACTAATGTCATGAAACTGCTGGGCTTGGCACTGTAAAGACATGTAGCAATTTTGGCAAGAGCTACTTGAAAGAGCTTACAATCTACCTCAGTGCAATAAAGTGAATAGCACGAAGGGAGGTTTTTTTAGCCTTGCTTCCTGGAAGACAGCTAAAGTGATTTGTTCAAAATGAAACAGAAAGTATAAGGTAGAACTAACATTTGAACTTAGGTACTTTAAAAATCATTCCAGTGCCTGGACCAAGAGACACTCTAGCTTATTTTCTATCCCATTTTCAAAGCAAATTTTCTATCACATTTACACTATTTGTGGGTGTATAGCAGAGCATTGTATCCCAGCATTATAGTGAGTTTAAAATCATATATCTTCTGATATCTGGTTTGCAAAAATTGTTAGCTGACCAGGCAAAGAACATCTGAATGGCTAATGGAAACTTTCTCTTCCCCCTAAATGGGGCAGTTGGCTAATTTGTTTAGCTAAACTACATTAGCCATTCTGAAAGTTTTATTATCACAGTCAAAAGCAGGAAGCAGGGAATGGACATACTGTATTTTTAAAATTAAAGTAATTTTGAAAAACAAACTCAGTTTCTTATTGATTATTTCAGTTGTTAGATTAGAGGCTCATTACTTTTAATAATAGGATAATAGCAGCTAGAAATGGACAAGATCTATTAGATCATTGAGTCCATCCCCATTACAAGGGCAGGATATAGTCAGGTATATGTGGATGGATGTATCAAATATTAAATTCATATGACACAGTAAATCCTCTCTTTCCTTCACAGAGTGCTGATGCTAAGAGCTTTGACAGTGAGTTGTTTACTCTTAAAAGCAGCTTCCGAGCTACCTTCTGGCCAGCTCTTAGGCAGATGTTTAGTTGGGAGAGAAAGATCCCAGGAGCCCAATGAGAAATAAGGTCATGGTATGGCCTTCTTTTCCTTCCCAAAGCTGGATGCCTGCAGCCACTGGGAAGCGTGTTTCAACATGCACTGAGGCACAGCCAAGAGATGCCTTTGCAAGGCTGGAGTCCTGCTCCTGACACTGAATTGTTTTTTCAAAGTTACAGTGAGAGAAAAGGAGAGACTGAGGGGCAGCTTCTCTGCACTCCATAGTGGCAGTGGGGTAATGGGGCAACACCAAGACAGCAAATCCAGTGGTTGTTTTTGTGTACAGTGCAGCAGCTGCCATGGAGACAGTGAGAGTCAGGTGAGATGTGCACGATGAAAGTGCATTCCAGATGCATCATTTTCCCATCTGCTCAGCACCTGGTTTCAGGTAACTGATCTTAAGCCTCTCCATCTCTCTGTAAATAAGTCTTGTAGCAAACAGGCCTATTTGGAAATGCACTCCCCTTACCCATAGAGCTGATCCTCTTTCCTGCAAAGTTAGGTTCCATTTTATGCTCCATGAAATTTATGAGGAATGTTTGAAGGCCTGGGGTTTTTTTTGTGAACATTATGGGAAAGGTAGCAGAGGTGGAAGTCGTATTTCACATGTCCCTGATTTAGCTTCTGTGAAGCTTTGTAGATGAGGAATCCTGAAGGTTTTCCCAGATGTATAAGAATACCCAGTCTTTAGAGACTGCCTCCACCGCAGTCAAATAAATTTACTTGGTATAAAAACATTTGGGTTTTTTTATCATTTATTCCTGACTCTACAATTATGATGGTGGAGAATGGGAAGACCTTTAGCTCAAAGGGTTACTTCAAGCGTTATATCTCCAAAAAGCTGAGACTGAGGGCATCAAACAGGTATATCAGAACAGACTGTTGAGAAGCAGCAGTGTGGTTAGTTCTTTCAAGCATCTGGCACTGTTAATACTTATGTCTGTGAGCAGTCCTTTTATCTTCTCTAGGACTCCAGTAAATCTACTCATGTGAGTAAGGGAGTAGCATTCATTTACTGAGCCTACTCTAACAGGTAAGGAGGCACATTAAGTTCAGTAAGACTACTCTTGTGCATAAAGATTAATCACGTCACTAGGCATTCAAAAGATTTAAGGAGAAAGTCAGCCCTTTTTGTTTCTGTCCTCATATTGATTTTGGGAAAACTGCTAAATTTAGAGCAATTAGATACATTGAAAGTAATTAAATGCAAAAGCGCTATAGCAATTAAAATGGGAGCCCATGCTGCATATAGAACAGTTCAAGCATTTTATGGTGTTTCTTGGTTTCCTTAAAAACTGCAAAAGTTTTTCCAGATTGATGCCTTCTGGAATGATGCACACCCCATTTTGTCTTTTAAAATTGGTCCATGGTACTCCTCAGTGGTTTCTTCTACTTAGTGAAAACTGAGGGTTTTTTTAAAAAAAAGTAAGTATGGACATAATAATTTTAAGTCACAGTGTACTCCAGATGCCCAGAAGAACCTCGATCATTTCCAAATTCAAGGACTAATAAAAATTGGAAGCACTCCAGTAATTTTAAATTACTTTGCACGTTGAAGAGTGATTTAAAATCATTGAACTGATTCAATTTTTTTTTATATATGCACTTCAATTTGGAAGTGAGTCAGACGGACAGCAGCGGGCTGAGGAGGTTCAAGACATATTGAACTAATTTAAACATTTTTAATTCAAGAAAGAGAGAAAGGAGGAGTAATGAGGTTCCTAATAGGAACCCAGAGAACACCCCCCATTTACTGCCACTGCATGGGTAGGAGTAGGATGATAAAGCACTGAAGGAGTTACCAACATGATCAAGGAGTCAGCTTTTTTAGTATTAGTGTGGTAGTGAGATAAAGGATCACCAGAGCTGGTAGGATCTGGACAAAGCCCTGTGATGGTGCTTAATTTATTACCACTATTGTTTTCAAAGAGATTTGCACAACTGTGCATTTTGATTTTCTCCCTGCAGATACAGATGACAAGCATGGAGGACTGACTAGCTTGGGGAAAAATACACAGACACACACATGTGCATACATGTATGCAAATGTAGGCAATGTGCAATTTGGCTTCACAACATTTGTTACCTGAGACTGGTATATATGCAGAAAGAAAAAAAGCTGGCATATGGAACTGCCTGGCAGCATGTGAATATTACTTCAGCATTCATGCACATATGCATAAAATTAAAATAAGAAAATACTTCTGTTTTTCAAGACAGTGACTTGGTGACCATTCCGAGGTCAGTGGAATTTCCCCATTAATGAGTTGCTCCAGTCCTGCATAACATATCCAGTGGGAATGTGTGATATTAGTGTCATAGTTGGTTTTTTTTTCAAATTGACTTAAGAGTCATTGTAGACCTTTTAACTTCATGGCAGTAAGCTGGGATAAGTTTCTTCTAACCATATATTTAACAATGGCCAGCTGGCAAGATGTGAACGATGGTTTTACTTTGCAAAGCTGTGTTTTGCTTCAGTTACCTTACTCAGCTCCTTTAAGGTGTGAACTAAAGTGACCATACTTTTAGCGATAATCCTCTTGACCTCTGAGTGTTTGTAACTACAGAAAGAGAAGGCCTTCTTCGTATAAAATATTCCCATTAGGAAGACATTTTGCATTCTTACCATGGAAAGAGGTCCAAGCCTTTATCACGTTAACTGTCTCCATGCTTTTCCATCACTCTGCAGAGGTAGTAACCCTTTTACTTCCAACTACATAAAGATCTTTCAGAAAGGAGTGACACCTCCCCTAGTTTTCCAGAGCACCAGAAATCTCAGATTTCTGACCATCTTTCTTTTTGTTCCTTACTTTGTAAATTTCCATTTACCTCTGTGCTTTCCCTGGTTGATCATATCCTAATGGTGTCCACCGACCTTTAACTCTGTTCAGTATCCATCAGTAGCTCCTGGTTAGGAGAGAGGTTGTTCCTCACAGTACTTGTAAGAAGGCAGAATCTAAGGCTTTAAGTAAGAGGAGGGGGTTTGTAGGTTGAAGACCTGTCTATGTCTGCTAGGCTGAGCTCATACATGCCCACTGAGGAAGAGATATCTGATGTTCAGGTAGTATCTTTTCTCGTTCTGCTTGGGTTTGGATGCAAGCAGGAAACCTGGTACAGAGAGCTGGCACATGGAGACTCCAGATTCCTTGGTAAAACCCAGGTGCTCCTAGGTGATGAGTGAGAACTGAAGATTAGCTTTAGGCAGCCATGCCCTTTCTGGTCTGTGTTGCAACAACTTATGTTTGGCAAACAACAGCTTAAGAAGGCCATGCTGCTGTTCATTGCTCTGTTTTCATTCGTCATATGCAGGTTTTGATCCTGAGTATGTCTTTCATAGGGAGGTTTCTAATTCTCTTACCATCTTCTGTTGAGCTCCCAGGGTTTTCAGGGTGTGCTTTTTCATTTATATCAAATTAGATAACATCTCAGACACTACTATAATTATTGACTTAGAGTGACCACTTTACTTGAAGTCACTAGGGAATTTTCCAGTCCAACAAAATACAAAGGAATGACCCACTGACAGGCTTCAAATGCTGAACATTTAGTGAGGGAAATCCACAATCCTCATGAATCTCATCCTAACACACACAGCAGCTGGATACTTTCCTGGCTTATGCATGAATTCTTGGTTTTACACTTCTTTCAGAAAGGTTATTCATGTTTTCACTTCAACAAACCAAAACCCCACTCTAAAAATCTATCCTAACCGTTCACAAACCCCACTCCTGTCCTCGATGGCATTTGTTCAAAAATAATACAAATATCTGACCCTCAGAGTGGATATTTCACATTTAAAGATAGCGAAGATAGCATTGTCAACTCACCTTTTAAAACTACTTAGGATTTCTTTAAGAAGGTGCTCCATCTTGCAGAGGCAGCAAAACAATGCAGTAGATATGGTGGCTATTCATTTTCATTTAGCAGATAAATCAATACTCACATAAAGCCTGAGTAACTTGTTGGCACTAAACTATGCATCCCCATTTTCACTGAAATTTGTCAGGTTTCTAGCGTGTGGGCTTTTTTATTTCTTTAAAAGGAGATACATGTTTTCATGTTGCATTACACGAAATTGATACCAATAATAAGCAGTAATTATCAAGTTATTCATCTTCTCCATATATTCCAAGGGAAGGGGGTTTTCTCAACATAAATAGAGTAAGTAGAATTCAAAGAAAAAAAGCTCCACTAAACCTTTGTGTGTGATTGAGAGAGGGATGTTTCATACTCTGTAGTTCACAGGCGTATCTTGTGCTGTGCACACCGTCTGCAAGCACTTTAGAAAATCCTGGATGCTTAGCATAGTCTTAAATCAGGCATGTTGCCAATTGTGGATTAAGTAGAGGATAGCTGGGTCATTTTCCTAGGAGTTCCTTTACAGTTCAGCCTTTTTTCTTGGTGTTAATGCTTTTACCGCCGTTGGGTGAAGGGAGGAGAGGCTTGGAATACCCTGCCCTAGGGCCTCCTAAACTGTACATCTGTCATGGATCATGTCATGGAACAGAAATGTTTGTTTTTGCTCCCATTCATTTCAACTGGCAGCCAGTTATTATTAGAATGAAAAATTAAGCTATTATGCAGTGGAAGCCTTGCTGGCTCTATCAAATTTATGGAGTTAATACAGCAAAATTATCCTTTATAGCGGGTATAAGCAGCTGTATGTATAATGCAGGCCTCTTCTTGATCAGTCCAAATACAAAATGGCAGTCTTGTTTTCATTATCATCGTTAAAGCTCGATATGATATGTCACATTATTTCAAAAATTCCAAGGGAGCCGTTGCTGAGTTAAGGGTATTGTAGGTGACTTGGTTAGACGTGTAAGTCCATCCTCTGATCTTCAGGGTCTGCAGGCATGCTGAGTTGTTCTCAGAAAGGGAGAAATCCTAGAATTTCTTAGGCCTTTCCAAAACATTTATTTTAAAGTGTCCCTGAGTTTTTGCTTGTAGGGGGTGCTTTTTAAGTGGATTTATTTATTTTTTTTTTAGCAATGAGGGAATTTGCTGTATCTTTTATTACCAAAAGAGAGGTGTGAATATTTTTATCAAGCTTCATATCCCTTGAGAATCTGAGGTCTCAAAGTCTAATGATGATATACACTCAGACATAAGGTATTCACTAGGAACAAGGTACCTGGTGAGAATAGATAGGGATGAATTAAGCAAAAGACACAAAGATAAATGAATAAACAGATGATACATCCAAGAGGAAAAGAATTTTAATAGTACTTGAAGCTGTAACTCCCTCACAAGGTGTACATGGAGGGCAATCTGTTGTTCTGAATTCACTTCTTCCTCTAGCTAAAGAAATTCCAGATCCACTTTACTAGAGTGTGCCAATGCAGTAGAAGAGATATTTATGACACCAAAATTTTGCCCCCACTTTCTCCTCTCACTCTGAAAGTAGCTGTAGTGAAGTTGTCAAGATGGGGTTAAATGGAGGATCTACTCAGATACGGGATCATCTTTGCAACACATCCTCCCAGTGCACTGTGTCTGTCCCTTCTGTGTCTTATTGGCACATTTGGGATGGACTTGAAAAGAAATAGAAACAAGTTTCTAGCATTTTTTACAGTGAGCAAACCCATCTTTGGCACTAAGCAGTTATTTTACAGAAATTGTATCACAGGCAAAGAGAATAGGGAAAGAAACAGCATCTGAGTGAAAGAGAAGAAATGCATTTTTCAAAAGTAAAAGTTCTTTGTGAGAAAATGTAAAGAGATGTTAAGTACTTAAAATTCTGAGCCATTCACTCATTCCTGCTGAAATTATCCTTGTGGAGTTTATCAATCTGTGTGTACCAGTATCATAGGGGACCAATTAATTGCACTCATAGTTGCCTTTGAGCTATTTTGAAAGTAGGAAGAACTAATTTTGTAAATGGTTTTAACAGCACTACAGTCATTACGTACAGTTTCTGGCAGATATTGTCTTCATAGGAGATGGAAGAACAGAAATACTGTTATACTTCATGACTGCTAATGAATTTTGATGAGAAACCTAATAAAAAGGAATTACAATCTGGTAATTAAATACAATATATAGTTATTAAAAATAAAAATAAAATTTGCTGCACCCCAGCTCTTGTCCAGAACATGATCCTTCCCAGTATTTAAAAAATTTGCTTTGAGGAGCAATCCCGAGGAAAAAAAGTAAAAAACCCTTAGCTGTAACAAACAAAAGTTGCTTGAAAAAGAAGCAGTAACCTATGAAACATGGAGCAGGCACTCAGAATTCACCAGGAGGCAGGTGTGGTTCCTCTTCTGATGGACTCGCAGATTAGCTCAACCCTGGAGAGGCTAATAAAAGGCAGCTGTGTATTTACCACAGTTCTCTGCCCCCACCTCTTTTTCCCTGGACTGAAGCCCCTCTCTGACCAGTTTCCTCAGAAACCAGATATGCCTAAACTTTGCTTGTCTCTTCCCTGGTCCCTCTCTATGTTACAGGGAAGGTGCTTTTCCCTTGGCATCCTTCTGGGAGGCTGCTGTCCTAGTCTTTGGTATGTGGAGCTTTTCTGGGCAGGACAGATTTATTTCTACCTTGGGAGGGCTTTATTTGTTTTGTTGCTGGGTAGCACCAAGCATGGGACAAGACTCTCCTACTCCTTGTGAGCAGCAAGGAGAAGACAGTGAACATTTCCTGGGCCCTGGAAAGAAATTTGGAAGAACAGTGCCTAAATCTGGCAAACCCTTTCAACAGAAATTTCTGACTATCAACTTAAATATTTGGAGAGCAACTGCCTTGTATTTATATATGATAGGATCTGTGTGAAAGGAATATGGAGATACTGATTCTGGCTTATATTTAAAAAGGCCCTTTTGCACAGATGTGGTGCAAGGTATGCACAGATTTTGCCTCCTTACAGATCCTGCTACCCTATTGGAATTGTATGCACAGGCTGAAGTGCAAAAGACAATCAAGCACCCAGTAGTGAAAAAGGGAAATAACTGGATACACAGAGAGTTTATTAATTGGGGATGGGCAACAGCTATGTAACTGTGTTTGGTGATGCTGCCAATCACAAAACACAGAATCTCTTATTTTCCTTCAAAAGCAGTAGGAACATGGGGAGACATTTGCAAGTTTTGTCACAGGAGCTAATTTCTGCTAATACCTTGATAATTTAAAATGGTATGATGAAACCTTTAAGGAGGTTTTAGGTCAATTTGGAAAGATTCACCTACTGACCTACTACTACTGGTCTCTTCTGAAATTATCTGGAGATTTTGCATTTAAACAATGACACAGCCAATTCTTGCAGAGGTCTCAAGTGCCAAGGAAAGCAAACAGCACATTGATTTTTGTTAATTTCCCATAATCCAGAATTTGCAATGAAGTGGAAGTCAAAGTATTGTTCATCTTTAGATAAATCTTAAGATCAGAAACTGATGAAATGCTTAGAAGAATGACAGCCTTGTGAGTTTTGGAAGCGCATAAATCCTGGGCACTGTGTTACTTCTGGCTAAACATTTCTCTGTTCATCTTGAAGGGATATGTTTTCATTTTAGCCTATTAATCTCAGTTTATCTTTTTTTTGACACAGATCTATTAGGAATTTTAAAGACTACAATATAGACTCCAGATGCTAGGTGTTCCTTCATCTTTTTGGTACACACTTTAATCCATAACAACCAACACATTTATTTTATGAGCCTTCGCAATCAAGAGAGTCTTAATATCCTTTCTGGCAGGTTTTCACTCTTTGATTTCACATTATATAGGGGACTGGATACTTTGAACACATTTTAGAAAAGTAACTCCTTTATGGTGAGTTCTTTACATCTCCATAGTAAATCCTGCTTTGCTTTTAAAATATGCTCGCAGGCACATGTATGGAAGTGTAGCTGCATTATAAACTGAATGATAACACATGAGATTGTGCACTGGCAGCGTGCTGTAGGTTGACAAGGTTGACTGTTTTACACAAGAGTGACCGAGCCTCATTAGAGATGTCCATTATCCAGGGGGAGCCTCCCTCTCCTGGTTCTGTGACAATCCTAGTACTCAGCAGTGAAATAAAACACATACTGATCAAACTGCATTATGAGTTGGTGCTTGCAATGTGTCTCTTCTCCATCACTGAGATCTGTTACAGTGAATGTAACCATAGGTTTTCCTCTGCTGCTGGAATTTCAGGCTATAGATTCTTTTTATTTGTTTTATTTATTTCTCCGAATGAAATTGAATTCTGTGTTTGTTTTCACTAGCATGCCCCAATTGATGATGTTGGGGTTACTGCAGACTTACATGAGTGCAACTCTGATTTTGGCTCCTGGCAAATAAAAAAGTTTTCTCCCTTTTTCTTCTCGCTGTGTCTGTGTGTGCCTCTGTACCTCCTTCAGAAATGCAACTGTTAGAATTTGTAAATCCTACCAGCGAAAAAATGACACGCAGGGAAAAGCAAAAATGTTTACCCATCACTGAGCTAGACAAACATCTTCATTTCAGTGATTCAGACAACAAATCAAATAAAGAAAGAAACCCTCTGATGAACTCCTCCCTTGCTTCCCTTCATCCAGCTCATCTGATGCTGAAGTGAAATACATTTCTGCAAGTACAGTCAAGCCATAAATTGAACAATGAATATCTTGTCCAGTAAAGCTCATATCCCAGCTGGGGTTTTCAGCAGCAGCTTGAGCAACATTTCTGAGGGGAAGACCTTTATGAAGGAGATTAAGGAGTGCCCGCGTTCAGCAGTCAGTGCTCTTTTCCCATATGACCGGAGCAGTAATGGCTGTGTGTGAGATCCTGGCAGCTCTCCTGCATGCAGAGGAAAAGAGACAGTTAGATTCCCACTATTTGTGCTTGGGAACATTTGGAAGTGAGTTGGGCTGTACATTTACCTCCCTCTTCAGCAACTGGCCTCGGTTGATCAAAAGGTTCTTCAAGTTTTTGAAGGCATTTTTGTACCTTGCTCTCTTGGTGCTTCTGTTCTTAAAAATCTGGTCCCTTCTGCTGGACAGTACCTGTGTAGTTGGCTGTCAGTTGTGGCCCCTGTAAGTGTCATCTCAAGAGGGATTTTGTGCTAAGTTCTGGTCCAGGCTGTAGCTTCATTCTCTTGTGCAGTCTCTCAGAGTACCACGGGTACAGAAGTACCTCTGCAGATCCGCTTTTGAAATCCCTTTCCAAATGGTGTGATTTGTAGGTGCATTGATGTGAGTCTTTGAATCTGGTATGCAGTGGAAATGACATACTAGGCAGTTGTAATATGCCACTCAAGCTGTCATCTAACTATTTTTTTTTTACCTGTTCATCCCTCTTTGTTGCCAAATAACTGGCATCTGCATCCACATTGGTGGTCCTGAAAGGGCCCCAGGAAGAGAGCTAAATCCTGCTGAATGTTGCATACTAGAAAGAGCCCCACATATTACTGACCACTTCTTTTTTCTTTTTTTTTTTTTTAAATCCTCTTGGATTTTTTCCAGTGGCTTGGAAGGAGGCTGGATTTGGACTACTGTGTTTCCTTTCTCAGACAAGAGACTGTGTCTGAAATTTATTAGGGTTTTTTAACAATGTTGAAAATTACAAAAGGAAGGGCACACGTCAGTGCTAGTTTGAAGCTGTGCTGGTTTAAACATATTTTTCCTTTTCAAGTAGTTGTCATATTCCATTTGGTAGTTGCAAATCCATAAAAGCAAACACCTTGTAATCTTTGTGGCTTAAGGCTTGGCATGTTATGTGTCGTGTCCTGATGATACAGGAGGTGGGGTCTGCTGTATCTGTTTGAGAAGGGCCCAAACACCCAATTTTAACATACATTGTAAGTCTGCTGATGTTGGAGTTGCCTTTAGTGCTTAAGAAAGAGGCTCAGGACCCAGAGGACCATGCAGTCTTAAAAGCCTGACGTTAAAGCTGGTTAGAGAGGAGAAAAAAGCAGCAAGAGAACCAAGAGTCAGGGGGTCTACATCAGACTTTCCCCTTTGCTAAAATAAATGAAGGTAATTCATTGTTAACACTATTGTCCTACAAATTTGGATGAGGATTGCTCTTGGGATAATTCTTTTTTTTCATTCTGGGAACAGGTTTTTTTTAGATTTGGGGACTGGAAAAACCCTGTTTCCCTGCCATTATCCCAATATTTTAGCAGGGGAGGGAGGCTTGCATTCACATTTAAACCATGTATTCTCTACACAGACACCGAGAAGCACAGACGTGCAGATAATGTCACCCACATCTTGCCCTGGCTTCGGGACCATGAGCTAATTTTATAACAATTGACGGTGACTTAAACTAATGTTGCTAGGGTGCTGTCAGTGATGCTGAATAAATAGGGAAGGACTTCAGGAGAACAGCAAACAGCAGCTGTGACGACTTTTGTTCTGAAGCTACCTCTGCATGCCAGATTTTACCCTCCAGGCACAGCAGCAGAGCACAACTCCCACCTGTTATCTCTCACCATTGAGGCTTGCTTCTTTCTGTTTAAGTTAGGTTAAATATTTCCCCTTTTCCCAGGATTCAGAGCTCATCAGCCCAGCTGTGGTGCACAGTCTTGAAACACAAAACAGCTGGAGACATAATGTGAACAAAGTTCACCTTTTCTTGTTTACATTTGAAAGCTGCTGCACTGTTTATGGGATGATGCATTTGTTTAAATGAATGTCCAGCTATTATTGATTTTTCCTCTCCTTTTTTTTTTTCTTTATGATTGTGTCACTGGTGTCGTGCAGCAGAAATCTCTCGCTTTAGCACACCTGCTCACATATTGACTGTGGAAAGAATTAGGCCATGTTCTCCCTACGTTTGCTGTGGGGAAACTCAGGCATGGATTTACCCAAGAGACCCCGTGGAGTCTCTCTCCTTCCTTTCATCACTCCCACAGTTCTCTGTGAGTTTGCATCTACCCATTTCACAGCATAACAAAAAGTCAGCTGGGTCTTACCCTCTGTCTCCTCTCCCTTTTGCCCTATCCTCTGGTCATACTTATATCCTTCTAGGCTGAAGTAATGTAAGATGGAGCAAGAAGCAGGGATAGCATTTGAGAATTTCAACCTCCTCAAGGATTTGGAGAACTGGTAGCTTAGAGACTGTATCGCAGCGTATAAGTCTCAGTCAGTGATTTATTTAACACCCCCAAAAACTTGCACTGAGCTGAGCTTTAAGAACACTACTAGCAATGGGAGTGCCACACCTTTCAGGAGCTTTTATTTATCCTGCTCATTTACAATTAATACCTTGTTTTGTTTTGAATTTGTCCAGATTCAACTTCAAACTAAGAGGGTAACTTTTATATGTTTGCAATATTAACACTATTGTGATTATTTATTTTTACTACTGTCTAAAAAGAGCTATTTGAAACCCTGAAGTTGCATTGGCCTGGTTGAGGGAAGAAGAAATTTCCCTATTGTGCAAGTACCATGGTTGAGGCATCAGTGTCAAACACCACATGATCACAGTCGGTTGGGTGAGGCCCTTCTCTGTGGTTAGAGATGATGCTTCTCCCCGGCACCACTGCAGAACAACCTACTTGGAAGAGAATTTTCTTCCCAGCTTTTCAGAGAAAAGTTGGCTTATGCCTTAAAACCTGGAGATTTACTTTCTTTAAAATGTGTGTTGTTTTTTTCACTCTGTCCAATATAGCTGCAGATAGTCTCCATAACCATATAAATCCCACGTTATTCTTTGATTCCAGCCAAGACCTTGGCCTCAGTGATACCTGGTCATAATGACTTCCACTGAGTTACAGTGAAGTTAAATATATTAATAAGGCTCCAGTACTTAATACAGGGAATAAACTTGCTTAAGTCCAGCCAAAGGACTTAAGTAGTATATTGTGTGGATCTTCTCAATAAGCCAACATTCGTAGCAAGCTAAATGTAAGCATGACCTCTCTCACAGTCTGTTTCTTATTGCAAGGATAGATCCTGCACTCCCAAATGGCAAACAAGGCAACTGAAGGTTGAAAATTCTATTGGTTAAGACACAGGCTGAAACCTCTCCAAGTGTTGAATTTAATCCATAGGGAAAATTCTTGAGAAACTTTCTTCTAAAAGACTCTGTGTGTGAGTGGTTTTGTTTTTGCTTTGTCACTTTTGCACATCCCTTCTTGCCTGGGTTTGTCTACCAGAGGCATAATTTTGGGAGATATTGCTCTTGGGGAAAACTGTTCTCGTTCCTCTTCCTTTAAAGAGTCACAGAGGTTAGACTTGTAGTCTGTGACACTAAATCACTTGATCTGTCCCTGAGACTTTTAGAAATCTGCTTTCCAGTGGATGTTAAAAGCTGAAATTTATTCATCTTGGAGAAAATTGAAGTGTTCTTTAAGGAGAAAATGAGACCACTTTTATCAGCCTTGATATTTTGCAATCTAATAAAAATTGTGGGTTTCACATCTTGAGTCTTGTAGGTGTCACATCTTGGAGAATTTTATGGTTTTTTTCAAGGCATATTTGGACTTTTTGCCCTTCTCCTGCTGGCCTAGAACTTGAATATCTTGAGTATAATGAGACTTGCATTGGTTTTTTCTGCGTGTAGTATAAGGTTAAGGCTTAAAAAAAAAGACAACTCTATATGTTATTTGAAGTGTAAATATGACTGTGATATACCTAAATATACCTTTTATTCCTATTTTTTAGCTATGTAAACATCAGATTCCTGTAAACATGGCAAATCCACATTCCAATGAAGCCTGTAAAAGTCATTGAAAGTCCATCTTCTCTTTTTAGTAATAGTAACTTAAATCTGGAATAACTCAATTCACTTAATTTGAATTGCATGAATTGACATAGGTGTGGCTGACAGTGGAAGCTGGCTGGCTGTTCCCAACACCAGGAAATCATGAGGTCACACTTGCTTCTTGGTCCAAAGATATCTTTGTCTTTATTCCAGATGAAGCCACACCAAAAAAATGTGATTCATAATTTTTTTTTTGCACCCGAACTTTTCACAATTAGCATGTGGGGTACAGAGGCATCAAAATACTTTGAGCAAATACAGAAGGTTTAATCATTATTGCCTAATAAGGTATTACTAGGAAAAATAGATATAAAGCAAAATCCCCTTTCCCTTTTCTTTGAGTAAGATTAATATCTAAATATATGAAAAGTTACACTGAAACTGTGATGAAAATTGCTGAGAATATTTTTTCAAGTCTTTTTGACAATTTTCTGTATTAGTTCTTAAATATTTTCACTTCAGATCTTCTCTCCTCTCTGTTCCCAGAGACAACACTCTGAACAAAGAACTTGAGGAACTTCCATAGAAATAAATAGCATGAATGGTCTAACCTTCACAGAAGTGTAATAAAATAAATCACACTCAAAAAACCTAACCCCAGCCTTCCAACACATCCTCTCCTTGTAGGTTTAAAAGAATCCCAAATCATCAGGAATAGTCAGTCCTTCTCACATTTTCAGTGTGGCTCAAAAAGATCAGGGAACACACAGGGGAAGGAATGGGGGCAACGGGTTTTACACACTGAAGTGGCTTTCCAGTAAGACTAAACCTGCAGGTGACTGCACACGTAGGTAAGTCATGGTGCAGTATTCTAAAAATAGTAAGTAAAACAACCCAACACTTATTCTAATTATTCTTTGAAATATTTCCTTTATACAAAAAGGGAGAAAAGAGCCTCACCATTTAAAGAAAGGACAGAGACTGAGAACAGAGAGAGTCGTATAACTGGGGAACTGGGTTGCTCTCTTTCATTTTTATGAAGGCCATTCATGAAATTCTTTCCCAAAATACTTACTAATACCTCCAAATACTGTTTCTGTAAAAGGACTTGGAATCATTAGATGAGATTTTTCCTGAAATGTGGTGAACTCATTGACAAGATTTATTCGGTTAGTTAGTTTAATAAAGATTTGGTTGGTTTTTTTTTCTTTTCTTTTTTTTTCTTTCAGAAGAACTAGACTTGTCTCAAGTTTTTAAGAGCATGAATAAGCCTACAGGCATTTATACCTTAACATTTTCTGTTCTGTGTTAATTCATACAACTATTGCTAGATTGTGTTGTATCTATTAAGAAAAATTCTTGTCTGTACAGTTTCTCAGATATTGATAGATATAAACTGGAGATGTATGGCCTAACTAGTCTATCACTAGACTTCTTAGAGTGTATTACTATATTAATAATGAAATATAATAAAATGAAATATAATGAATGAATATATAATATAAATGAAAAATATAGTGAAATACAATAAAATGTTAATCTAGTATGTAATATTAAATTTATTTTAAATATTTTATTTTAATTTAAATAATTTAATGAATATCAAAATTATTTTAAAAAAATCAAGAACCTGGGCATTCAGAAATATTTGTAGTACCAGATTTTTATAGATTTTTTTAAAATTAGCACAGTGATTCATGAAGCACTAAGTTGGGCTGAGCATCCCCTTGTTTACTTCGGGCAAACTGAGTGACAAAAATAGGCTGTTTAATAGCATTTTCCTGTACCAGGAAGTTTTCATTATGCCACAATATATTTATGGTATGGCAATATAAGTTGAAGTAGATTGTATTGGCACTGCCAGTGTTAATAGAATATTCTATTTGTAATATATCTAGCACTGCAATCCTTTATTGTATTGCCAGTGGGATTTTCAGAATATGCATGATTGACTTAAGTCCCCTCTCCCCAAAGTCAGTGTGGAAATGTTAGATGCTGAAATAAGAGCAGAATTTAGCTACTGAGAACTTTTGAAATGGACAGTTGAAAACAAGGCAATGATTTCTTTTTTGGGGAAAAAAAAGAGAAAAAAGGGTTGTGCGTTCTAACAAAGTTTAAAGAATATTCTTAAAAACGTGCAATTGCACAGTTACATGGCCATTTTACATTTCAGACAGTATTTCTATGGCTACATTCCAAAAATTATATCAAATATAGTACCTTTGTCAATGTGGTGAAGTTAATTTAGCCTTTCTAGCATGTTTGCTCTGTGATCCTCTCTTAGAGTCATAATATTTCTTCCATACTAGCTGGATTCAGGGTACAACATAGACTGGGAATAAATCAGGATTATGTAGAGAAAGTGACTGTTATTTATGGGGCTCTTGTTCAGTGGTGAAGAAGTTGAAGTGTATGTAGCTGGTACTATGGGAATGGTGAGGAGGAGACCCTCGAGACCGCAGGAGACGTTTTCCTTTTCTCACTTCTCTGCCTGGCACCTGAAGAAGAAATTTTAAGGAAAGCCCTGCTTTGTCTCTGCAGCTTCAGACAGAAGCCGACCCACTGGAGATGCAGGCAGGAGAGAATTTAGCTGTTAAAGTCAAAGAAATATTTTCTGATTAGGTGTGAAGTGATTTTATTATTTTTCCCTAAAGGCTTATAAGGTGACCCACTTTAGGTAACTTTTTATGAAGTACCAAAAAGCATTTATCCAATGCCAGAGCAGCTGCTGACAAATTTCAAGCTTTTATTTCAAAGCATGAAACAGTTAAGTGGTTGGAAGAATATTTTTAAGCATGAGAAAAGCAAAGTAATGTGAAGAGCTGTGCATTTATTTTGAGACGTCTGTAGTCCCAGTTCTCATGAATTTTTACTTGGTGTGGTGATCCAGCCAGTTCACATGATACTTCCCAGCTTCTGCCTCAGTGTTTTTCTTAATACAAATAAAATCAACAAAGCCCCAAACCAAACCAGCAGCTCCCCCAAATCTGAATGTAAAACCAAACTGCCAATTTGAAAAATTTCTTTCCAAGTGACTGTATTTGTCTGAAAGCAGTGTTTTAAAATGGGAAATGTCAGTTGATCCATTTGATAGGTGCTGTGGCTATTTTCTGATTTTGCAGAAAAAGCAGGCAGCTAAAATTCTGACTTTGGTATGTGTGTAAGACTGCACCAAAAAGGATCACTGTCCATATACAGGGTCAAACTGATTTCATTTGGGATAACTCCAATAGATGAAGTACCTCACTGCCAAGTCCCATGCAAGGTCAATATCCCAATAGTTATGTTTTTTGAAGCTTAGGTCTTTCTAAAATGAAGCCAGTTTTGAGTCAAAGTCCAGATCTTACTAACACCCAGCACAATTTGTGGTAAAATTAAGCAAGTTTGTGGGATGTTTCCCTGTAATTTTCACTTGTGACTAGTTAATTCTGCTTCTTTGAGATTTAGAAGTTTGGTTGTAAACATTTAAAAGGAGCTGTTTTTCAAAGGCATTCTGGAGAGACTGCTTACTGGCCTTCCGAGATGTTTTTCAACTAAGCACTGGAAAATCAAGACTACTAAAATCACTGGGAACATGACTTGGAGCAGTTTAGCATTCCAGACCTGACTTTCCTTTCTCCCAGAGAAGATTTTCACTGGGTACTGATTTGCACTTAAAGAAATGAAATTTGCCTAAAATGTTACGTAACATGTATTTTCTTTCAGGGAAAAAAACAAAACATGCATATTCAAGGTGTCCTTGACCAGGGCCTACGAATTTGCTGCAGGTGGGCCTTCCTGAAGCAGCCCGTGTCACAGAAACTTAAATTTATAAAGCAAACACGTCCCCTTGATCAATAATCAGGAAAATAGAATATTTTTAGGAACATTTAGAAAGTGGAACTCGATCTGATGTGATCACTTACGCTCACTTTAAAAAACTGTCAGTCAATAGCAGTTTTCAGATTTTCTACAACCAACAACAGTGGAGAAAGGGAGAGGCTTGTAGAATTGCGGATAAGACACAGCTTTGGTGCAGTCTAGTAGTTGCTTAGAAGATATAACTACCAAACTTGACTCAGTGCACTATCAAGGCTGTCTATCAGGAAACATGCACAATCAATGACACAGCAGTTAAGTCTTGAACGTGGTGGTGTAATTTGGATATTCACTTGATAACTGATCAAAGCACGATGGATTCGTAAGATAGGAACTAAAAATACGTAGATATGAATCTTGATCATACTAGATGGAAAAGGGAAAAGATGATTGAGTTATGCTGATTCTGCTAAAGAGCTCTAGCTATATATTAAGGCAGTAAAACTCCCTGTGAAACATGGGAGGAATGTATTACTAGTTAATTACAACAGCAAGATATGCCATTGAAGGGATTATTACCATATTTTATGATGACTGTTTTATCATCTCCTTGTTTATACTTTCCTTTGGTAATGAACTTTCCTTCTGAAGTTTGAAATATTTAATATTTGAGCACTAAATATTGTACCCCTTTTGTATTTGATAGGAATAGTTCTTAATATAGGGAGTAAGAATACAACTGCAGATGAATAGAAAACCCAGATGGGAAAATGGCGTTTTCAGTAATTATATGTTGCGTCCAGGCATCAGCAGTGGTGTGGTTGTTTCAGTTTAGGTTTTTTGGTGGTGTTGAAATATGTAAAGGAATAGTTTGTTTTACAGTGGAGAGCAAATTCTGTTCTGGCCTGTAAAGCTGTTGGATTCCCAGGCCAGCCTCAGCAGCACCTCTTCAAATGTGGATGTCTGAAAGATGAACATCTCTTGTTTTAAGTAGTTGGACAACTGTTTGATTGCTCCTTTCTGTAGGAAAATAATCTCTTCATGGTTGGCTATAAGTGGCATCATTTTTCCTTTGGGTTCCCATTGCTGTCCTCTGTATATATTACACATCTGGACTGTAAGTGAAACTTACTCATTCCTCTGAAACATCTGTTGTGTCCTGCTGCATTGAAGGCCTACTTATCTGTTACTTTTGCTGTGCACTCCATAACTGTATTAAATCTTTGTCTAGCGGCCCCCGTTCCAGATACAATCAATTCAAAATTGTGCAGGAATAGTTGATATTTATATTTTTTTGCAGAAGGAGTTACCTTATTTCACAACTAGGTGTTTTTTTTTTTGTTTATTTGCCTTTTGAGTTTTGTTTGGTTTTGCTTTTGTTTGTTTGAGTTTGCTGTTTGGGGTTTAATGTTTGTTTTCTTTTATTTTTGTTTGTTTGTTTGTTTTGTTCTGTTCTGTTGGAAAAAAAAAAAAAAACCAGGTGAAAAAAGGGAAGTCAATAAAAAAGCATAAAAAGTTTTCCCTTTTGCTTTGGAAAATGTAAATACCAAAGGAGAAAAATGGTAGGAAGCTTCCAGTTAGAAAAAAGGTTGTTCCTTTCTTCAGTTTAAAGGTATCAATCTGGTTATCCTGTTTATGCAGCTGCTCATAGAAAGGCCTTAAGAAAAAAAAAAAAAGGAAAGTAATGTAATGTATTCTTCTAGCAAGAGAAGGAAAGAGGAAGAAAAATGAAAACCAAAAAAGAATAAATTACAGAATTTCAGGGTTATGGTGGTTTCTGCTGCTAAACCCAATAAAGGCAGAAAGAGCTGTGATGGCAAATATTATTCAGAGCTTTCTCATTGAGAGATGCTCAACTAAAACAATGAAAGAGAAAAGCCCCTTATCTCCATGAACATGTTTCTTCACACCTAGAGGAGGCTCTGTCTCCTCCCATCCAGAAGACTCAGTGAGAGTGACCACATGACTCAGGGGTAATTCTTCTGCTAGTTTTTCCTTACTTTCTCAGGCACAGGATCTTCAGTTCCGCTGCCTTCTCAGAAGAAAATAAAAGAAGTGAATTCTGAGAAAAGGAACCAGGATTCATAGCTTTGAGAGTGAGTAGTAGTAGTAAGCTTCTATAACTTTTCAGACAAAATCTTTGCTTACTGTATTTCCTAGCATCGTCATATCCCACACACTGTCCTGATACACTCCTGACACACAAGTTATGCTCCCTCCTGGGATGGGAAGGATGAGGGACTTGGCTTTCATTGCTACAAGGCTTTGGTTGCATAGTTTCAAGCACTACCTCTTCCTTCAGCATTCAGGGCACATGGAGAAGTTACCAATTATTTATTTTTTTATTTTTTTTTGTGGAGGATCAAAGCTGGAGAGAGCAAGGGAGATACTCTCACAAAGGAAAACCAGCTGCATTTTACAAATACCCAAATTGTGCTATCAGAGCATTAAATATTTATCAGTGAGTGTCTACCCATTGAGTACTTTGGTATATTTAATTTCTTTTTATTGTTATTGTCTGTCTGGACTTGGACTTATCTCCTTGGCCAAAGATAAAAGATGATTTGTGTCATAAACGTACGGCCTGTGAAGCAGGGCTTAGGTTTTTCTTGAGATTCAATTAATGAGGTAAGGGAAGGGCAGAGGTATGGAAGCTAAGCTGCCTTTTAAATTTCATACCATATTGAAAATGGAGCTCTGTCAGAAATAGTTTTGGTTTTGAAGGTCTGCTCTGTGTTAGCAGTACAAGAGGCAGCTGCCTAAAATAGGAAAATATTAGGAGGGTGTTTGGGGACTGTTTAGTGAGGGCAAGGCAGGGAGCTGTGGGCGGTGTGTGTTTCCCAGGCTTCTGAGGGCAGCAGGGACCAAGGAGCTCATGCTGATAAGGAGTGGATGATAACACTCTAATGCATTTTTACTTTTCGGCACAGTGTTAAGGCTAGAGAGTTGCAGATTGCTTGTGACACATGGTAATTTGTTGAAAATCACTATTTGCAAAATAGAGAGGACCTGTTATATTAGCAGAACTGACAAGAAAATAAACAGCTATTTTTTGTTTTGACGTTGTTTGGTTTATCTTTTTTCTTTTTTAAATCAACAACCTTTGGCACTAGGGAAGAAAGACAGAACGTTGGCTATTATTTACCAAATCAAACATATTTAAATGCACTGTCTTTGATACTTAATAAATGTTGTATTGTCGCTTTTTGTGGCTAATAAAACTTGGTTTACATTACACCCCTTGTCTGCTGTGATTTGCCTCCTAGGGCTCACTTAGAGTGCATTAAGAAGCTGCACACAAGATCAGGGTGATTTGCTGCAAAACTTAAATAATTCATTTATGCACCACTGCTCTCAGACAGTGTTTTTACAAACGCTGTAATGAGACAAGCTGTGAAATGTTTTACATGGTGGAAATGAGGGCTGCTGCTCAGGAAAAGTCTTTCTGCACAGATTTGATTCCTTGAAGTCTTCGAGAGGACTTTCAAAGCATTATGGTGTAGACCTCCAAAGCCCACTGTCCTGTCGATAGGGCGGTTTGTCCTAACTCAGGAATAGTATTTTTCACCTCCAAGTGTTTCCACTGTAGGACCTGAAATGAGCACGGGATTCTTTAGGAGTGCAGAATGGAAGCTCTAGTTCCTTATGCTGGGACAGTGTCCTTTTCTGACTGTGACTGTACCTTGTCTATCACACTGATACTCATTCTTACTCTGCTGTCTGCAGAGTAATATAATGGGCATGGAAGAAATTGGAATGATTGAAGTTAAAATATACCAGAACTAAGCTTTACTGTCAATGTCGTTGACAACTCCCCTGATGTTCACTCTAAATCCTTATCCTCTGGAGTTGTGCTTCTTCTGTGCAGCTGTAACCTTCAATACCCTCTGCAAAAGTCTTATTGTCACGAAGAAGAGCTTGAAAGTATGTCCTGCACCTGCACTTTCAGGAAGCTGTTCTCCAGACATAAAATAGCTCTATTATTTACGCTACATGTTAGAATAATTTTTATTTTTCCTTATCTAGTAACTTGGATGGAGAAGGGGGAATAGTGTTTGGGGTTGGTGGAGTAAGTGTGACCTCTCTGTCATTTTTGGATGTGTATTAGGCTGTAGCTGTTAACTACACGATCGGATCTAATTTGTCCTACAGGAAGAACAAATTACGGAAGAATTAAAACATAAACAAATTAGTCCTAAATTAGTAATTGGGTAAGAATAATCTGTTTAGAGTATGTGTCTGACTTTGCCAGGAAAAGTATCCAACAGTTTATACTTCCCATGCACATCTCAGAAGTGACTTAGAGCATAAGATGAGATAGGGGAAAAGTACTAGGTGTAACTGAGACTGATGGATGTCTTTGGTTGGAATTTTTAACTAATTGAAAGAATGTATAATTAGAAGCATATTTTAATATTTAGCATTAAGACAAAAGTGTTTGATTTTTCATAGCTTCTTAATGTGTCAAATTTGCTTTAGAATTTTTTTGCTAGAAAATATTTTGCTGTTGCTTGTAGTTTTGCATAGCAATTATAAACCTTGAAGTGTGCAAAGGAGATTAACATTTTACAGAATGAAAGCTGGAGAAAAAGGAGGAAAACAAAATGTTCGGGCTGCTGCTAGGTAGAGTTCCCTTTGAATTTGCTAGCACTCCTGTGAGCATTTCCCCCTCTTCTCAACCAGTTTTGAATCTGAGGAAATTACCATCTGTGCATAGATATGCAGGAAATGAGCTAAATTTGTAGTGTAAACATTTTCAAATGAATATTTGCACAGTACAGTCTCTCAGCAATGCATTATCCTCTTTCATTTGGTAATCAACACATATCCCTTATGAGTTGCGTTGAAAGGGAAGAGAGTGACTCTCACTAAACTCTAATTATCCTTTCCTTCCTCCTGGGAAGAGCTCTCTTTAAGCTCCCTTTTGTGAGCTGCTCTGCATTTCACAATCATTCCACCTCTTGATCACACCCTCTCCTTATTTTGCCTCACAGTGGACTCTAGGATGTAAGGGCATAGCACAAACCCAGGCAGCTCTGTATAGCGATGTCTGTTGAATCCCTATAAGGTAGGATTCCCAGGCCAACACGAAGCCTCACGGAGATTCAGAGAAATTAACTTTCAGTGGAGGTTTTATGCCGGACACAGGTTTGTGATAATGCATAAATATTTTTTTGTCTTAGGACTGGGAGAAGGACATATTTCCATTAGCCCTGAAGTACTTTTGACTCGATTCAATCTGTAGCAACATGAGTCAGCTGTTTCTGCTAAGCAGTGTTTCTAATTCAGCCTTTTCCCTAATAAGCACGTAGGCATAACGTGAGCTTCCTACACCGATTAATCTGTGTTTCCTCCATATGGTTTGGAGATTTTTATTTTCTTTTAATTCAGTGCAAGCTGCTGAACAGTAAAATGCAGTCAAGGTCTTGTTCTAGCAAAAAACAGACCCCAGCTGAAGTTGTCAGGGAATCGCCAAGTTTAGCGTATCCTGGTGATTTTGGAAAAGGAATTTTTCAGCCAGTGTATCTGACTGCCAGGGCTTGAAAATGGTTTTAAGTTGTTGAGTAGTCATGTGTAGGAGACCCTGTGTTTTTCTGTGGTAAATTTCTGAAGGCAGCGTGTGTAGAAGAAAGCTGGACCAAACCTCACTAAAGATGGTTCAGAAGGACAAAGCAATGGGCCTGAGATAATTCAGCTGAGATACTACACCTCTATGAGAGGGAGAAGGAGTGGGGACATCAGAAGACAGGAGAGGAAGCAGCTGGAGAAGATCCGTGTTTGGTGTAATATTGAACTTAAGAGGCTTGGAAGTATATACTTTGTATTTGGGAAGGGTAGGAATTTACAGCCTGTGCATGGAACAGAATGACTTTATTTGCTAATTTTAATGTGCAATGTTAGAGTGATACTAGCAAAGTCTTGCTGTTGCTGCCTCTGGGCTATCAGAGTAAAGCTGCAGCCCTATTCGTGTGCATCCACAGATACAGAAAACACAAAGACATAAAAGGTGCACACATGCATGGTAAAGCACTGCAAAATCTAAATCGCCCCCAGAAACCTTGATTAACACCCTCTCCTTCCACCCCCCCAATAAAAGAAAAAGCTCAAACCAGAATTAAAACCTTTTTTCTTTTAGTATCAATGAAATCTAATGGTATAGTTTTTCTCCTTGAAGCAGGGAGAATGTTAATTCCCGGAATGCACTTTATACAAATTAAAGTCCTTTCCCCTTCCAAACATAATTTTTAACAAAGGAATCAATCTCTCCGAGCAAACCAAGGTGAAGAAATACATATATAAAATAATTAAATTGCTTTTTTCTTATTATAAGAGTTTGTTTGGTTTGTAAACCCAAGCCGGAATATTTATGCCCTTCCTCTTAGGGAAGGTCAGCAGATATACACTCAATTACCTATTTGTGCACGTTAAATCAAACTACTCTATATTCAATATTTTGTTTTTTAATTTTGCCTGAGCAGGAAGCTGGAAATCCAAATTAATGACTCTTCCCTGGTGACATAAATTCTGCGAGGTGTTTGTGGCTTGCTTGCCTTGTTAAAGTGCTCTGACATGATTGATAACCGTTGTCCTCTCCGACAGCGAGGGCTGCACAGCGGTGGCAAGTAGACCAGCAAGCATGCAGGGAACTTGTACTAGGATCCAAATTCGAGATGTTTTCATTTTTAATACTTCCAGGTTGTGAGGAATGGTTTCTAAATAGGCTGGTATACCCTCCTTGTTTTCTTGCTCACAGCTGCTGTTGGACATGATCATATACCAAAGTCACTGCAGCTGAGCAAGGAAAAGTAAAGCTTGTTTCTGTGGGGTATCTGGGGGAAGTAAAGTCCCTGCTGCTGAGGGGAGAACTGCTCTGCTGGGACCACCTTGTGCACACCCTATAGTGGTTACATACTTTAACTTACACACCGACTAGTTGGACCCTGAACCTACAGGGCCAGATTTCTTCCAGAAAATAGTAAAGCTGCCATAAAAACAAAAACAAAAACAAAAACAAAACAAACCAGATAATAAACATTTCAAACTACTTTGCAACAGTTTTTTAGTGTTCAGGTTATTTTCTCAAGCAGTTATTAACCCTTGTCTCATGCCAAGACAGCCTTTACTCCAATGGGCTGGGAATCTGAAGGACCAGTGCAGGCAAGATGAAGTGTAAGCACCTTGGGAAAAGCTTCTGTTAATTTTGGGTCTTTGTTTTAATCTTGTACTCTTTTTCCCATTGTGTGATACTCAGGTGAAGAGTGGGTTTGTCTTCTGTGGGCTAACGTTTTTGAGGCTTGTGGAGTTGCTAATGGGTAGCTTGCCAACTCATATAATTAGGATCTTTTCTTTAATGCAGCATTTCAGTCCCTCCCAATTTGTTCAAAATACAGGAGCTTAACTTGAGCAATAGGTATTATCTGCAGTAAGTGCTCAGTAAGGTATAATTGAAAACAACAGACTAATTATTAGACAAAAATTACCTTGATCTGGTAATCTATGCAAAAATTGGAAAAAAAAGTGTAAAGTGTTTGGTCTTTAAATAATGAATATGCAACATTTAAAGAAATAGCTATTGCCAAATGCGAGTTCAAAGCAACCTTAAAATTGACAAAACACCCTTACAAAGGGCTGAAGAAATGAGTAGCACCAGTCACCTGGGGTTGTTGATGTGGCTGCAATCCCAGCAGAAGTACCTGTATTGCAGCGTGGACACCTCTCTGTAATCAATGTATTGTTACTGCTACTTTTTATTTTATCTTTAGGCAGAAGTAGGAAGTAAATGTAAGTAAAAGAGCCATGCACATTGCTCTTTTCATAATCCTTGTGCTATGAACTGTTTTTCCCCATAGGCTATTAGTGTCTTTGAATAAGTATCTCGTTCCTTTCAATAAACACTGTGCATCTGAAGTTAAAGAAGCTACTTGTAACTAAAGTGACAGCTACTCAACTGCTAGCAACCAAAAGAAGCTTTCTAAGCCTGAAGATGTCACATCATTTTCATAGCTGCATTTCAGAGCTCTTGAAGATTCAAGTACCATATTTTCAGGCAGAAACAGGTAGTCAACTAGGGTGTTTATTCATTGAAGGTCAGGCTTTTGTATTATGAAACTTCTAGCAGATGTGATAAGCAGTAAATTGCAGATCTATCACCTTTTCTTTTCTATCTTTTTTTTTTTTTTTCTCCTCCCAGTGAGCATGTGTGTGAAATCAGCAGAATACTGCCTGGATTTGATTTATGGCCCACTTTTGACCAACTCTTATCAGGTTCCCACAAGCCCTTTTCTGATGCAGCTCGTGTCTGAATGACAATAGACAACCAGTGCCATTATGCTCCAAAATCCCTCTTTGCATTCTAGACACCTAAGATTACATCTGGGCTATTGATTTATTACTCCCCCCCTGCTTTTTTTTCCCCCACAGGGACCAGTTTGTTCAGCCTGAACAAGATAGACTATTATTAAACTGAGCAAACTACTCCATGTGAACTTGGTAAAGAAATAATCATTTGCAACCACCTTTCTAACCACCCAGGTTCGTAAAGAAATGTAGGTGTTGAAATATTAAGTCTGTTTATATATGGGTCCCACCATTCGTGTTTGTTCAGATTATATGTAATTTATATACATGAAATGAGACCCAACAGGCATTCTGTTGTGTTGGACATTATAGGCATATTGCCTAAAGCACTGCAGTATTGCCACCCAATGTACAAAACCCAAATTATTACAAATCTTCGTTATAGAAATACCTACTGTAACGCCAACTGTATCTCTGGCAGGGAGGTTTTATGACACATTTTAGAGCCTCAGCAAAATTTATATGCTCTACCTAGATTTTTTTCTTTTACTTTTTTTGGGGGGAGGGATAGGAAGCTATAAATTTTACAGTGCGTTGAATTTTTATATCTCCTAAAAATGTACTGTGCAGGATTCACATTTAATATCCCTCAGCTGTAGTCATCTGTGTATTTAAGTCAGTAAGTGAAAAGGTACAGACAGGGCTCCTAGTTAAAATGGTTATTTTTTTCTTTTCTCTCTCCTCCTCTCAACTCCCCCTTCCCTCCCACAAGCACATACCTCACCCTTGCATCTTCTTTTGGTTAAAATAACATTACAAAAGCTGATTCACTGGTCCAGAGTTCACCCAGAACTGCTCTGGCTTGCTTTCAGGAAACTCTGAGCACCTCTGAGCCAGACCAACAACTTCTGCAGGTGTTCTGAGGAAAACCCAGAGCATAGCGTGGACCAAACACCACAGAGGCTTTCAGAGCTTTTCTCCCCCTGTCCTTGGTCATGTGGACAGATCTGCTTGACTTTCAACTACACCTCCCATGGTCTATTCCTACCTCAAAGGATTTATCTTATTCTGCCTACATTTCCCTGTGTACAAGTGTCTATAGTTGCTTTAGTCCCGTTAGACTGTTTCGGTGGTGCATGTGGGCAGAAAATATCACACACAGGCTGTAATTTAACTATTTCCTTTTACTGCCTTAGAGTACTGCTGATAATTTTATTTTTTTAAGACATTTCTTTGTTCTCCTGTGGAGCAAAACTGCCTATCAGCAAAGAACCAAATAATGCCAGAATCGAGTGGGGAAAAATTAACTTTTGTCATTTGTTACTAGATGTCATGTTTTTATCACATGATTTTCTCATATTTAAGAATAAAATAGTCCATATAAAAAAACATTTTTCATTTGAATTTTTATAATTATTCCATGATTCCTTCTGTGGGCTTCTATTTCTTCTCTGCCAGTTCAGGGCTTTATCCTGCCAGATCCTTTGTCTATTCCAATAAAACACCTATGAATATGCTCAACAGCATTTGGAAGCTCAGATATCCATGAATTTTTTTTTTAAATACTACAGTATTTTTCTGTAAAGGTGGCTGGTCAATGGGGTGTCTGAGTAATACCTGCCACTGAGGCCTTGTAGAAAGTGAAAATCATGCCTTTTCAATTAGAATCTAGTTGAGCATCTAAATACTGGGATGAGAAAAGGAACTGTATAATCCTGAGTATGACTGACTGAGTCTGTTCAGTAGGGAAGAAATAAGTTACACAGAAACACATAAATCAGAGCTTCACAGACCCACAGATTGCATTGCTATTGGTAACAGAGAGCACTGTGGCTCTGCAAGGATACTGGAGAGTTACAGCAGTTTCTGGTTAGAGTAGGGAGAATAATTAATGGCCAATGGAAAAGGATGAAATGTTTTTTCCTCAGAATGGAGCAAGCAAGCAAGGAGGGATGCGAAGGCAGCACAAAACAAGAAGTGGAGAGTCAGGCAAACTGAAATATGGCAGGCAGAAAAACCCAAAAGGGAACACTTTTTCCCGTAATGTGTAACTCAGCTGGGAAATTCTGTGCTTCTGTTCAACGGAGAACAAATCAAATTTTAGAGAGAGATAACCAAATTTATAGCAGTAGTCCATGCTACAGCAGGAAGAGCAACGTCAAGGTCATTAGAAATGTACTGCATCCAGCCTTCAGTCACTGGGTGTTTGGGGGTTGAGGGGACAAGTAGCCAATAACTACAGGTAGCAGAGCTGCACTTTGAAGCCTGGTTCTGGCCACGTGAGACTAAGCTTGAATGGACTGTTGTCCTTATCTAGTACTGCATTTTCTTTGCTTTTATCGTTAAATTCAATATTTTTTAAAGGTTTGGGATAACCAGGGTATTGGATGTCCTGTGCAGAATGTCTTTCCCAGCTTCCCTATATCATGGTTCACCGTTGTACAAAGGAAACAGAAATCACAGTAATGCAAACAAGCCAAAAGAGATTTAAGTCTTGCTGAAGTGGATTGTCACTTTTGTGACAGTCACTGGCTGTTTACAATAAGCTCTTCAGAGTCTTTCTGGCCTGTGTTACAAATGTTGTTTCGCTTGCATCTCAGTGTCACCAGAAAAAAAGCTGTGGCAGAAACCTGCTCTGGGTAAGTCAGATCTGGAGTTTTTCTGGCTTCATGGTTTCTTCCTCTGCCATGGAAACTCCACCATTCCCTCATTGCAGCTGACTTGAAATTATGATTTATTTGTCTAAAGGCATTTCCTGGTTTCACTTTGTTTTGGAGCAGAAACCTATTTTATTTCTTTTAGCTTCTGGTGTCTTCTACCCTGGAATACAGACACTGGCCCGCACAAGTATTGGCTTGCATAATGCTACTTCAGATAAAGGTCATAAATGGTCTTATTTGGAAATTAATTCAAATAAGAAAGAGTACGAGCCAAAACCAAGCCTCTACTGGGCATGTTAATAATGTCATTTGTTTACACAGTGCAAGATCACTGCTCTAGGACATCCTGAATCACTGGCTGTGGCCCTTAGTGTTTGCCTTTGGTTGTCCTTGTTGTGAGGGAAGCAAGTCCAAAGGTCAGACAGACTCTGCTGGACCAGCACTGCCTGAAGATAGCTATTCATCTTCTGGAAATCCGGGCTGATATTTTGAAAGATGGAAGTTAGGATTTTGATGCCTTAAAAAAAATGAAATAAAATAGATGGGATTCACTTCATTCCATGGACTAGTTCCAGTACAGTCATTGGCACTGAAACCAGGAGGAATTAGTGCTGCAGTTCTTGAAAAATAACCAAGAAAAAGAAGGTTTTGTAATGTTGGAAGAGAGCAGCAGCAGATAGGAACTGGTATTTGAGGGCTGTGTCCATGGTATGTGTGACAGGAAAGCCTGTCTGCATGAGTTTTTGGGATGCTTATTTCTTAAAAATGTAAAATCCGTGTGGCTTTGGGGTTTTTTGAGCAGTCTTCAATCCAATAATTGCAGAAATATTCCCCACAGAAAACGTATTTTTTATTGCTGTTCTCAAAAACCCACAAAAGGGTGTGAGAAGACACAGTCAAAATATAATCTTTAGGAAAGGGTGTTTGTTGCAGAGGCAGGCAGGGCTCCCGTGGCTCCACGGAGAAAGTATGCTGGGTTTCAGCAGGTAGCAGGTAAAAGAGCAAACAAATAGGGAGCCATATTGTCAGCAATGCTGAAAAGTGCTCTGATGCCCTTTTCTTAGCATTTTCTCATCAACATCAACAAGATCAGATGTTTATCGGAGACATGAATAGCACAAACACATGGCTCTTGGCTCTTTCCTTCAGTAAGGAGCAGTAGCAATTAATTAGCTCTTGGAACATGTTGTATCCATAGAGAGAATTTTAAAACCCCACTTTGTTTTTTAAGGTTTAGCAGTATTTCTGAACAGTTCAAAGGCGCTTGTTTAACATGTGGGAGACTGGCATTCTTACTTCAGCATCAGGTAAACAAAGAATGTCTCCCCTCAAGTTCAGCTGCACTTTTGGTTTAACAGAGCACGTTTCACTTATTACAGTGAATAAAGAGCAGGGGATATTCAAACACTCTGCGAGGGTCTCCTGGGTGTAGCTATGGATAGTAGGTAGTATTTATGCTCCATTTTGTATGCTTGTCAACAGCTCTTTGTGTCAGATTTTTTTTTTTTTTAGTGCAGGTTGTCCTCAGGAAAGGAATGAAAAGGAGTGAATGTTGTCTCAGCTGCCATAAAGTGTTATGTTCTAAGTATAAATCATCATCCTGAAGTTCATTAACCTTAATATAGTTTAGTCTTTATGTGTCATCAGTTGAACCCAAGCCTTCCAGATGAGTCATTTGCTATCTGCTGGATTTGTGGGGGCCAGCTAATTTTTGCATATCATGAACATTTTTCATAGGTCTCTCCCCTTCTGTGCTCTGCTCATTGAATTGGGATGGCATTTGTTGAACTGAGAAGGTACTGTGAGACAAGCAGGGTTGGGACAGCCTA
Source organism: Manacus candei (assembly GCF_025592945.1). Lineage (NCBI taxonomy): Eukaryota > Metazoa > Chordata > Aves > Passeriformes > Pipridae > Manacus > Manacus candei. Next base: position 31,149,993 of record NW_026138065.1, read on the forward strand.
AAAGAAGAGGAAGAACTGACTCCAGATGAAAAATCCATTACAACATGATAGCAAGGGTGCCAATGAAGTGGTGTAAGAGCTATGATTCTCTTTCTTTTTCCACTGCACAAGTGTGTAAATCAGGAATCGCCCTGTTGTGGCAAAGGGAAACGTGTAGTTGAGAACCATCCCTAAAGCTGAGAAACAACCCAGCCTGGGCTCTCCACAAGGCGATGCAGATGCCCAAAAATGAGTGTTCGTGAACACTGAGCAAGTGGGGGAGCCCTGAGGGATGGCAGCAGAGCTGAGCCGGTGTCCTCAGCAGCCACCTCAGCACAGCAGCTGGTTTGCCAGTGTCCCACACTGCCCAAGGGTCACATCGTGGGTTGATTTTAAGGAGGGATGTAAAGCAGGATAATCTAGCCACTGACCTTGTGGATTTTTACAGGGAACTCATCCAGTGCCCAGAGGCTGGCGTGACACAGGTGGTGTTCGCTGGAAGGTTTGACAAATGGGCTGTGGAGACTGGCACCGTGCGTGAAGCAGAGGCAGGGGTCGATGTAGTGTGTGTGAGATGAAAGATGAGGACAGGGCTAGGTCAGGAAGAACATTGTATCTTGGGCAGTTGTCTTTTCCACTGTCCAAATTGCACAGAATCAGTTTTTCCATCTCCTCCAGCAAATCTGAGGCATTTGCAATTCGCGCTTTTAAACACCACTGTCTATTTCTGCTACTTTGAGAATTAAAAAAATGCCTGAATGTGTGCGCACAGAGATATAATAGAAGAAAATAAAAATCCCCCTGTAGCTTCAGGTCATCACTCTTTTGGCTGCATGAAGCTCACCTATTGACAGAAATCATCTACCTCCAGCTGATCTTACTTCTCGGCCAAGGCCTGAAAGTCTGTCACCTCCCGTCATGATCTGTCATACAAACATCACATGCAGTGTTAACCTAGTGGTTAGGAAGATTTATTGCAAGTCTGTTGAATCTTTTTTTTTTTTTTAAACCACCCAATACAATGGGGGTGAATTGTCTTATAGGTTTAAGGGCAGAGGCTGGGTCTTAATTTATCCCAGTAACCTGCCCAGAGTGCAAGCAGGAATCCTGTGGACTGCACGAAAAGTGCTTGAGTCAGACCCTTCTCTGCTCTGGACTCAATAAGGGCATGAGTTGATCTAAACACCTGTATCTTCTTCTGTGCTGGGGGATAGAGGGAGAAGAAAAAAAAAGTCAGTGTCTTCTCTGGCTGAATTTCTAGTTGTGTTTCACAAGGCTGTTACTTGGCTCATCCCTTACCTGCATACATTGCAGAATAGCCCTGCTGCATTCCCTCTGCATTGGACTGTCTGGATTTTTCTACGAGAACATAGGCTTTCCTTCAGCCTTTGCTTTTCTCTGTCTTGTTTCTTCTTAGCTCTTTTTCCTCTTCCTCCTTTTTGCCTTCTCTAGGCTGTCACAAACTGTACCTCTTGATACCCTGTTGTGGCTGCTCCGTTGCCTTTCTCTCCAGAGCTCTGAGTGGGCAGTGCCAATGAATTGTTTCCCAAAGCCTAAGAACTGCAGTATCCTGGTTTTGACCTCGGAAAAATAATGATTTGTACAGATTTGCTGATTTGAAAAGGGTCTTTAAAATAAGAAAGAGGGAGATTACCTGCTGAAAATCATCTTCATTTGCATGAACAAAAGTTATTTGTATATGTAAAATTTTTAAAGGCATCTTGGCAGAATTGAGAGAAATGACACATAGGTTGTTAAATAATCTCTGAGGTCCTTGTGATATTTTAGAGTCTCAAATCAAAAGATACCTGTATCATTATAATTGGCACTCAACTTGAAGATCTTTGCTTAACATAATTTAAACTGATAAACTTTTAATCATAATTTAAGCATGGCATAACACTTAAATGTAGTTTTTCATCTTTTAAACAAATTCTTGCTGTTTTTTCTTTGTTTTCTGAAAGCTCTTCCTTTTGCTGTCACAAAACACTTGCAACTACAGCACTAAAAATACTTTTAAATGTATTGTAATGGTGATAAGAAGTGGCTGTGTTCAAGGCCTGGAGAGAGTAAGTAGTGGAGTTATAGTTTTAAAACCCCCAAATAATTTGCCTAAACTGAAGCTCCTAATCTTTACACCACATCACCTATTGTATGTAAGAATCAATCAATCAGCTGCATTGACACCTCTCCATTAACTAGTTTGTCCTCAGTTCTTGACTAGGTGAAGGGTCCATGAGGACACGGGTCCTATCCTCAGCTGCATGACTGGGAACAAGACTGAGGCTGAAGTAATGTTTGAAAGGTTTTCTTTTATTTGTAGAACAAATGTTTTCATCTGACTGTGTAGCACAGTCAAACAGTGTGAAGGAAACTTAACAATCCCCCTCTCTTTATCTGTGTTTTTATAAGGTCACCCATCACCACGGTATCTAAGTGTCTTTCTTCTTTCCTTTAAGGGTCCTGGTCAGGAGTTGAAAATAAGGAAAAGAGAGGAAGAAAAACACAAAGAAAGAGGCATATGAAAAGTAAAAATACGGAGCTGGAGGTGAACCTAAACACTCAGAGGTAATTTGCCTTGAGGAGCAAGAACCCTTGAGACCTATGCTTAGACTTTGTAAAAAAGAATCTGTGAACAATGGTAAAGGGTATGAACGTGCTATCCCTCTGACAGGTATGTAAACCTTAGGATTAAAATAACAGTTTCAAAAGTCCTTCTGTCAGAGTGAGTTTGCTTTAGCTAGTCAGGGTTTCAGGGGAAGTATCACAAAGACAATTTATATCAAGTGGACATAGAAATGGAAAATTCCGTTTGAAATTTCTAACCAGGTTGGTTCTTGAAGCATATTCTATAAAACTTGGCAAAGTTACCATGACATTAAGATAACATTGTATAAAATCAGATAATTAAGGATTAGAACCAGTGGATTTTAAGAAATATTTTTCCTATACATGCTGAATCACCTTTAAGATAAATTTCATACATGAGAAGGAAAATGAAGAATTGGGAAGGGCACAAAATTTGAATTTCCTTTTTTTGTCTTTGTGTCAATTATTGTTTTGTTTTGAAAATATTTTCACCAACGGTTCTGGTAATCCCTGTACTCTTTTATTTCACAAAGTAATTGGAAAGGGTTCCTCAAAGGCTTTTAAATTTTTGTCTTAGTTTAACAGTATATTTCCATTTTACCACTTCTTTTGTTTTGGAGGTTGGTTTTTTGTACTTGACAGACATTCATGGTAGCCAAGGAGAAGATGGTGGGTATTTCAATCACATGTGAATGCCCTCAGAACATCAACTATTTGTATGCTAATCACATCCCTTCGACAAACACAAGCCACTAACCAAATTCCTTTTTGCATACTGTAAAGAAATAAGAGAGTTTTTAACCACAGAAAGCAGGCATTGGTGTACATAAAAGGAATGAAATTATTCAGCATGTGCTTATTGATACGTCTTTAATCAGCAGCTTCCTCCTCCCAGAGATCTTACTTGAGGTTTGCAGATGACCACATGTAATGATGTGGTTTCTCGTCACTGGTAATGACTATGTGAGGCAGCAATATGTGGTGCAAAATATTATTACCCAGTAAGTGGCATTTAACCGACCTAGTTACCCCAAAAGCTAATTGCTAGCTTGTATACCTCACCACACCTTCCAGCAACACAGTAGACTTCAAGAAATGTTGAGCAAAAATTTCGGCTGCTGTCAGGCCACGTTCAGGTCAGGTATAAGGCCCACTGAAGTCAATGGCTGGCTCACACTGTGAAGCAAAGTAGACTGAAAGGTCAAATTCTCAAAATCTTCTCATGAACTTTGGCATTTGCTTTGACAAATCCCATGCCTCCATTCATAGCCACTGGTTCAACAAGCTACTTAGATCTATGAGCAGGTTAGAAAGACATGAGTCATTGCAGTGCCCTCAACACGGTGACTCACATCCTTCACCAGCGTCCCCTAAGCTGCCCCCTGGGTTGGCCCTTTCCCTCCAACAGTATGTTGAGAAGGCTTGTCTGCAGTTTCAGGTGTTTATTAAAGGAAAATGGTTCATGATGATGGATTGTGTTTTTGCTGCCTGCTTGGAAAGTGTGACCCCAAATAATGACCCCAAATATTGGGATCTCTGTGTGGTTCTTTCCTATTTTACTCCACCAAGTGTGTCATGTGTAAAGGCATTATAATTCAAGAAGAAGAACTTTTCCAGAATTACTACCCATAGCTCTCAAATAGGAACAGTAAAATTATTTCTTTTAATTGTTTTCTCTTTATTTCAGTTTATATGTACCCCTTCTGTGCAATGAACTTCACCGCAAGTCCAAAGAAATCTTTAACAGTTGTTTCTCAGACCCATTATTTGTGCATATTCTCTATCAGAGAATCATAAAAATCAGAGACAGAAAAGTTCTTCTGTGTTAGATCATCTCATTGCTGCCCCTGCTGACACAGATCTTTGCCCCAGTACAGTATATTCTCTAGTGCTTTGTCCAGACTAGCCTTAGGTAGATTAAATATGGTACTTTCTTACTGCCCTGTCAGAAGCTGTTGGAGAAGCTCAGATGTAATTGGCACTGGCACCCTTTGAAGGTGTGTTGTGGACCTTACCACACTTGTCATTTGTATCCAAAGATAGTGCTTTCCTCCAGCTGTCAGGAGTATTGCGTGGCCATAATTCTTTCAGACCCAGCATACAGCCTGTGCTGAACACTTACAGCTAAGATGGAACAAAAGAAATGAAAATGTGGTTTTGGTTTCTTTTTGGCAGACAGTGTACATAGGGTTAATTCTTTTGAGCAACCCAGAGGTGAAATAGTAAGGTGAGGGCCTCTAGAATATTTTGTTGATGAAAACTAGAGGTATTGAGATATGATGTGCTTGTCTGCACGTGAAGCTTTTACCTAGATAGAGAGGTATATTTTGCAGGGTTCAATTAATAACTACATTTGAAATAGCAACTGTCTGCTCTTGTGACATGGAAAGCAGATTTAGCCAAACAGTGAGTGCTTTTGAAGAACACTACAGATATACACCTTTAAGCAAAGTAGTAATAATGTTTGGAGTTTCCTTTTCCTCTCAAGGAATGCATAAAGTGTTTCATTCAGTCCCTGCTGAAACTATGCTGCTGCTTTGGGGTTAGGACATGCCTGCCACTCCGTGACATGACAAAATATATGTTAGTCTTGATGGGAAGTCAGTAATAAGCTGCTGGGCCTCTTGGATTCAGACTCTTCTTCTTGAACTTTTCTGTTTCTCCCAAAAGATGTTGACATACCACCCAGAAAAGAAAACAAAGGTTGTTAGCTGATCCCTTAGCTTAAGTGTTTTCTTTCTTCACTCATTGTCACCAGAACCCCAACTTTTAATTCTACCAGCTGCAGAGCCATAAAGCCACGAGTCTCTAAGTGCAATTCTCCATTCAGATCCCCATCATTACTCATTTCTATAGCTTTACAGAGAGGGGAATACTGTCTTTTGGTGTAGCCTCTTTACTTACTACTTTTACTCAACTCATATTGAAGATTCCTAGCATAGGGGCTACTCATAGTGGTCTCACTGCTTGCTGTTACTACCTGTGAGTTCATATATCCCAAACTGAGCTCACATGGTGTAGCCCAATGTTCTTTGGACATGTAGCACCACATTAAAATGTCATTTTAAGCAATTAATATTTTATTTATAAATACTTATAAATATTTATTATAAACAAGGCTATAAACAGCAGCTCATAAGAAGAAATCTATTACATTTGTATTAAAACGTGTTCAAAAGTTTAATTATAAGAGAAAAACAATTCAGTTGAACTGTTAAAAAATATATTGCAGAGCCCTGCTTTGACCAGTCCATGTCAGGCTGCAACATTCAACTGGAAAGGCAGATTTTGTTGCTTTCCATGCTAAATCCGGGAAACCAAACTGGTGATTTATGGAACAACTAAATACTCCATGTTCTTGTCTCTCTTGGGCAATAGTCTTGTTCAGGTCTCTGGGTCAAATGCTGCTCTTGAAATCCCCTATGTGACTCATGGCTGAGGATTTGAAAGATGAGGTTTTGGGCCTACTGGAAATCCCGCTCTTGAAAGTGGGATTCATCCTCCTGACTCAAACCATGGGCTTATATCTAGCTCTGGAGGGACCCCCATTTTGCTGATCCATAAATCAGAGGTCTGACTGCACTGGAGTCATCTTCTTGGTAGGGATCCATCCTTGTGACACATTTCTTGAAGTGGTTTTGTTCCCCTTTTCTGTAAACTCTTTCTAGAAAGTCATGGAGACACAACTTTCTGGGGCTGTTTCACCCAAAACATTACAGCCTTTAGGAGAAGGATGTATTTGACTAATTACCCCTTTGTAATACAGGGCTGAAAAAGGGCAGTTTTTAAAAATAAATAAATAATCTAAAATAATTAAAATCATCATCTCGACTCTGGTAGCTGTTTTATGTCTTTACCTCAAACCAGAATGACCAAACATCTCTGATTAAGTATCCTTACAGAAGCATTTAAATCCAGCAATTTTAATAGTTCTTAACAACTCCCATTGATGGTATTATTTTTCATTGGGAAGAAAAATGGTTATTGCTCACATTGACCTCCAGTAAATCTTGTCACCCAGCCCATACCCTAGTCTTGAAATATAATTAAAGCACTCTGTTTTGATAATAGTGACTTACAAAAGTGTAGGAACTAGTATTTACATTTTCTCTTTTTATTGCTTTTAAGTTTCATACAAAAAGAAAGGTAATGCAACTGAATTACCTTAAATGGCCAAGACTGATTTATTTCTGTCTAGAAATGTTGTAGTTTACATACATCAAATATATATTTTTTTTTCCTAGGATTACCTCAGTGTTTGACTGGCCTTTTATTTTTTATTTTTTTTTTTTTTTTTTACTGGGGTGATTTTAAATTCAATCCACACTGTAAACACCTTCAGAGGACCAAAGCAGTTGTTTTTACCCACGTGAAAAAAGGTGACTAATCAAATAAATAAAAATGAGGTTTACAGCCATATATTTCTGCATACTGCTGCTCGTGATATTCTGTGTTGTTGTAGCAACATGTTCCTCATCTATATTTAGTTTAATAGCTGCTTTTGGAATATTGCAAGCTAGTACAGTATATTATCAAGTGGTTTGAATGACATCATAACCTATGAGTGTCATCTCTTGTGGGTTATAAAACCCTCCCAAACCTTCCGTTTGTATTAATGTCTTGTAATATAATTTTAAACCAGGTATTATAGTTTACAGTGGAAGGATAAAATTCTGGCCTGCCTCCTACAGTGCACTGGGGGAAAAAGAGGGCAGAGGAAAGCACATTTCCCACCCTACCTGGGCACGGACTGGGTGAGACAGGCAGTTTGGTGATTACGGGGCTGTTTTTCCGGTGGGTCAGGAGGAGAAATTTGTCAGTCTCTAGGGAGTATCTTAGGTGCTCCCTGCCCACACTTAAGAACTTGATCTTTTGCTGAAATTTGATTTTTAGGACAGAAACATCACATCAGCTGCATCCTGTCTTTTGCCACATTGCCC